>NW_006159515.1:1474402-1516610 GCF_000334495.1 Tupaia belangeri chinensis
GGTGTGTGTTTGTTTGTAACCAAAAAAAAAAAAAAAAAAAAAAGTAGCCATTACTATAATAAATGATGTTACAGTTTGTTTATGGAAACCAAGCAGGAGTATAGAGACCTTTTCAATATTCTTTAACCCATGTGTTCTTTCATTTAGGATGGTGAATTCACGGTTCACTGATTTTAATCAGTAATAACCTTCAGGCTCCTAGGTTGAAGGCGTATTCTTGCAGAGGATCCTGCTTTCTTAAACTAAATGGCCCACACACTGCCTACCTAGAAGTTTATTTATTTGTTTCCTTTTTAATCTTCTAGAGATCACATGCACTCACTGGTGAAAGAGAGAGAGGGAAATTGAGAAAGCAACTCATGAGGTATGATCATGCTGCAATCCCTTCCCCTTCATTTCTCCTTTCAGGATTTCGGGCACTTATGCATAACCCCCCAGTGTGTTTTTCAACCCACCAGGTCTGGGACTTTAATGTGCAGTTGGCCATGTGGATCCTGCCATCTTGACAGGATGCACCACACCACTGTATGGCCTAAAGTCATTTAAATGAAATTTTGGTCTGGGATTTCCTAGCTCAAGCAAATTAAATTTAAATCCTATATTCAATGGAGGAGAAAAGTTTTATCACTATATTGATTTTTCACTTCATGTCAAGACTAAGGCAGTTAAGTTTCCCTATTGTCTCTATTTTCAAGAGATTAGTTTTTATCTCTAGCCTACATTTCCCTAAGTATAATATATACTAGTTCATCTTTAAATAGAAGAATCCAAGTTCTTATCTTCCTCTTCTACAGGGGTGAAACCCTATCATCTATCTCTGTGTTGCCAACCCAGGACAGCTGAAGCATTAATGTTTGCTTACCACTCCATTTTCAGCTCTTATTTTTTTGGTGCCTGAGAATATTCCTTATTGTATTGATATATGTCCATATTTGTTTACACATATATGTACTCAGTGAATTTTACTATGTACTTTAATGTATGCTTCTGTATTTTATCCAGTACTTCTAGATATTCTGAATAAAGAGGATATTTAGAACATTTCAGTCTTACTGTATTGTCAGAACCAGGACTCCAAAATTTATTTGTTAAAGGGTCCATGTTCTATGTTCTAGAAATTTTCTTTACTCTTGAAGTTCTTCTACTTGAGAAATATTCAAGCCCTAGAAGGAGAGAAATTTATTTTTAAATATACAGACAATTTTCAGTTCTTATGAAATGTCATGGTCCCTAATACGTAGTAAAATCCGTGGAAAATAGGAAGCTGACAGACACTTTGAGTTAATAACTGATTGCCTTTAAGGAGAGAATCAGGCACCATCCTTAGGAAACTAGTGTCTCCAAATTATGAACTGGCTCAAATGCAGCTTTTAGGGAAGCTTTTATAAACACTTAATCCAGTAGGGTTTTTTCCATCCTCTTTTGTACTTTTCGTCATTCTTTGTTGTTTTGATTACTTCAGTTAGAGAACTCTTTCTACATTCAATGAACCTGCCCCACTACCAACGTTTTACCTTACTCCTTAGCTATCTGGTTTTAGGAACTGAGGGTCCTTTCAGCTCTGTTGAAAATGTTAGTCTTTGTGCCTCCTCCTCTTCACATCTGCTTCCATTTACTGGCAGTGTTCTCATCTTAATCTTACAGTTTGTGTTGATCAGCACTGGGCTACTTTTTTTTTTCAGGTTGAAAACAGTAGTTAAATGATGATTTTAGCTAGATCCTGAATTCCAAATAGTAGGACACTTTGAACTATACCTACAATCTTACCTACAGTGCTGACTCCAACCATTGAGACGCAACTAAAATCATTACCCGACTTGTTACACCCACATGATGTAATACTACCATGATATGTGTATAAATGGGCTTGCTGATAGCTTTTAAATTCATGTGCCTATTTCTATAACATATTCTGATAAGAAAGCATTCCATTCATTCTTCAACTGCTCCTGTTAGAGTTTTACCAGACTGTTTCAAAGTCTGTAGTTCAGTTCTCCACAAGTATTAGGTCTGCTACGGGGTGGATAGACCATATAAGTTTAAAAGGTCACAGAACTGAGACTATGTGCTGAAATGTACCATGCACCTTAGCAGAAGGGGTGCAAGCAGTAAGACAAACTGCACCTTACTTGCCAGGGGATGCAACCAAATCTGTCAGAGAGATTCCTCCCACTCACACCAGGCAGCCCAGGAGAGTCTCCCAAGGGCTGATAAAGATAAGAATATGCAATCCATTTTGAGTCTACAAAAGTAAGAAAGAATCAAAGATTAAGGCAAATAAATTTAGATATTTTTAAAAATAGTTTAAAATCCAGATTTCTCAAAGACAAAGCATTTTAAAACATTTCACAGGATCATTCAATGGTATGATCCTTCACTCTGGAGCCCCTCAAGCAATAAAAGGAACATCAGGGTACATTCTAAGAAACTCATCAGCTCCAGAGATAGACATCCATGAACTCTGCTGTTAAGTATGTCTTCCAGGAGCATGGTGCTGACCCTGGTGAGGCACATCTATCACATATCGGTCAGTTTCTTCTCTGCCAAAGTAGAACATTCCTAAAATAGTTTATGCCAGCAGGTATGTGTAAGATGCTCAGATTCCGGGGACCTAAGGTGAGTTAGGGCTCAGTTCAAAGGAAAATTCTTAATACCAAAGACACATAGAGAAAAGACAAATAAGGAATTTTTGAACTTCTCTGGTCTGAGCACTTTTGGAACTGACTCAGATGTACTAAGCATGAATTTTCCCTTCCCTTTTTCCAATAGCGGATCGAGACCAGCTTATAATCAGTTTTAAATTGCAAACACAGACAGAAATATCCTAACACCTAGTCTGACTTATTGACTACTCAGCCAACAAATCCTTAAAAGATTAACAAGGTGCCATGGAAAACATAATTTAAGAGAATCCAACCAATATTATTTGAAATGTTCAGTTTATTATGTTTCTCCAACCCTGAAGGAATAGCTCAACCAGGCAGCAAGATTTTACAATGGGTACATTTTTGGTGAAATGGTTACTTGACAAATCAGGTTGTTGAATTTGGTGTAGATGTCTGGAAACCAGGTCTTCAAAAAGAATCAACAACAATTTTCATATATAGCAACTATTTTATGGGTAGTTAATGTCTACTTATAAAATGATGTTGATTTAAATAGTTTAAGCAAAAACAAATCACCTTGGAAATATTATTTGATTCTCCAGGGAACTTTATTGATTCCACAAGCATGTAGACCCAGGGTTTACTTTGTCTTTGACAAGTTCAATCACCTCCTACCCCAGGATTAGAATAGACCTGTTAGTTCACTTGCTAAAGCAACTGAATTTTACATCTAAGAGTTACTTGAAGTTTTTCTTTCACTGAAATGGCTCCACTCTCAAAATCAAAGATTTAATCATCTTTCTAGTTTCTATTCTTAAACTTTCTTGAATAAACATGCCCATGGAAAGAACTCAGCAACATCAGGAAGACTTCCAATCCACTGACCTCTCCACTAGTGCCCCCGTCCCCTTTCTTCATTGTTATACTTTTCTTCTCCAGACTGGAGCAGATAGTCCATTTTGGCTAATCCCTTACAAACTCACTCTCTCTTTCTGTCCCTCTATCACAGTCAAATAAAAGATAAAAAGCAACCATTAATCCATGACCACCTGACTTCTCTATATCCACATTTACATAGCTCAGAATTGCTGAATTAAAGTTCAGCCTCATCAGATCAGTAGATACGTTGTTGGACTCCTACATAGTGAACCATGGTTCAAGTCCCAGACCCAACAACTAAAAACTCACACCAGGCACATGTGCATGCGTGCCCAAAATCCCAAGAGTGGAATGGAGGTGAAGGGATTGTGACATCTCCTCTGTGGGGTGATTTTTCACTTTCTGTCTCTCTGGTGAGTGTATGCACCCTATAGCAAAAAATTTCTCTAAAAAACAAACAAAAACCTCATCACTGGAGAAGAGTCCACACACATTTCTCCATAACATCAATAAAATCTCTCCTCTCTCTCAACTCTTTAATACACCCTTAATATGCAGAAAAGCATGGATGTTTTATAAGCCTAGAATTTAATTCCATTTCTTATAAAGACTGTTTTAGATGATCCAACCCCTAGCCTAATTGTGGCCATCCCCCCGAGGGATGATTTCTTACTTTCATCTCCTTGTCTCTCTGCGAGCACACGTACCCTATGGCCAACCAGAATTTGAGTAAATCCCAGCCCCACAGCTTAATAAACACTTTAGGTATATGTGCATATACGTCCAAAATCCTGACAGGATAGAGAAATGGAGAAGGATGGTGACATGAACATACCCTATTAAGGTGTAATTTCTCTCTCTCTCCCCTTCTCTTTCTCGGTCTGTCTCTCGGTCTCTGGTGATTGCATATGCTCTGTAACATTAGACACAATTCCACAATAAGACAGTTTTATACTACTTTCTCACTCCTCAAACTCTGGCCTTCTTCTTTTCTGCAATATGTGTGACCTAGTACTTCACTGACAATCCTCAGTGTCTGATCTTCCAGTTTCCTGCACTTTTACCCTTACATTATTTTTTTCCTCTATGAAGATAAAGCAAGTATGTTTTTCCCTAGCCTGTGAAAAAATCTATCCATTTCAGTCCTTCGGGTACTTTCCTGGAGTGACCCTTTCTCTCTTCTGAATATTCAATCTCTCTCTTATTACTGGATCTTATGCTTCTCACAGCAAGCTCTAGTAGCTATCGTTAACTAAAATAAGGAAAACAACAAAGAAAACCTCTCCTGATTTTTTACCTTTCTTCAGTTGTTCTCAAATGTCTTTGCTCTTCTGGGCTATATTTTTAAATGTCACCTAATTATCTCTGTGTGGTACAGTTTTTCTGTACCATCTATTACGGACTGAATATCTGTGTCCCTCAATATTTACATGTTGACGCTCTAACACGCATCATAGATGTACAAGCATATGTCAAAAAGTTTACAGAAAAATGCAAAAGGTATTGGTTTATTTTTGTGCAAAAATGTGTTAAAATCCATGTATGGTTATTTAATGAACCTTTTGAAATCCATACATGGTTTTTTTCATGTACCTGTTGAAGAACACTTGTATTTGGAGACAAGACCTCTAAAGAAGCAATTAAATTAAAATAAGACCAGCCATGATGGCACAGCAGTAACCTGATGCTCCATGATGCTGAAGCCATACAGGAAAGTCTCAAGTTTGCATCCCAAGGTCTCTCATTTTTGCTGGGCATGCACATGCATGCTCCTGATCTCAGTTGGCTGAAGCTGGGGGTGGATCCTGGCATGAAGACATGAAAGGGTGTCCCTCCCTCTCTTTTACTCAACCTCTTCACATATTCAGAGAAAAGACCAGGTGAGGACAAAGCTGCCTTCTGCAGGTCAGAAAGAGACCTCACCAGGAAAATTAACTACTGCACCAATAATGCTGGCACCTTGATCTTCAACTTCCAGCCGTTAGGACTGTGAGAAAATGAACTTCTGTTGTTTGAGCCACTTTGTCTGTGGTATTTTGTTATGGTAGCCCTAACACACTGAAATATCATCTTTAACTTGTTTTCCAACTGCTCCTTTACAATCACACATTGTGTGCTCTAATGTAAAGAGGGGCACTTTTTATAGATAAGTCTTTCTGTATTCTCTGCCAGACTTCTCCACAGTTTTAATCACCATCTGAATTCAGCTGACTCCCATAATTATATTTCCAATTTAAATTTGTTATGAAATTTCCAGAACTTCATATCCAACAGATTATTGATGGAAAAATAAAAATGTTGGATGACTTCACTGACTCCTGAAGCTTCTGCCCCAAAGTGACATACTCACATTCTCACTTCCAAACCCATTCCATTCATGAAGGCAGGTCACCTGGCCATGGGTGACTTTAATGGATTGGTGATATGCAAGCTGAATACATACCCGAAAGAGCATTTGTGATCCCCTCTAAGTACTACCATGCCCAACATCCATTTCTCCTCTGCCATGCCCAGCATCCATTTCTCCTCTATGGCCAAGATGTCTTCCTAACTTCATCCTTCCGCTTGCACCAACATTCACTTAGTCGCTAAAGGTATCTTGGCACTCTTGGGTGCTTCCTTTCCCTCAGCTCTCACACACAGTCCTTTGTTCATCTTATACACGCTACCTTCCATTGTCTCTTATATAATCCAGATCTCTGCCTTCTCCTGCCTAAGCTAATACCACATCATTAAAACAGAACGCCCTCCCTCCTCTCTTTCTTTCTCTTGCCTTGCATTTTCTACTTTGCCCTTCTCCAATCGATTGCCCAAGTTTCAGATAGAATGATATATTAGAAGCGGAAAGAAGTCAACCACATCGGCAGCTCTCATCACCTTTTCCCAACTTGCCTTGAACTTTGTTTTCATTCACTGTGCTCTGCCAGGCTGGTTTTACACTTGCTTTGCTATCTTCCTGGGACGTTTATCCTAGCTGTTCACACAGGTCTGTCCTTCTCATCCATAAATATCAGCTAGATATTCTCCCAGGTGGAATTTCCCCAATAACCTTATTTTAGCAGTGAATCACATACCTGCCCTCTCAACACACACACACACACACACACACACACACACACACTTTATTTTCATTACAGAACATTATTCCTAATGCTTGAATACATTTGCAGTTGGGTATGCATTTACACTTGGCAGAAACTCTTTCTCATTCTTGAATATATATACCTGATGCTGAGCACAATGCTTTAATAAATTTTTGTTCAGTGGTAATTGAAAAACACTAAGCCCATGAAGCTCAAGCCATTGTTCACTTGAGCAAAAGATCAACTTTAAATATGTTTTTCTGCCTCTCATTAGTTTGCTTAGAGTAAAAGTCCAGTGAGTAGAATAGGACCTTGTCTATGATATGTACAGTATGTATTGTATGCTCAATAAATATTTGTTAGTCAATTAATGACCGAATAAAGTAAACCATATCAGAAACAACTATCGGATTAATTGTAGTACTCATTATTCTTTTTTGGCCTTGGACTTTGTAGCTAGAAATGATTAGTGGATCATGCTATGCATTTTTAGCCTAAAACCTGGTTAGTGACATATGGACATCATGTGCTTCTCAGCTCCCAGCTAAGAGTCCAAACTGGAAAGAAGATCTTATAGAGCACGTAAAATTTCTGATGGAAGAATTCAGGACAATAATCTGACACTTCTTTTAAACCTGGAACTGCTTTGAATGTGTATAAACTTTGCATGCTACAAAGAAAATAAAATTGTTTTATATATATATATATATTATGTTATATACAGATATGTATTATAACTATACACATAATTTATATATATAGCTTTTGCCATAGAGCACATGCACTTGCCGGGGACTGAGACAGTGAGAGGGAGTGATAAATCACCCCCTGGGGGGATGGCCATGCCACAGTCCCTTCTCTTCCATTGTCCTCCTGGGATTTTGAGCACACATGCCACACATGCACCAGGTTTGAGACTCGCACTATGGTCAGCCATGTGACAGTCCAGTGCCTTAACCACCAAGGCACCTGCCACTGAACCCATATTTATTACGTTTTTATTATTTATAATCAGAGGGCTTATGATGTAAATTATTCTATTAATTAATTAATAATAAAATATTTAAGCATCAATGATATGTTTTGAAAAACTATACTATACAAAGATGTACAACTATTAAATGTAAGTTTAAATTACAATAAAAATCATTATAAAACTGTTTCAAAAATTTTAAGATTAAATTACTGGTAGACAATTCTCATTTCAGACAGATGATCAGGAATAATTCTGTTTAAATAGAGTAATGTTTTGTTCCTTTAGCATTAATTTTTCAGTCACTTTCAAAGTAGCATTGCCATATTGAGTGGAGTCATGAGGAGTTTCAGTCTATAAGTCATCAGTTTACATATGCCTTAAAGTGTTTTCAGGCTAAAACTATTTTATTCATGTCATACAGTCTGAAATCTTTGGAGTCCTGCCATTTATTTATCTACTGACCACAGCACATTTAAAATAACCATTAAAGTAGAAACCTGCCCTAGTTAGAAGAGTAGATATGAGATCATCTCAAACAATTATAGGTGACATTCTAACCAAGTTTGTACGATTGAGCTCCTCAGCTTCATGAAAACATAGACTGTGCTCACACCCCACTTCCTGCTGGAGCAACATGGAAATATTCTATTCCGACCTCAGCGCCTCCAGAATCCAAATCCACAATAACTGCATTCAAGACAATTTTCTCAGAAGAAAGGCTAGCTCTATGGCATTGCAGGTGACTGCTGTGCATCGGCGCCTGGATCTCACTGAGATGACAGTGGCTCCAATCCTAGTCTCTGTGGCTTGAAAACCACACTGAGCAGGGCCAGCAGGGGGCATGGTGGTTAAGGCACTGGATCCCACCTAGTCAATAGTATGGTTCAAGTCCAGGACCCATGGGCTTGGAAAACACACTATGCACATGTGCATGTGTGCCCAAAATATTGATAGCATGGAGGAGAAGGAATTGCAGCATGGCCATAACCCCTAGGGTGTGATTTCTCACTTTATCTCTGTTTCTGTTTCTCCTCAGTGCACTGAGGGGGAGGGAAAAAAAAAAAAAAACTAGAAACGAAAGAAAAACATACCAGATAAATCTGCATCAATGCCCATAATCCTGACAAAATAGAGAAATGGAGAAGGGGGGCCAGCAGTTAGTGTAATGGCTGCATCGCTGGACTCCCACATAGTCGACCGCGGTTTGAGTCCCAGACCTGGTGGCTTAAACTCACGCAGGGCACGTGTGCATGCGTGCCCAAGATCCTGAGAGGAGAATGGAGGAGAAGGGATTGCAGCATGGCCATCCCCCCTGAGGGGGTGATTTCCTGCTTTCTGTCTCTCTGTCTCTCTCTGTCTGTCTGGTAAGTGCATGTGCCCTATAGCAAAAACCTCTACAAAAGAAGAAAAAAAAAAGAGAAATGGAGACGGAATTGTGGCATGCCCATAGCCCATTAGGGGACAGTCCCCACCCCCATCTGCAACCCCCCAATAAGTACATGCATTCTCCAGCAATTACCCCAAAAAATAATAATAAAATTAGTCTTGCCTATCCATTCTTCCAGGTATTTCTTAACAAAGAGAGCAGTGGTTCAACAATAGCTCAGTAAAGTTTTGGGAACCTTGCTGAGAACACGGTGCCCTCTGCCCTCTGCAGTTTGCTGAGCCCTCGTCATTCTGTATCGAGGTTCACCCAAAGAAGAGTCCAGTGATGTATGGTGTTAGGTCTTGTGGGGACTCGTCCAAAAGGTGTTGATTGCATCACGATGATTTATTTACTTATTTTTTTACAGAGATTTTTTTGCTATAGGACACATGCGCTCACCAGAGAAATAGAAAGTGAGAAATCAGTCCATTTCCCCCAGGGAGGATGGCCACGCAGCAATCCCTTCTCCTCCATTCTCCCCTCAGGGTTTTGAGCACACATGCACATGCACCCAGCCTGAGTTGTAAGCCTCCAAGTCTGGAACTCGAACCCCGGTTGGCCATGTGAGAGTCCAGCAGTGTAACCGTTACACCATCTTCTGGTCCTGTGTTTTATTGTCTTTTAAATTAAAAAAACCACAGGAGATATTTCTATTTTGAAGATCTTAAGTAATTAATTAAATTTATTTAAGTTCATTTTCTGTTTTTGGTTTTTTATATTTCATTTTAAATTTGTGTTTCTGTTTCTTTGGCATGAACAAACTATGATAAAAATTTTCTGGAACAAAGATTTTGTGTTTGTGTGTGTGTACACACACATATACATACATACATACACAAGCACACATAAACAGGTACATGCATGTATAGTCCAATTTTTTTTTGAGAAGTTTTTGCTATAGGGCACGAGCGTTCACCAGAAAGCCAGAGAGAGACAGAGAAACAGAAAGCGAGAAATCATCCCCACCCCAGGGGCAGGGATAGCCATGCCACAATTCCTTCTCCATTCTCTTCTCAGGACCGTGGGCACGTGTGCACATGCACCTGGCATGAGTTTAAACCACTGGGTCCAGGACTTGAACTGCAGTAGACTACATGGGAGTCCATTACACCAACTGCTGGTCCCCCAAATTTAAAACATAAAATTAGAGCTTTTTCTTTTTTTCACTTTAATTATCTTATCGCTACCTTTGGCCACCGTCAAGCTATTGAACAGCTCTCATTTTCCAGATTGCCTCCTCTGCTCTTTCTCCTTCTAGATAGAAACAGACTGACTGCCCAGGAGGTATCATTGATTTAAAAACTGGCCTGCCCAGGAGGTATCATTGATTTAAAAACTGGTCTGTTTATTACTTGTTCAAAGCCTACTTTGTGGATAGTATGATGCTAGACATTATAGAATATTAACCAGCTTCAAGCATAGTCCTTTTATGTGTCCAGCAAAAAGTATAATAGGTTCATATTCACTACTATGTCAATGGTTCATAAGTGAATGCAAAAGAAATAAATGGTATAGAACATCATTTTATCTTTAAAAAAAATTTTCTTAGGGTACGTGCACTCATTTAAGAGAGATGGAAAGACAGAGAGAGTGAGAGAGTGAAGGAAAGCAAGAAAGCACCCCTATGGTGTGTGATCATCCCATAATCCCTTGTCCTCCACCTCTTCTTCCCTTAGTGATTTTGACCATGCATGCACATGTGTCCAGCATATTTTTCAAGCTACTGGGTCCAGGACTCAAGCCTCCCAGTTGCCCAAGTGAGATCTAGCCACCTTAACCACCAGGTCATGGGCTAGCCCAAGAATCATATTCTTCAGAGAAGTGTCTTGAGTTGACATTCCAGAGAAGGCAACATATTACCCAGACACTGGAAAATGGAGTGAATTTGTTGTGAAAGTTTAAAAACTAAAAACACAGACTAAGCAGGTTGTGGAAAAGATATGATGAAGGGACAATATCAACCAAAGTTTGCAAATAAAAGCATATATTATGCAAGGAAAAAGAAAGGAAACATGTATAAATTTGAGAGGCAGTTGACCTTGTAGTAATAATAACATTTGATAAGCACTTAAGTTTATATGTATGAACTGGTTAAACCCAGACAACAACTCTATGATTTAGGTGTTACCAGTATCTCCAACTGTCAGATGTAGATGTTGAAGTCCAGAGAGATTAAATAACTTATCTGTAGTCATACCGCCAGACCAATGGTTCTAGCCCCAGGACTCACGTGATGAGTACTAATGTTCCAGCTCTTCTGTGCTCTCTCTGTCACTGTAGAACAATTGCACAATTTCTCTGGGGTCCAATTCCCTGGGCTGATATGATATCATGTAACAATCTCTTAGTATTAAGAAACACTTATGGGATTGCCAGATGTTTCTCTGTGAATGTTTGCTATATGTTACTTATTATCACTGTTCTCCATATTTTTATTTTCTGCTATAGTTCATGGTGCCATTGTAAGTAATGTACAATTGTATTCTTCAAGTTAGAATAGTTGGAGAGACATTGTATGTCCCCACTTAATATATACCAAGTGTCTGCACTCTATGACAGAAACTGATGGACTAAAGGATATAGAAACACAGTATATGGATGTAAATACCAGATATAGTGTGTGTGGAAGAGTAGAGTCTGAGGAAGGACATTTAGAAGAAAAATAGGGAGGCAAAGCATTAATGGGACAAAGAAATGTGATATTATCTGTTGAAGATATTTTATAGTTTTATCAACTGGACTAGGGAGAAATGTTCACATGTTGAAATATTCACTTTGTAAGATAAATAATGTGATAGAATGTATGAAAGAAAATGTAATAAAAAATGTAAAAATTAAAAAAGAAAAAAATAATAGTTGAGACTGTAAATAGATATTTACCACAATTATAGGGCCCCGGAAACCTGTCATCATTCACATACAAGTGGAAATCAGTGTCTGTAGGATACCTGAAGACAGGAATTGACTGCATAATTTCCGTGTTACATAGTCTGGGGGAGAACTGAACACAGCAATGACAGTGAGTGGACAGTGCCTCACTTGCACTGCCAACTCCTCTCAGTGCCTGTTGGAGTGTTTGAGGGCTGCCTGGAGACTTAGTGTAATGATAGAATGGTGTCTATGGGTCCCCTCCAAGTGCGACATAAAGCCAGAGATACTGGGCCAGTTCTGTAGCCATTGGTTAAGAGAACCGGATGCCACATGACTGACCATAGGGTTTGAATCCTGGCCCACACGAGCGTAAGAAATATGCCCAGTGTGTACTTGTGTGTGCCCAAAATTCCAAAAGGAGGGGAAAATGGAGGAGGAGAGATTGTGATCTTACCATCCCCACATTCTCACTTTCCCTTGCTCTCTCTCTGTGTCTCTCTCTGAGGAGCAGACGTGCTCTCTGGTAAATTTTTTTTCAACATAAATAAAATGTAAACATTTTTAAAACTTTACATGTGACACACTTCTATGTGAGTAGTAAAGCAAGTTCTAGACAAAGACTTGATGATCACAAAACCGTACTGTTTTCTTACCAAATACAGTAAAAATAAATCTGAGTCCAGCGGTTTTTGTCCTAGACAAAATTATTTTTTAAAAATCCAGCTCTGATCTCTGAATATGCAGCCCTCTCGAAGAATTTATCAAAACACAAAAACAGAAGCAAAAAGAAGGCAGTTAAATGTCGTGAAACACGGAAAAGAAAAGCAACGTTATTGTAACTATAGTCACTAGCTACCATCCTGAACCCATAACAGCTTCGTTAAACTCATGCCTGAACGTTGTGCTATGCTCAGTATCTCCACACACTTGGAAGCACAAAATACTAATTTCTATGACCCTGCTTTTACAGTGACTTGAGGAAGAAAGAAGAGTGATGTGCTGGTAACTTAAAAGTCATTGAGAAAGATGAGGGTTTTTAAGGCCGGACGTGTCAGGCTAAAAAGTTATCCTAAGCACAGGACATTCATAGTTTAAGAAATTGTATGCGTCAATTTGTAAGAAATCTCTCTCTGAATTTTAGCCCTTTTTTCTTTAAAAAAAAAAAAATCCCACTACTATTGTTTATAATACTGAGTGGCCTGAAAAGTTATGACATATTTTTTCTATAGAAAAATGCATCATGAGATTTCTGACAAGCTGGTAGTTTGAGACAGACTTTTTAATGCATATGATTCTTCTAGAAAGTGAGAATTATTCTTTTACATCATTCTTTTATCCACCTTAGGAAACCTTTTGTAAGAATAATAGCTTTATATGATTTGCAACTTCTTTTTTTTGTTGTTTGTAGGAAAACTTGCTCAATTTCTATAGCATGATGTGTTTCAGTGTTTTATCCAGTCAGTAAAGAAGGGTGTTGAGTTATAATGATTAAAAATGTGGTCACAGATTCTGTTCATAATTTTTTTACATTTTGATGAAAAAAAAAATTTATAATACCATAACAAAAATGAATTTGCAACTGATAATTGCTTTAAACAAGAATTATGTTGGTTCCATATTCAAGTCTGAGAGGTAAAGACAGTAGTGACTCTTGTGTGGACAAGGATAAAGCAGGCAGTTCTGTGTAGTCAGTGATAACCTCACCGCAGACCGTATCATGAAGAGAATGGGAAACGGGCACCTCATTCAGAATCCGAAGTCTAAGAATGGGTAAAATATTTCCTTAAAATAAATAAAAGCAGTTCCTTTGGTCTAAAAGATCCTTTTCAAAAAAAACTATGCAAATCTTTGCTCTCTGCATAGTTATCCTCTTAACGATAATGCAGGGAAAATCAGAACGTGGTTATTATAAAAGCTAAAACTGCAGTTTATCAAAATAATGTGAAATCTAAAGTAGATAAAAAAAAGACCTAATAAATTGTTTTCATTAAAGCCAGACTCCTTTCTAAGTGAAAACTAGAAGCGAGTCCTAAATTTACTGTTTTACTTGCTTGTTCTAATTTGGTACTCTTCGCTAAAAATCATAAAAGGGCAGACAGAGAAATAAAGTAAAAATATAAAACATCATTCTAATAACTGCACTTACTGAAGATAATTTTCCTATTTCTCAGTGGGATGACTGGGTGATAACAGAATCCCTTTTCATTTTTCTATGGACATTGCCAATGAAGATATATATTTCCAAATGACCATTGTAAATGCCTGTCCTATAAACAAAGCCAGACACTGTATAGGAAAAAAAAAAAAATCTCTTGCTCCTGAAATCACTTTCAGGTTATGACATATTTCAGTATCTGGATTTATGGAGCTGCTCAAATTCTCATAATAATTACAAGGTAATGAATCCCTTTGGTCAGGTAGCCAGAGGCTCTAAAACGAATTATTTGTGTTTAAGGGGAAAAAATGAGAGGACACAGACACAATATTAATGGCTAGTTTAATCCATTCCTTGTTTTTCTTTTCCTTTATTAAAATGTTGTATAATTGTATCAGTAGTACTCCCAGTTTTTATACTGGAAGATAAAACTCAGACCGTAATGGCATACTTGCAGCTTGGCCAAGTAATTTTTAATCATTGAGAAAAACAGTAAGCTTTGTATTAAAAGTCATCATTGTGTGATGTATTTTCTACAAATAAAATGCATTTGTTTTACATGGAAATGCACACCGTAAGTGTAATTTGCTTTTCTCAGCCATTACACAGCAGAAGCTAGTAAGGAACAAGCCCCCTCTTAGCTTTCTGGGAGCTCAGTCTCGATGGCAAACTTATTAGTGACTACTTCACTTGTTTATTTATGAGATTTCAATCTTATCTGGACCACTTAGCCAAACGCACGTGGTCATTTTGGCACAATACAGAATTTTCGGCTGTTTGGAAATAGCACAGAACAAACTAAAGCTGTTCTGTAAAGTACTGCTACACTCTAGCTCTGGAAATAACACAGTGAAATTTGTTAACCTTCTTCATGGGACATACAGTAATAAAAACCAGCACTCACGTAGTGTCTGCTATGTGCCAGGCACAGAGGTAAGTAACTCAGTTAAGCCTGACCACAAACCATTAACATGGTCTTGCCATCCCCATTTTACAGATGAAAGAACTAAAGCCAAGAGACGCTGATGAATTGCCACGTCACAGCACTGAGCTGGACACTGCCAAAGCTTGGAAGAGCACAGAGCCCCCTATGTCTGCTGGAAGGTCCCATCAGGGAATTGTGGGAAATCATTCCATGGGTCCACAGAGCCACTGCAAGTGGTTTGCACCAATAATGTTTGTCTTGCTTTCTTTATTTAATTTTCTGGTCATTTCCAACCAAGCAGAGATTACCCAAACATCATTTTTTCTCTCCTTTCTTCATCTCTTTTCAAAGCTTTATTTTATCATGAATGTAGTACTATAGATTACGTTCTGAAAATTGGCTCAGGACTCCGAATGACTTGAAGAAACTACAGTGGTTTAAACCACCCTTTGATTGCAAAGTGCCTTCATTAAGGAAATTCTTTGCGTCCTACCAGACAACATTTGCCAGAAAATGTGAGCGACACTGAAAAACAGTGACTTAAAGAGACAGTCAGATTTTAATGTCGCCATGGTCAAGAAGAACTCAGTTTCATCCTGAAGTCTACATGCACACCATGAGGCTGGTTGTGATGATCCTTTCTATTTCTTCAGTTCAGAGCTGCTCCCGGTTGCTCCACCTCTGACTGCTCTCCCTAAGGTTGGTCTGTTTGCTGCTTTTGTGTTCTGACAGCCAAGGGCTGTGCTGCATTGCAGGCAACTGACTCCCAGGATGTCCTTAGAGAATTTCTTTCCTGCCCTGTTTGCAATCCCCCCGTACATCCCAGAGTAGAGCCCTGCCATCTATCCTGTGCATTTCCAGCTCGGTAAAAACTAAATTACATGAGATATAGCTTCAAAGTTGTACTCGTTCAATGTTACAGATGGCTGTTGGCTGACATTGATGAAATTCCTCAAATGTCTGATGGGACATCGGTGACAAAGATAGATCTCTCACAGGCATATGTGCGAGTTGAGACAAAGTGAGTCGGTCTCAAACTTGAGCATGTAGGTCACCTCTAGACGAACATTCATGTCAACTGTTATCAACATTTCATTCTTTTCCATTTAAATAATGCCAGCGATCTCTGGCATTTGATTAAGAAAATGTCATTGGCCATAATGATACAGTAACATGCTTGCTTATTAAATGAGATCATACATAGAACATTTTAAAACATCTGTTATGGAAGGGTTACTGTTCTGAGATACTGCAGCAACTTAGTATTAATGTACTGTAATATTTAAAATGTGATTGATTCACTTATTGGTCCCTCTCATTAATTATAAGCTCCAAAGGACAAACAAAACAGATGAACAGACAAATATGTAACTAAATGGCTAAAGGGGCAAGTGCATTCTCTCCTTCATCCCATTTGTGTTGGAGCTTAAAGAAAAATGCAATCAATGCTAGCTATCATTGTTAATAGTATTGATAATATTTCTCTCCTTTACCTGGCATCTAGTCAATTACCAAGATCTGCTGATTTTATCAGCTAATTTTTAAAATAAAATATTTGGCTTCTTTCCTCATTACACTATCAAAATTCAACTCTTCGTGTGGAGTCTAGCTAGGGTCTTTCCCTTTAAAACTTGGCTATCTTAAAATCACTAGAAATATTTTTCTTTCCAAAATTCAAGTTTAATTGTGTCATTTGCCCCCAGATATCACTTTGGGACCTCCACAGCCTGATTCCCCCTCTGGATCTGGTCTCGTCTACTACTTCTGGCTCTTAACTCTAAGAGAAATGTCCTTGAACCCAGGAGCCATGGCTCTGGGCTCCATGCTTGGCCATGTGGTCTCTTCCTCTAGCTAACCCTCTTCCTCAGCTTGCAGGGGCAGCTCAGGTTCCTCCTCCAACCTTCTAGGAATGATCATCTAAAGGAGGCCAGGGGTGCCCCTCAGCTCATCACCCTTGAAGCCTAGCCCTCATTCTGCATGTTTCCATTTCCCTGACAAAACTACTAACCTGCTAAGCACAGACATTTCTTATAACCCTTTATCCCTGCCACTTGACAAGGTGCCTGGCTCAGGAAACACCAAAGACTGGAGGATGATTTCAGTTGAACTTTCTGGAACAAGTTGATTGATCTCTGTTCAATCAGATTAAACCAGTTTCTCCAGTACACTTCACAACAGTCTTATACAAAATGCAACTCTGTTTATAAATTTTGAAAATGATAATCAAAATACTACTCCTCATTGTGGATTTCTTGTACTGAATGACAAACTGAATGGAGGATATTTAAATCACTTTTTGTTTTATGAGGTGGAGGTCATTGAACTTTCCAGGAATTTGTACAGGTAAGCATTTCTTAACCAGAGATTACGATATAACTGTGCTTTCTTTAGTAAGATACCAAAAAAAAAAAAAAATCAATTAAATTACAGGTTCGAAACTTTTTTCACTGGGGACATTTCCATTTCCACATGTTTAAAATTAAACACATATGTTACCTCATATCTCAACTTATTAACACTAACACATGGAAGCCAGCAAGTGGCATAACGGTTACAGCACTGGACTCCCACATGGCCAGCCACAGTTCTAGTCTCTGACCCGGCTTTTGTGTGGGTGTGTGTGTGTGTGCATGTGTGTGTGTGTGCGTGTGTGTGCGCGTGCATGTGTGTGTGTGTGTGCATGTGTGTATGTGTGTGCATGTGTGTGTGTGTGCCCAAAATCTGGAGAGGAGAATGGAGGAAAAGAGTGTGATATGGCCATACTCCTTGGGGGTGTTTTCTCACTTTTCCTCTCACTGATGTTCTATGTCTCTCTCTAGTAAGTGCATATGTCCTATGGGGAAAAAAAAAAACTTAAAACAAAACAAACCAACACTAAAAAGTGTAAAATCTCCAAAAGCAAAAAATGAGCAGCAAGTTCGAAGTGCTCTTTCTATTTTTGGTCAGTAAAATTGATTCCCATAGCAAGAAGGAAAATTCCTGTGTTCTTGTTACTGAGGACATACCTGATTCATCCTAAATCTTGCAGGGTATTGAATTCAAATTAAAATGAAGGGGTGTTTGATCAGAAGTAAATGGTAAAACATTGGCCAGTACTTTTTCAAAAGCAGGTTTTCCCTCAAGGGGAACAGGAAAATTCAAACCCTCCAGCCTTCTGCATCTCACATATGACATGGATATACTGTATGAAAATCATCAGCATTACAAATAGATATAATCACACTTTCATATAAACCTTTAGTGGATCTTAAGATGCTGGATTGAAAGGACTCACTGAATATCAAAAGAAAAAAAAATGGTGCCCCTAAAACATAAAACAAGGAAAAGACATGAAGACTCATTTATTAAAAGTGACCTAGACGTACAGGGAGACACCATAATAATCACTGAGTGATGACTGCAATCAGGCCTTTGTGACAGGCCATTGAGATCCCAAATGAAAAACTGAATTATTACTAAATAAAAGGATTTTGTTTCATTGCTGAACTGATTCACGTATTTAAGAAAATGTAGTTATATTGGGGGTTGTACGTGAAGGTCAAGGAATAACATCAAAGCACTTTGCCTATGGCAAGGATTCCTCTAGGCCCTGAGAGTATGTATCTACTGAGTTTAGAAGATTAGCTCTTGCTCAGGCTTAGCTGAGGTAGACTTTCCAAAGTAACAGTGCACAGATCCTGAGGCTTGCCGGGAACAGGAAGGGCCACGACCTGTCTCCAGCCTGCCCAGTCCCCACAGAGACCCCAGTGTCTCAGACATTACTCACCTATCATAGCCCTTGCCCATGAGGTGTGCTGTGTTAGCTGTGCTATCATTTCCCTGGACTGTATTGAGTGCCCAATGGCCAGGTCTCTCTGTCTTCTAAAGCAATCGTTTATGTGCCAGCAGGTGGCATGGAGGTTAAGGCTTGAATGTTAAGGGGCTGGGTCCCATGACCAACTGCATGGACTCAGTCATGCAAGGCACATATGCATGAGTGCCTAAGATCTCAAGAGGAAAAAGGAGAAGAAACGGCAAAGTGACCATTCTCCCCAGTGGGTGATTTCTCCCTTTCTCCTCTCTCTGGCAAGTGCACATGCCCTATAGTTAAACTAAAAACAAAACAAACAAACAAAAGAAACAAAAACAAACAAAACACCTATTATTTATTCTTTATTCTTTATTACTGATTCATGTCTCTTTCTCCAACCAAGTTGTTTTATAGTTATATGGTCACTAACACTGAAAATAAACTATTATATTTTCATGTGAAAAAGTAAAAGAAAACAACGTGTATCTCTAATAGTATCTAAACCTCCTATTCAGAGCAGGTTTGTTCAGTGCCTCTCTTCCACTGCGGAAACAACCCAAAGAGGACGGAATCGGATCCCACAGGATATCTCTTTCGGACCTACAACCCACACCGCAGTGCCTTACTTAAGTGTAACTTGTTATATAATAATAGCTAACAATACGCAGTGTAACATCAAGTGCGTGTAACGCTTCAACAACCACCAACTTGCTCTGCTGGTCCTTCCTACAGTCTTGTTTTCAGCATTTGATTATTTCATGTTTACGGACTTTTTCATTATATTAATTACAACTGACATTACTACAAATTCAATCACCAAGAAACGTTAAAAGCAAAAATATTTTAAAAGCAATAAGCAAACCTCTTATTATCTGCATTATCACAGGCATTATCTGCATTTAATTTAAAACTGGAACATCACGAATGAATATGTTCATCTGTGTGACTCACTGAACAACCAACATTGCATATGAGAATGGTCTCCAGGAACCCTTTTTCTGAGGATCTCCTTTTTTCTACTGTCTAATTTATTGGAGGCTTGAAAATATCTTATCTTCTCTCTTGCTTTCCTTTACTTTCCCCCTATATTATCATAGTGTAAATAAGGCCATAAATGCTCTTGGCTGGCTGCCCTCCTCTCCTAAATGAGAGATTAATGGAGAAGAAAAGCTTGAAAATTTAATGTCTAGATGTGTTCTTATCAATGGTATCATGAATTTCTGATTAAAGTCATTTTCTTTTCCACCTTTCCTCTTAGTTAGAAGAAAATTGTTTCCAAGTGACTAATTCTCAGGAGTTCCTTGATATGTTTCCAACATCAGCCAGATAATGTGAGAAGTACCTCTGTTCCAACTTGGTTTCTTCTCCCACAAATGGTTAGTTGGAATTATTTAAACTTACAACCAGAAGAAAGCTCTGGATCCACTGACATTATCCAGGGTGTTCCTGTAATAGAAGCACTTTATCGTTACACTGAAATGATTAAGTATCTACTTAAGCTTTGGTCACAGACGGACAATTCACTTTCCCAGTACAAGGTGGGACAATTAAAACACTTTAAGGAATGAAAATGTTTAAAATTTACCTAACGTTCTAAGTCTCATCCTGTTACCATTTAGCACTCAATGTGGTTTCTACGTGATTGTATCACAGAAAGCAAAGGGAGTGGTGGTTTTGACTATTGTTTGAATTTTCCATTTCTCATTATCTTGAGGGGACGTAACTTCTATCTCATCGACATACATCTCTTTGTGAATACTTAACCACTTTGTACGAGTATTTTTACCCTAGGTTGTGTGTGCTCACTAGAGAGAGACAGAGACAGTAAGAGGGAAAGTGAGAAATCATTCCCCGGGGGGATGACTACACTGCAGTCCCTTCTCCTCCATTCTCCTCCTGGAATCTTTGGCACACACCCACATGTGCCAGGGATGAGTTTCAAGCCACTGGGTCCAGGACTCGAACTGCCTTCAGCCATGTGGAAGTCCAAAAACATAACCACTACGTCATCTGCTGGCTACTGAATGCTTGACTTTTTTTAAACAACATTAAAAACCTCAGCAATTATTACTTTGTTCTCTTCTCTGTGACCCCATAGCACATTCTATAACTGGATTATATTTAGCCTTCTGTATGTCCCTAAGATAGGGGCTCCTAAGTATCACCAAATCTTCCTACATTTTTATAGCCTTAACTCAGAGCCTCACACATTGTAGGTTTCTGAAAAATGTTTGTTGAATACACAAATGTAGATGAAAGTACATTTTCTCTGAGCGCTCTGGGATTTCTCTCAGACCAGCTGATTTACGTAAGACACCTTTGCAGGGCAGGGCTCCCCGTGGCCGCAGGCCAGTTTGGCTCTCCCCACTTTCTTGTATGGTCTTGCCTGTAATTCTCAAGAATAATTGTGGAATGTATTGGAAATCCAACATCCTGGCCAGAACCGCTTGGGTTCTGTTCTGGTACCCACTAGAAAAAGATGTTTTCAATGCTTTACTCCAGGGAGTCATGGGACCCTCCTGGTACATAACCCAAGGGGGGATTGCTGCCCCTCATTCCGAATCCCTCATCTTCCATGCAAAGTGGTGGGCCACGTGCAGACCCCGTCAACCCTAGGCAGCTTTATGGGCTTCAGGTGGCTTGGCTGCCATGAATGTTAAGCTTCTGTTGTTCCTCACTGTTTATCTATGGGTAATGGAAGCCACATTCCGTGACTTGTAGTGTATGACTGTGTCCTGTCTCACTGGATTCCGACAGGCTGGTACAGAGAGCACAGTGATTCTACTTGTCCCTCTCTTCAATGCCTGTAAATATCATCATCGACATGTCGGCATATACACATGAGATTTAGGAGGACACAGAGCTCTAACGTAGAAGGATTTAATCCATATGTCAAGTGAGGAAATAAGATCTATTTACAGAAGGTGCTCATTTGGGGTGTGAAATATCTTTTTTCAATTTTTTGTTAAGTCTATACTTAAAACGATATTGAGGGCTGGTTCCATAGCCTAGTGGTTAAAGGAGGGGGTTTCTCCCATAGCTAATCATGGTTTGAATCCTGACCCCAGCAACTTGGGAGAGAAAAAAAAAAAGAAAAAAAATGAATTAATGTATTTATTTATTTATTTATTTATTTAGAGTTATTTTGCCATAGGGTGCATGCACTAGCCAGAGAGAGAGAGAGACAGAGGCAGAGACAGTGAGAGAAGAAAGTGTTCACCCACCAGAGAGGATGGCCACACCTCAATCCCTTCTTTATTTTCCTCCTGAGATCTTGGTTATACATGCACATATGCTCAGAGTGATTTTCAAGCCACTGGGCTTGGGACTCAAACCATAGCCGGCCATGTGGGAGTCCAATGATGTAACCACTATGCTATCTGCTGGCCCATTGAAAGAACTTTTAAATTCCTATTAGGAAGGGACATAATTCCATGCTATAGGTTAACAAAATTGTGAACATGTTGTTTCATCAATTAAGTTTTACAAAATAATCAACTTCAAATTTTTATTCCAAAGCTAATTTATAATGTAGATAGCACCATTCTGAGGTATCTTTAAAATCTCCTATAGTCTAGTGGTTACGGGAGCTGTATTTAACATGGCCAACTGTGTGGTTTGAATCCTGGCCCTGTGGGCTTGAAATAACATGCCAACCGCATGCATATGTGTGTGCTCCAAATCCTTACAGGATGAAAACTTGGAGAGAAGGAACTGCAACATGACCATACCCCATTATGGGGTTGCTTTGTCCCTCTCTCTCTCCTTATGTCTGTCTGTCTCTCTTTGGCAAGCTTACATGCTTTCTGATTTATAAACAAACAAATAAAAGCTGTCCCATCTATTCTGACTCCGGAATACCAATTATTATTCACTCCTAACTGTCTGCCTTGAAATAGTTCTCTGGACACCACTTATCTGGGCCCAGGACCAGAGCAGCAGGACAGCATCTGCAAGCTAGCAAACACCAGCACATCTCATGCCTTTAACAAGTTGCTTCTCATCCTCAAGCTCCATCCAGATATCACCTACACGTCATCAGAGGAGGGTGTTTAGATTTTTGTTATTTGGCTATTTTATGTTTCATTTATAATCAATGCATATTTCTAACATTTTCTTGTTTAAGTTTTGAAATTATAAGGAGACTTCAAATAGTTCATGGGAAAATTATATTAAACTATGAGTTTACTTTAGCACAAGCAATTTTGAAATCCATGCATTGCTCTTACATAATATGTATTTTCCATAAGCCATTAGAAAAACCCCTCATATTATAGCCTTTTCTCAATTATTTCTATTGTTTAAGTTCCTTGTTTAAAAAAATATTACCAATAAATAATGATCTCCCATAAGAAAGAGCTTTGCACTTGAGGGAGAATAAATCCTGAATCCAAAGTTAAGTCTACTCATCTCGGAGAACAAGCTCAGCAAGGGCTCACTGAAAGGAACAAACGCCTACTCCTGAGTCTGCTCGAAACAGCACTCACTTTTTCCGAGCCATTTACTTTTCTCCTTCTTTAAGCATGAGCTTGGAATAGAAGTTGCCTTCCTCTTCCAGGTCACCATGATTGACCTAAGAACTTACAGGGGCACCTCTGGGCTTACCATAGAATCCATCTCTCAGGTGAGATTGGTTGGTTCAAGGATACTCACTTGGTACAGTATCAGCCAATCCATCCTTTTCTCTGACTTTCAAACTTGGAAATATAATTAGGAGTCCCATAGTGTCTGGGGTTGGAGTTAGGAATGGTTTGATGTCCTTGTTTCTATTCACCACAGAGTAGATGATCTGAGAAGCAAACTGAAAGAGGCCTAAGGAGGGATGGAGAGTGAATCCTCATGGTGTTCCCTTGTCAACGGAGACTAAGGCTTTGCCCCATCTGTTTTAATCCTATGACCCAATGCATTGCCTAAAAGTGTTTGCCCAAGCTAATTCAAGTTTGATTTACAACCCTTTTACAGACTAATTTATAAAGTGATGACAGGACTAATACATATTAGAATCTGCTTTTCCCCCCTCTGGTCTATTAGAAATGTTCTAATTTCGTCTTACTTATCATCTACAACTTTGCACTGCTATGACATACATGTTTAACTTATTTATAAAGAAAGAAATTTCCATCTCCTTTTAAAGGACCAAAGGCTGCCACATGTGTACACACACACATATGATGTATTTATATTTATATGCATACTATAATATCATATATGTAGTATATGTGTGTATAATCTACATGTGTGTATATCATATGCACACAAATACGCATGTATATATATACTCTGTGTATTGTGTGTGTGTCTTAATTTTCTTCTTTATGAATCTGTAGGCATGATATCACCAGATTTCTTCTCATTGTCAGAGTCTCACAGTAAATATACACTGAAGTAATTAATCCAATAGCAAATCCAGTATTTTTAAATCTCAGTCCTCGGTAGTTCTTTTACTTTCTACAGGAATCATGAGTTTATAAGCAATGACCTTACAGTCCTGCAGAAACTAACTCCAATATCAATAGTTCAGACGGTAGTCCCATATTTGTGCAACATTAATTCATTGTACTTTTTTCATAAAATGTCACCCTCTTAACAGCAGACATCTTTTCATGAGTCAAAAATTATGAAAAGGAGAATTGTATTTATTATTAAGAAACTGAAAAGTGATTGGCGATAGGCAAAGTAATTGCTTTTCCTTACCTGGGTGTATTTCTCCAGACAGACTTCATCTAAAGTCCTCTAGTCATGTTTTCAGCTTCCCAATGATTCACAATGATGTCTTATAGCACTGACAGCACTTGGCAAGTCTGACTGAATATTTAGCTGCCACGCTGCCTATTAATCCAGTACCAGGGAAAATAGTGAGAAGACGCTAGTCAATTTGGCCTTCTTCCTAAGCAAGCTTTTCTGCTAGGCAACCTGTCTGGAACTTTGATTTCTATTCATACCCAGAAAGGTGGAGAAGGTAAGGCTGTTTCCAAAGGAACCTAAAGCCATCTTTACCTAAGTTCTTTATCCTTAGAATATTACCAAATAGGAACAACATGCAATTGAAATAGTGTCTCACAGCTGTGAAAAACCATGCAATTAAAGTACGAAAATAAAAGTCTAAACAGCAAGCTATTAAAGTTTTCAAGATAATGGCACCTGAGCATATAAGCAGTGATTTTTCAAATATGTGTGTCATGTTCTTGGTGATTATGCACCTCAGAACACATTTTCATTTTCTTTCTATTGGTGTTTCTAAAGAATATGCCAGGAAATCGCTGCTGCCTAAGAAGTTTCCAGCTCAAAAACCCATGTCTCCCATTATCACTTCAAATTTCCCATCTCCCAGTTACTGTGAACATCAGACCCAAAGTATACCCAGTTGTTCAGTTAAATTCCAAACAGAACTGAAAATAGATTTTAATGGCCAACTGTCACATGTGTGTAGGTATCTCAACCAGAAAAAAAAGGTCTATTAAATATTTATGAAAATCATTTTTGGTCCCCAAATAGCACAGGTAAAATTAAACAGCCATCACAAAATGGCAGTGTCATCACAGGTAACTTCGCAGTATTGTTTAGGCTCTGAGACTCTTTTTAAGTGTGCCCTGAACAGATGGAGCCTACTCCAGGCCTTTCAGACGAGCATCGAAGGCAAACTTTCCAGCAATCTGTCATTATTTTGGTATTCTCAATGACCTTTCAAGTCTTTGAGGAAGGACTTGCTCAAGTACATTTACCAGTTTATGGCTTCTAATTGATAAAGACACTCTTTTAAAAATCCAAGCCATGTTTCAGCAGTTAGAAAATAAAAAAGTATAATAGTCTAGTTGCCCAAAGATTGTGTTGTGTTCTTCTTTTACTTTGATTTGTTTCACTTAGCTTTAATGATGATCTGTCTTTGTATGAGCCAATACTTCACCTAAAAATGTTTGATATGGGAGGAACTACATCATATAACTGCATGTGACACTTCTGGAAAATAACAGTATATTTGCTTCCAATTAATGCTTTGAGTTATTAAATTCCACAAAAGGAAAAATATGCAAAATTTCAAGTCTCTCCCCTGCTGCTTAGTGGATGAGAATGTTCCCTGCCCTACTGGAAACCTGCATTACTTCCAAATTACACAGGCCAGGCTGTGGTGGAGTTGCAGTCTCCTAATTGCCAGCGGCCACGATTTGCCTCTGCTACCTTTTCAAGCAGTTACACTATAGGTCCTCATTTTTGTCTCAGTGAAAAAATGTCCTCAGTTCTCTTTTTTATAAGAAAAGCAGAAAACAATTACATACTCTATAATTAAACTTCAAAACGCTCCAGCCTTATTCTCATGTAGAAAAGAAAAAAGAATGACTTAGTGATGGAATTTTAACGTTTGCCGAGGAGAAAGGTGTCTGAATCAAACTACCTACTCCATTATTTCTCTTTTGAACAATATTGCTATGAAGATAATGTGACCAGACCTCCAGAGGCTGTTTTCACCCTTGTGGTTCCAAAAATGTTTCATGACTATTCACCTATCAACTTCAGTGCAGCCTGTGTGCCAATGTGCTTTCTCCTGATGGCCTAACAGACAAAGGCCAGGACTTGGGCTTAATTTTGCTGTCATGAGAGAGGGTCACCACTGAGTGGCTTGATCAAAAATTACGGGACCAAGAATAGATACAGTTCTGCTGGCTAAACAGAAGCAATCTAAGTACATTTTCACAAAATGTTTCCAAAGGTCATAGCAGTCATTAATGCGAGTATATTTTTCTCTTAGAAAGTCACCTTTGGACATCTTTTCCTTGGTGATAGTCTATAATACATTAAAGGAAAAAAAAAAAGGTTTTATTGCCTTTGTTGAAAGCTTAGGAGGAGAAGATTTATGTTGACTTGATAATTATTATCTCTTCACCTCTGTTCTTAAAAGAGAGAAAAAACTAAGTGCAAGTGCAAAAAAAAAAAAAGTATTTAATTCTACTTTATTCATATGTCCTGGGTAAAAAGAATGACTGGGAACTCCAGTTTCCAGTCAGAAGCAACTTGTAGAGGCAGGGGAGAGGGGCTTGTCCACTTATTTCTAGTCCGAGTTGATTAGAAAAACAAAATAAATCTACTTCCTTTATTTACTTCAACTTAATCTAATACCCAAGGTGATTTTAATTAGGGTGGTAGATACATTTTGAAACTACAAAATAAAAGCAGCTTCATTTGACATCCCAAACATGCGATGAATATTACACATTCTTGTCTCTTCTTGTCTCTTCGTGCACAAGGAAGCCATGGGTGTTACGATGAGTGACAGTGTCACCCAGCAGCCCCTCTCTTCGTTCACCCTGTAGTGGAGAACAGAAGGAACGGCTGTGTGGTCCGAACCACCTTTGATCCCCAGCACTCCTGTAAGGCCAGGTGATTGACTCACTGGTCTTTGCAATTCTCCATGTACCTTGCAGTTAGCTTTGCAGCTCAGTCCCTGAAATTTCACTGCGGGACACGTGGGAAAGTTACAGAAATGAAAGTGGCCTCCTGGCTAAGAGACCATGAAAAGCTAGCTCTGCCTTTTCCCACGATCAGAGGTTACTAACAAAGTGGGAACGCTATACAAAAAAAAACAAATAGGCTTCTCTTTGAAAGATCCAGCTGCACCCACAAAGAGACGATGATGTAGTCGTAAGATGAGGAAGAGCTTGGGAGGCTGGAAGCACCTTGGTGAGTATGAGGGTTACAGACCAGCTTTGGTGGCCTGGAAAGAACAGGTGGGAAGGCGGGGAGCCCCTGCTTCCTGCCTCATCTGGGTGACTAGTGGGCACAGAGGGTAACAGGACAGCAGGTACACGGAGCATCCCGGCAGCAGCAGGGGCAGCAATGTGGCACTGGGCATCTCTTGGGACTCGAAAACTGCACAGCAGAGACCTGGGATCACCAGGGAATAACCAGAGCCCCAAGTTCATGGGTGCTTGTGTCATTCTCCAAGTATCCCAGGCCCTCGCCCCACAGTAACCATCAAGTTGTGAGCTCTGACCTCCAAGTACTTCTATGACCCCACTGCCTTCCATTTTCCCTCTCTGACTCCACTTTTCCCTTGCTACTTCTAGAAGAACCAAGGTTATGTCCGCTTTGTGCCACAGGTAGTTGCCATTTCTAAAAATTGGAATGTTCATTCCTTAGAGTTACACAATTTGGTCCCTCAATCCCTGTTTCTACTCACATGTCACCTGTCTAGAGAGGCCTCCTCTGGTCACTCTGTGTAAAGCATGCCGGATCCTACCACACTTATCTCCCCACTCGTAGGGGACGAATGGTGGCCCGTCATATCCCAGGGACTATGGATGTGATCTTATTTGGAAAATGGGTTTTGCAAATGTAATTTAGGTTGTTGAAATGAAATCATCTTGGATTATCTGAGTGGGCTCTAAATCCAATGACAAATTTCTTTACAAGAGACAGGTGGAAAAGGCCATGTATAAAGTCAAAAAGGCTTAGATGCTCAGCACTGCAAGGAATTCTCCCAAAAACTTTCAGTGAAGCTGATGCCTTGGTCTGGATCTTCTGGCCCCCAGAATTGGAGGAGAATACATTTCTGTTGTTTTAAACCACCAAGTTTTGTGGTGACTTATTATAGCAGCCTTTGGAAATGAATATACTCCCCTTCTTTTCCTTCACAGCAATTACCACTACACATCGCCTCTGGTTTACTTGTTTGTTAGTCTCCTCTTCTCGATCGTGAGGACAGAGAACTTGCTCTGTTCACTGCTGTTTCCCAGTGCCCTGAAGAATGCCCTGCACCCAGTGGTCACGTCAAAAGAATGTATTGAATTGTGAATGTAGCTGACCTGTTCAAGCAACTTCCTAGGTGTTTCTATTTAAAAGTAAGTCTGTGTATGGATTCTGGGTTTTGTTATTCCATTGTACCTCAGGTTGGCTTGAGAATATACCGCTGTTAATACTTTTATTTATACCTCCCTAAAACCATGTCATTACAGAAATCATTATGAGTCCTTCAGAAATAATTTTAAAATTCACCCATTTTGAGATGTTGCCATGAAGAAATATCACTGCAGTTCTGTATTCCAAGAGCCATTGAATTCAGCATGAATTATGCAGGGAAAAGGCTACTGGCCTCCTGAACAGTGGCACTCAGCATGTATTAGTAAAAGAAATGCCCTCCTCAAAATCTTCTTACTTAATCTTGTAATGTTGATTCAGAGAGAGGCTTGCTTAACTCCTGGGCCGAGCCAGGATGCAGAAGCTGCAGGACGCTCAGGACGGCCAATGCTGCTTGGACAGACACTGCCAAGGTTAACAAGTGTCTGTTCGCTGGAACTGTGAAGACAGGAAGAGCGATGGGACGGCTGAGTCTGTCTGGTGATCAGCAGAGAGATCGTGCAGAGTGCACAGAGGCACTCACTCATGTCACTGCAGGCTGTCTCTATGCAAGAACACAAGGACCTGTCTGAAACAGAGCAGACACTGAAGGAGCAGAGCAGCCTGGGTTTTCCTTGTGTTCCAGGCCCAACTCGGGTCTCACTGAGTATGACATCCTAGAAGAAACGATAACAGGGGAAAGTAGCAATATTTTAATGACATAGAAAGTAGACAAGAAAATGGGGAGAAAGAATTAAAAGTAGAATAGCTCAAGGTGGAACTCACATTCAGGGTGGGAGGAAATAGATGTGTTTACTTTTAGTAGATGAGAAGGACTCTCTGGAGGAATGAGGTGGAACACAGGCGAGGTCAAGGGCAACACGACCTCCATCTGCGATGATAGGCGCTTGACAGCCATGATCCTCGATTACTCTCATCCTGACCTTTTATTCCCATTTTAGAAGTGAGGACATCAAAGTTCAGAAGGAGTAGCTTCCTCATAAACCAAAGGAAGGGATTGGGCAGTGATGCAGCTGAACCCAATGGGAAGGGTCAAGCATTTGCCTACCGAGGGCTGCCTGAGTATGCTCAGTACATGAGCATCCACCCATGATCCATATGGCTGGAAGAAATGTGGCATGGGGACCCTGTTGAGGGTGTCTCTCTATGTCTTTCTCTCTCATAAAATAAATTAATAAACAGGCTTTAAAACAAAAGCAAACAAAAACAATAAAGAACTCTATGACTCAAAGCCACAAATTTCCACTGCATCAATTTGTCTGTCTATACCAAACTATAATTATAAATGGCTTATCCTTTCTAACATAAATTGGCTCCATTTCTAAAATTGTTCAGAGCTGGTGACTGAGAGACAAAAAACTTGCAAATATCTTGCCCTGGCACTTGTGGTTTCCAATACATAGAAATGAGTGATTGTTCATGCACTTGGAAACCATGGAAACACCAGAATTAGAGCTATGATGTAGTAAACACTTGACTGAGGGTTGGGAATTCTGGATTCAAATCTTTGTCCTATCTCTGATCAATTGTGTGAGTTCATAAAAGAAACTTAAGTGCACAAAGATGTTTCTTCATCAGATTGACTGGATTAATAATATACATAAGTAACACAATTAGGACCCACTAAGTATTCAGTAATGTCTGTATTACTCATGTGATCATTGTATATGAAAAGAGTCCTCTTGCAATTACATAGTAAATACGTACATTTCAGGCTCCTCAGTCTAGATAGTTGTGACTTACAGAGACAAAAGGAAGCTCTCAGGATTGGCAGAGCCTATGAGCACAGGAAGGAGAGCTGAGTAGGCTGGCTAAGTGGCAGGAAACCAAGAACTAGAGGGAGGTTGCAGGCAGGCTTTTATCACTGGCTCCTTAGGTCAACATACATAAACATGTTGTATGAGACAATTGAATGAAAATACCAGGGACTTTGACTTAATAGTTGTCAAAATTGTATACACCCTTTATCTGTAACAATGTTTTGGGGTGATACAGTGTAAAGTCATTTTTAGATGAAAACATTTTTAAGTAATGGGCCCATACACTGATTAAAAAGGCAGTATCATCTCTGAGTTTGATAGAGCTTGGAATATTTATATTAAAACTCTTTAAATTTAATGATTAGAACAGAAATTAAACCATTAATTTGCCCCGAGGCACATGAATTAAAAGTTTAAATTTTATTACTTCCCTTCATGTAAACTTCTTGTTCTTCATCACTTCATTTATTGACACATCTTTACTAATACTCAAGTATCAAGGTTCATATCATTTTAATTGACTCAATTACCCAAAACCTCTGGAGATTTTGTCAGATAAACCATACCATTTCTTCTGATAGTTAAAGTTTACTCGATAGTTTGGGAGGCTCTCTGAGAAAGGAATGCATCTACACTGCTTTCTTCTTTTAAGCAAAGGAAAATTTGTAGATATTTTAAAAATGAATAAAAGGGCCTCTGATAAACAGCTACATTTGCTTAACTCTCTTCATTCTACCTCTTCTTGCTCTGCTTTGCTTTTGAGATCAAATCACTCTTGATGGTTTTGCATTTTTCCTTGAATCAGCTCCTTAAATGTAAATAATACACCACTATTTCTACTTAGGCATCACTTTCCAACACCAGAGCAAAGAAACTATGGATTCGACTCACTGATAACCCTTCACAGTCATTTTTCCTGTCTTTCCAATTTTCAAAAGCTGTATTAGAGTATTATATCTCCAGTAACTCAGTGTGAAGTCAAATAATGTGCTTACCCTGCTATTTCCTGTTCCACCGATGGCAGGAACTGTCACTTGAGAACTGGCCTAAAACTAGGATGTTATCGACAGAACTTTTACTTCCATCTCCAACTCCTCACTTCCATCTTCTGTTAAACACAGACTTTTACTGTATCATAATTAATATTTATATCCTTCCTTGAAATCATGATGAATGTGTGCGCTTCGACTGTACATTAAGCAGTGATGTAAAAAACTGATACCCTTTGTAATAAATATTGCTCCCTTAGGAGCCCTACCAGGCGGAGGTCAACATAGATTCTTCCCCTGAGTCAAAGGTCAGGACACATAATCCTTTCAATAGTGTTCTCAACCAAGAAGCCATCGATGGCTTTTCTCTGTTCTGAATCATGCCACGTTTTACTTGGTAGCCTTTTTGGACTATGTCATCCTGAAGATTCTTTTTGTTTCCTTCTCTCTTTCAGCATAGGTATGGAATATGAATTTAGAGATTAAGGACATAGTTTGGCTCCATGAAATATATTTTGTTATTTCTTTCATTTCCTTCACTTCATGGGCAACAAATATCAAGGGCATTGCCAGCCTAGCATTAAGTGTTCCTGGGCAACATTTATCTCTAGCAAACTCAGACACTTCCGTAAATAATTAACTCCTTGAAAACCAAGATATCGTCCCTGAATAGCTAATTGTAAACATTTTGTTGAAGAGTGGCACGGCTGTAAATGTGACACTCAGTGAGGTTGACTCACATGGGAAAGTTCCCTGTTTGTGTCCAGAGACATCCCTGAGTACTCTGGGCATGCATTCGTCCGTAATCCCAGGCTCACTGAGGCTGAGGGTGGATCACAGGTCAGGACCCTCGTGGGGGTGTCTCTCTCTCCCTCTCTTGCTCACTCACTCAAGAAAGAAATAAAGAAACTTTATAAAAGAAGAAAAGAAAATCAAGGTAAAACTGATGCGGCATGAGGAAGGGACTCCCTTTTTTCTTACTCTAGCTGTAACTCTGTCATAAAGTGTCTCTGCATGTGCTGTGGGAAGAATGTCTGTGTCCCATGGGTCAGGAGCTGCTCTATGGGCTTATTAGACTACATGAGCTGACTGGAGCATGGCCACTGCAGACCTGGTGAGCAGGTGGGACCTGAACACCTACCATCTTTCGCAAGGGGCAGAGGACAGGCATGTTGATGTGTGTTCTGTACAGATAGGCTCACAAATACAGAGAGTTTTAAATTATCTCTGCTAACAGTACTTGAGAACAGCCTTGGACAGAAGACAGCAATGTGACAAGGACTTCACTGAGTTCATGCACAGCTCACGGCCATCCCTGAGGTGGTCACTGTGACAGCTCATCTCACCTCTCTGGAATCTATCCCCAAACAGCTAACTGTAAACTACGAAACTGAACTCTGATAAGAAAGAACTGTTCTTAGCTACTTCGTGGAATGATGGGTGTTATCTGCCTTGTGGTCCTTTGTGACGAATTAGATATAGTGTCAGAAGTGAAAAGTAATGTAGAAAGTCAAAGACCCATACTGATTTAGAGAGGATGTTGGAAGAGGGGGATAAGTTTATGCAGTTTAAAGGAAATTCAGCACCTTGGGAATTCCACCTGTTTGTTTATTTATTTACTTATTTATTTATTTGCCTAGGCAGTAGGTACAGCATGTAAAACAAAACAGAAATAAACTACAGACCAAAAGAGAGTTAACCCTTTGAGGCTTATCAGTGATTCATTCCAGAATTTTGCAACTGCAGAAATTGCATGGGACCTGCATGCCTCAGTATGGTGTCCCTTCTGGGAAAGAGCCAGGGGGCTGTTGCCCTTGTGAGATCAGACATATGGCCCCTCATTCTTCTCCTTTATGTGACCCAATGCTGTATCTAAAAGTCAACATCTTCAGGTATTAGAAATCAGGCATCTTTGATACAATCTCTTGTCTTTAAGCTTAAAGAATATAAACACCTCAGGAAACAGCAGTTAGTGTAGTGGCTATGTCACTGGACTCCCACGGAGTCGACCACGGTTTGCGTTCTGGACCCGGTGGCTTACAACTCACACCAGGCACGTGTGTGTACATGCCCAAGATCCCGAGAGGAGAATGGAGGAGAAGGGATTGCGGCGTGCCCATCCCCCCTGGGGGGGTGATTTCTCGCTTTCTGTCTCTATGTCTCTCTCTGTCTGTCTGGAGAGCACACGTGCCCTATAGTGAAAATCTCTCCAAAAAAATTAAAAATAAATAAATAAATAAATAAGAATATAAACACCTATTTTCTCTAAAATGTTCTTTTGTCTAATGTCCTAGTGCATATTTTTAATGGCAAAGCCCACATATCTTTCTGTTTTCTTTCTTCCTCTAAAGCCTAATTAGGTCACACACTTTCAATTTGTGGGTTTTTATTAAGAAATAAATGACAATCATAATACATGATTTTTTTACATAAATGGCCAATAATTCATCAATTTTTACCATTTTTGATATAGATAAACTGAATAATAACAGGGAAAATTCTGTATTCAAGTCTGATTTGCAGTTTGAATTTCCACATGGATCAAATTAAGTGGGCATCATTTTAATTTCCAATTATCTTCTGTGCAGTGTGGCTGCACACTGATTCATGTCATGTAATCTTTGTGGTATTACCCCATATTTATCCATTAAACTAATGTGAACTGAAGACTTGAGAAAAGCGGGACACCACAGTGGGGAAAGAACTGTACCAATGGCAGGCTCTTGCTCAGATGTTAAAATTGTAGAGCTATGACAGGCCGCTAGAATCCAGTGCAGCTCTGAATTGCTATCCAGGCCAAATAGTCCAACCTGTTCCAGAGTCCTCAGATGGGATTAGTGACACCCTGAGTCTTCCCTATTTGCACTACCCCTGCCTCCTCAGGACATTGCCAAGAGGGGAAAAGAATGATCTCATGTGACCATGCAGAGAAGGATCCAGGAAATCAAAGAAGAATAGGGGAGGGGTATTTCAGCACAGCGCTCTCTGATATCACTGTTATGTCCCTCTGCAAAGCTCCTGCAGTGTAACCAAGGAGGCTAAAGAGATTCTACTTCTACACACTTGGATTTCTACAGCTAGGTAAAAGGCAATGCATCTTTCACATTGGTAAGGAACATAGCAGCCAATATAGGGAAGAAGAGTCTGAATGAGAACAGTGCTGACATGGAGTGACAGGCTCTGCTGCAATGAGTTCACAAACGTCCCAAAGGGGGCTCTAGAAAGGGAGTCAGTCCAGTGACTGGGAGAGCTGGGGGCCAGGAGGAGGGGGTTGCAGTTACACGTGGGCGAGGTTGCGGATGGGAGAGTGTGCTAGCTGTGCACGTAAAGGGTCTCACCCAGCTGTGGATCGTATTCTATGTTCTTTGTGACTGCTGAGCTTGATAATCACTGCACCGACCTGAGGCAGTGTGGCTTGTGCTCCAGATCAATACCCTCTTCTAGACTTTTCCATGTCTGCTGTCAATTCTGACCATTCTAAAGCCTTTGTTCTGAGCCACCCCTCAGTCTCTATTGAAAACCCAATTTCTACTACATCAAAAATCTGAAATCATCAAGCAGGAACTCATTCTGGCAAATTAAGAGACACCTGTGTAAGAGATACTAGTATAAAGGCAAAAAAAACGATCAAAAGCTAGTTATTCTTCTCTCTCTTGCAGAGACTAAAGATGGGATAGACTTAGATGAAAACCATGGGAGGCAAACAGGTTTTTTTTTATTTTTTTAATTTACGTTTAATGACGTATATCTTTACAGTGTATAACATTGCTTTTTATGGCACAAATATTATGCATGTCAATCAAGACAAAGACGTTACTATATGCATTCACATCAGCAAATAGCTTTACATTTTTTTACCAATTAAACATACTTTTTCTTCTTCTCTTTTCCCCTCCCTTCCTTCCTTTTTTACCCACCCCTGCATTACCCCATCCTTACTATTTCTAGTATCTACGGTTGCCCTCCCTGCTGTTATACCTCCCCAACTTTCAGTTTCTAAGATAAAGCACAGGTAATCAGTATATATTGAGGGGAGACACACAAGCCTATCTTTCATAGCCTGGCTTGCTTTGCTTAGGACTAGGTCTTCATATTTGTCCACTTTGTATCAAATATCAGGGTCTCTCTTTTTTTTTTAAACTAAATTCTTCCGAGGGAAGGAAATGTTCTTCATGCTAGTGAAGATTAGAGCTAAAGGGAACTTCAATCGTCCTGTGACTGTAGACAGTGTGGAATGGGGGGGTGAAGAGAAGAGGACAGAGAAAGATAGCAAGAGAACAATAGAGAGGCAGGACGGTAGTGAGAATCAGATATGGCTTATTACCTGTTGATGATGACATGTATAGTATTCTCAACTGGATTGGTCTGAGAAGTATTTCATGATGTATAAAGTCTTTTTACAAGCAAAATTAGAAATAGTGATTGACTGTTTTAAAAAATAACTGGAATAATAATAATGATGATTGGGAAAAACATAGAAAAGATATTGAATGTTGAAGCGGGGAGATTAATGTATCTGTATTGACTGACATGCATGGCATTCCCTTTTGAAAAAGCAAGGTAATACACTGTAAAATTACATGTAATCCAATGTAATATAAAGAAGATTATGATGATATAAAAATTAAAAAAAATTTTAAAAAACGTCCTTTGACTGTAAAGACCTATTACCAAAGAGTTACAGTTTTAACCACACTCTTTAGAGCAACTGTCTGCTTGAAGGTATTGTTAAAACCTATGGGCTGAAGCGCACCTTCCACCTGGATGTGGAGGCTTTTCAGTGTCGACTCAGTAAGTGAATACTCAGCAGAAGCTTTTGTGGTTGGGATGCTGAGGAAGCTGTATCTGGCTAGATAGATGTCAGTTACCTGGAGCTCTGAGAAGGACTGGGAAGTTTTCTGGAGCTTCTCAGGAAAGACAAAAATCCTGCCCGTCATGGGAATGGAGATGGATTGGCATCTTAAGACAGACTTGAGAATATACAATCTTCTGAATCTCCTCCAAAAAGATGAGTATCCATATTCAGTTTTATCTCTTCTTTTCAGTCTCTATTCAGTGTCAATTCGTCTCATTATACATGAGATGCTCTTCTCAGGTCTCCTTTAAAATAGATCCTCTACTCATCTGGTATTGTAAGTATTTTCTTTTCTTCTTCAAACTTGATACCTATGGACTATACCAGGGGCTAATCTTTACCACTTTAAAAACTACCCTTTCTAGGGCCAGCAGGTGGCATAGTGGTTTAGGCACTGGAATTCCACATGTTCAACAATGATTCAAATCCTGTACCTGACAGCTTGAAACTCATACTGTGTGCATGTGCATGCATGCCCAAAATCTCAAGAGGAAAATGGAGGAGAAGGAATTGCAGCACAACCATCCTCTCTGGGGGGTGGTTTCTCACTTTCTCTCTGTGTGTGTGTCTCTCTCTGTGTCTGGTGAGCTTACATGCCCTATCTCAAAAATCTCTCTTTAAAAATGATAATAAATTATCCTTCCTTTATATTATATCTCTCTCAGGTGTTTTTATGCTTTCTTCATACTGTAGACCCTTTGGTCCCTCTTTAGGATAATATTTACAAACAAAATACTTAGGATTATCAAAGAATCCACATATATTGGTACAGATATAAAAATATCACTTAAAATAAGTGGGAAAATCATATGCCCTTCCTTATTAATGCATTAATTAACAAATTTAGTGACAGGACTAGTAACTGTCATAATCTGGAGTCATGATGAGCACAAACAGTATTCTACAACACCAGCAGTAACTGCCACATGACACCAACATATCTGTGACTATGTGGCTGCAAGTTGGGGTTACTATTAATACTGTAGAATCTGTTACCTAAGTGCCATTATTCAAATAAATGCTAAATCAAGACCAGAAGATGGCATAATAGTGATGTGGCTGGACTACCACGTCATCAACTGAGGTTCTAGTCCTAGACCCAGCGACTTAAAACTCATACCAGGCAGACATGCATGCATTGCCCAAAATCATGCATGGAAAAAAGAGAAGAGATTACAGCATGGTCAAATGCCCTGAGGGGTGATTTCTGGCCTTCGGTCTCACCATCTCTCTGTCTCTCCAGCGAGCGCACACACCCTATAGCAAAAATCTCTTTTAAGAAATGCTAAATTATAATTAGAGATTCATGAAAATGAAGATGTTCCTATCCAAGTTTCTGGAATTCCACCCATGGGCATCTTGGAGGGAGCATGCAGCTTCCTCGCCTCTTCTCTTTCTCATCACCGCTCCCCTTTACTGAAATTTGGAATTTGTTTTCTGCTGGTTGGGATCTGGCTCCTATCCTGCCTCCTGTTCCTGTGAACTTGTTCTGGGAGTGACCCCCAACAGCTTCTCACAGTCTGTATGGCTGTGCCGGAATCAGTTCACAGTCATTTAACTATGGAATCCACATTGTGGATTCTTACACATGCTAAAAATGTCAATCCTCATTTCCTCCTTCCTTCATCCTTAACTGACTGATGCTAAAACCTATTGGGTTCATTCTGTTTGTTTTAAGTGTGGGGTAATTAACACCAGGTCACGACCCTCCTGCTTCTGCCTCCCAGTGGCAACTACAAGCACTACCACCAGGCCTGGCTCTTTTTCTTCTCTTTTTAATATACTTATTTTTTACACTTTAAAAAAAATTATTATTATTATTTTACATTTAGTCACTGTATATCATTACAGCATACAAAATGAGTTTTCCCAGAATGACTAAAGTGCATATTAGTCCAGTCGAAATTATAATCGTTACACATTATCATCAGCAGATAAGTTTCCAATTTCGTGCACCTTAAATGTTTTGCTTCTTTCTCTTTCTCTTTGGCTCCCTCCCTCTCACTCTTCCCTATTTCCCACCCTCCTCCCCCACTGCCTCTTGCATCCACAGCTGCTCTCCATGTTTTCCTCCCTTCCAGTCTTTCAATTCCTACCATAGAATATAGACTTCCCATTTTTTAGGCAGAGTTGCACTGGTTTTCAAACATGTGATCCTCTCTCCTTAGTCTCAAGGATTTCAAATATTCACCATGTAGCTGGTCTTTGGTCTGGACTGAGTCTAATCTGGGCCTCCCATGCATCCTCAGCCTGTAGACCAGAGCATCTTCACAGCATGCACGATAGAAGCTGGACCCATGAAACTTAGTATTTTTTAAAATACTGTATTCAAGTACTTGGTATTTACTCACTTTGAGTTGTTTGATTTACAGATTGCTTTAAAATGCAAGCATGCAATACACTACATGTCCAAATCTTCACCCTTTTAGGAATAAAAAAACTTAGGCGAACATCAAAAAGGGAAGGGAAACTAACATTTGAAGAGAACTTACTGCAGTAGCGTCATGCAAAATGCTTAACATATTTTTTTTAAGTTCATTTATTCCTTCCACAAAAGAGAAAGAGACAGGGATACAGTGAGGAAAAAAAGAAAGATAGACACCCCCTACTAGGGCCTTCGCTAACGACCTACCTCCAGCCTCAGCTAGCCTAAATCATTGGCAAGTGCAGATGTGCTGACGTGTACAGGGAGACCTCCGGACACTAGCTGAGAACCCCTCCATACGGGTCTCACCTCACAGAGAACTGTATTACTGCTGCACCACCAGCTGCTCCAGTAGCTGATATTTTGCCTACATCTTCAAACAATCTAATAAGATTATTTCCATTTTGGGGAATATGGTTGAACAAATCGACACTCAGAATCATAAAGTAACTCACTCCAAATCACAAAGCTACCGATGGTAGAATCAATATTTAAGCCCTGATTTATTGAAATTAGGTTTTCTGAATTTAACAGTGGTCTGTACAGTTCAAGCACATTTGCTTTGGCTAAGTGAAGCGTAACAGGGAAGGGTGGGGCGGGCAGGGCTACAGGAAGACGAGTTCTGACCACTTTGGTCACAGCTCATCTATGCTGTCCTCAGCCTCAGTGCCAGCTTTCTCTAATACCTCGACAGTGTGTTTTCCCTCCCCAAGGGGACAGCTCATAACTATGGTGACAGTCAGGTTAAGTCTTGAGGGGGGTCTCACACAAACTTTAAGGACATGTTTTCATGAAGAAATTTTCATCAATAAACACAGGAAAAACTGGAAAACTTAGTACTAATCCTACCAAAACCACCTTCTTTCTTTTTTTAAAAAATGTTGGCAGAGGGTGTGTGCACTCACCAGAGAGACACAGGAAGAGAGGGAGGGAGAAAGCACTCCCCAGCGAGGGGTAGTCAGACAGCAATCCGCTCTCCTCCATTTCTCCATCCTGTCAGGATTCGAGGCTCGTGTGCACATACGAAGTGTATTTCAGTCCACAGGACTGGAACTGGAACTGCACATCAGATCACATGAGATTCTGCTTCCTTAACCACTAGGCAACAGGGCCAGCTTGTAAACCACTTTCTTACAAAGGGGTATTCTATGAGATGGTGATGAAAACGTCCCTTCTCTGTTCACTCTGCGAGGTGCAGACTTGCTTCTATTCTCACTGAAGACACAACTAACAAGGTGGCCAAACAGAACAAACACTGACACTGGCGGGGTGGCCTTTCAGTCCTCCTCAGCCCAACCAGTCCGTAGAGGCAGTGTCTCCAAGCCCCGTTCACAACGCTTTCTGGTTGTTGGTATCAGTGTGGACCCTCCCCTTGTCCAGAGTACAAAAGATGGGGTTTTAAAGGAATTCAGGCTATGAATCAGCCACACCCGACTTGAAACTGACTTGTACCCCACCTGGAATTGGGCTGTGTTCCCTCTGCACTTTATCTTCTTGGTCATAAAGAACAGCTAATAAAGCCTCCTTCATAAGGTTTAAATAAAGCAACAAACCTGAAGTGGCCTCAGTTAGCATGCAGAAGGTCTAGAATCTTAGCTGCTTCTTTTCCTCTAGACCTTTGGCATTTTTACCAAATAATTAAGAGTAATAAAAATTGTCATAGATAGATAGGTACACACATACAAAGGCTTCTATATCTGTTAGTGCTTAAAAACAACTTGAAATTCTCATTTCAATATCATAAATGACTTTTGCTTATGCTAGGACAAAATAAATATTTTTTATTAACGTATGTCCTTTTGTTAATATACTGAATTCAGCCAAGATGTTTGTCTCTTTTGGTATATTCTGGAAGTGTCTTTTCTTCCCCTCCCTTTTTTTTAATCCCAGCACTATGCAAAGTTGGGCACTTAGTAAATGCTTTTGATGATGATAATAGGTTTGCCATTTCAAAGTATGGATAATTCGAGTCATAGAAAGGTTAAATAGCTTGCTCAAAATCATCCAATGCTTCCTTTCCAGCCTGTAAGTCAAGAGTCTAAATTCGTTCATCTTCCCTGCATCTCACTCTTTGATCCTTCATAGATAATTGATAAACAAAGTCATTTCTTTTCTTAACAAAAGATGTGTCCTCCTGGTTAAATTAAAGTTTTGGTAATCCAATTTATTCTCTTAACCCAAAAGAACAAGCAATTGATTTCTTTTTTCATTTTCAGTCATGAAAACGTTGTCACATTTCATTCTTGCTCTCTGAGTTATTAGATTTCAGTTCTTGTTTCCACATGCTTTATATGCACAAGTCAAGTGTAACCTGAAAGATATTAAAGTGGATTTGCAGTGAAATGGCCCATATCTAGGAAATTTGTCTTATTGTCTCTTAACTCTTCTTGTGTTTAATGTGCTTATTGGTATTTTCCTAGGATCATGGTGGTGCTGCGTGATGACACATTTCTGCTGACAGCACTGAACTTTCAGACAGAATCTCTGCAAGTCAGGTGAGAGGGAGCCTTTAATTAATGCCCTAAGACTGAGAATGAAAACAAAGAACAGGAAGGTCATAAGATGGATCTGTCTGTCAAAACAAAATGAAATAAAAATCCCAAAGTACTCTGCCCCGACAAGAAGCAGCACCACCTCATCCTGCTGGCTCTTACCCACTCTGCAGAAATAAGGGCCTAGACCTGGACCTCAAGGCCACAGAGGAGTGCTTAATTTGGAGGGAAGCAACGAAACAACGTTCTACAGAAATGCTCTACCGAGAGCACCCTAGTGCCTCATTCCTATCTCTGCCATCAGAGCTGTTCTCAAATCCCTAGCGATCTTAAAGTCCCTCGGATGGGATTGAAAGCTTCCCAGGTAATTATGGTCTTGTGAGAAACAATCAGGCTGGAAAAAAGATTTTTCTAAAAGAATCCCTAAAGTCAGACCTAGCCTTTGGATCTGTTCTTTAGAGTTATAGAAGAAATTCATGTTGCACTTTAGGGAAACCTCTTTGGTAAAATAGCTTGAACGTCACAGCCCAAGGCTAGAATTCTCATTCTTTGGGATGTGATATATTTCAGAATCAGACTATGACTTTGAACACATCCTGGTAAATCCAATATTGTACAACAGAGAAATGTCAGCACCTAGGTTCAAGGACATCTGAAGATGTAGTACCTTTCTTCACACCGGTCTCTAACTAGAATGTTTGCTGCCCTTCTTTCAGATAAACTGTGATTTTCCCACATATAAAAACTAGTCTAAAACTTTATCATTTTAGGAAAATATTTATTGAGCACTTATTATCTCCCCTAGTTCCTAGAGATACAGAGGTAACCTTAAAATGCAAAATTCCCATCTTAAAAGGAAGACATCTTAACATCTCAAAATCTGATTGCTCCATTAAAAGTGTACAAAATACACCCCGTGGTAACACAGAGCGCAAGTTCGCCTGTAACTCACTGCCCCATCGTTTCGGATATGCTGTCTTCTCTCGCTTGACTGCAAATTCCTCAAGTGCAAGGGTGCGGGGTCCTTTCATCTTAGTGTAAGCTGCAGAGTCCTGCCCACAATGACTGCTCAAACCCCACCAGAAGGGTCCCAAGCATCCAGATGTTATCTAATTGTCCTAAATGGC
>NW_006159515.1:1516641-1563642 GCF_000334495.1 Tupaia belangeri chinensis
CCTGTGACAGGTGAAGAGAGGGCTCTTGGGTTTGCTATTCTAGATGTTTGGAATGTAAGTCAGTGTTCCTGAATGGATTGGACAAGAAAACAAGCAGTCAAGTTGAAACAACACAGTGAATCTTGGCTTTCCACCTAAATTACTGAGCTAAAGAAAAAAAAAAATTCAAAAAGCTTTTTCTCTCAAGTATGCAAAAAGTGCTGTGACTAAGTGTGATTTTGTAAGATCTTAAACAAATTAAAATATCACTTGTGATAATAATACTTACTCACCATCAGGACCTCGCACTTTTCATTCTGTAACAAATACCGCAACATGTCAGAGTCTCAAGAAATGAAAACAGTGGCAGGTAAGATAGATCCAATGCCTGTCTTCAGGGATCTGGTCTGTTTTCTTATTTGAACCTCTAAGATCTTTTCAGGACTATTTGGTAGCCACAGTGATCTTGTACCCAATGTCCCAAGTTCCAGATTCTGAAGTTAATTAACTGCAAAACACAGGGTAACAGTTAACTTTTTGAGCTTCATTATTATATTCATAATAGTGTTGAAAATATTATCCACCTCATTGGGTGTAGAGTCAGGGTTCAATGTAGAGGGATTTATTGCAAGAATCGGATCACCCCATCTTGAGGGCTGCCTAAGCAAGTCTGAATTCTCTGGGACAGCAGTCAAAGAGGGAATGATCAGCTGGAAACCTGTGGGCATGAGATGAAGCATGCAGTCCACCCCTAGGCTCAGTCCAGAACAAAGATACAGCTTCAGATCCAGAAGCTGCTTGGAATCTTTAAGGAGGAAGACAAAAACTTTTTTAAATTAAAGATCTTCCAAATGATTAAGTCAGGCCTCCCCAAAATAATCTTCCTTTTGATTAGCATGAAGTCAACTAATTAGGAACATTTTTAATTACATTTTCAAAAATCCCTTCATAACAGTACCTAGTGTAGTACTTTAATAACTGAGAGAAGGTATGTGTGCTACTCCACTGCCTCCTTCCACTGCCTCCTCCCTCTGTCTCCTCCCCTGCCTCTTTCCACTGTCTCCTCCACTGCATCCTTCCACTGCCTCCTTTCACCCTCCAGCTCTCAGGAGAGACAGAATCACTGGTGACCTGCCCTAAACAGAACATATAAGAATGGGAATCCTGATGGCAGGAACTAGATTGAATCCTTGTCAAGGTGACACATTGAAAACCAATCTCTTGGGGTTATTGTGAAGATTAAGGAGGTAATATTTGCAAAACATCTGGAGGACACATTGTAACTGATATTACCATTTAGCAGATGAGAAAAATCAGGTATGGGAAAAAATAATGATAACAGTGTCTATGCAACAGTTGGTCTACAGAGCTGAAACGACAATCTGGTTTTGCTCAGTCACAATCTTTGTTTGTCCCATGGTTGCTACGCCACAACTTGAGTTCCTTATCCAGCCAGAGTCAGAACACAGGCACATGTGTTTGAGGTAAGAAGGACAACCACTTCCAAGTTTCCCAGGAAAGAAAATAAGAGAGGTCCTTGGGCCTGAAACAGCAGAGTTCATATCCATAGCCTTAGAAAATCTTGCACAGCAGACTAGCAAGCTCTACACCTCTTCCGTAATAATCCATATCTTCTTTGTGAGATTCTGGAAAGCTGAGCTTAATGTAAATTTGTTTGCAGATCTCTCTCTCTCTCGATCTTCTTCATAAATATGATCTCACTTCAAAAAATTTTTATGACTTCCTTTCCATTGACTATTTTTAGTTTACAAATTCAAAATTTGTGAAGTGCTTTCAACGATTCAAGACCAAATGATGCTTGAGTAGGTTGGGTGATATTTGGGTGTTAACAATGGGCAACAAACACTGTTTTTCTACCCACTATTTTTATTTTAAAGTAAATGATAATAGACATCAAAGCACAGAGAGCTTAAACAAATTGTCAACACAAATTAATTCTCTAGGTCTAATTTTGGCAGGGTAACAGAAGCAGCAATTTACCTTGTCTAGGCTCAGCCTCCTCCCCAGACATCATACCAGAATATTGATCTCCTAGAACACTGCTGACATTGGCCAGGCTTCCACTTTCAAATGATCTCGTCCTGTCTTCTCATGGCTTATATAAGCCTTGTGCACCGAAACTTCAAAATATTCCTAAAGTAGAATGTCAATCAAGATGCTACCCCAATGGTATAAGCTATCCACGGTTGCAGTTAAAATCTTACTCTTTAAAATAAATCTGAAATTTCAAGTCACTGAACAGATATTTATTAAGCTCCTCTTATGTGTCAGAAATTCTTTTTGATGCTGAAAAGAGGACAGACGGGGTTTCTACTCTCATGAGGTTTATACTACAGTGAAATTTCAGAGACATTAATGGAGTAAACAAATATTAAACAATTCAAACAGTGGTGAGTACAACTAGAAAAACAACAGGATGATATGATCAAGATTGATTATGATTCTAAGTTGTTATTAAAAACATTGAGAAGGGTCAGCAGGTAGTGTGGTGGTCAAGACACTAGATCTTACATGGCTGACTCCATGGTTTGAGTCCCCGACCAAACAGCATTAAAACCACACTGTGTGTGCGTGTGTGCACCGAAGATCCAGGGAGGAAAAGGGAGGAGAAAGGACTGCAGAGTGGTGATCTCCCCTTGAGGGAGCGATTCTCACTTTCCTTCTCTCTGTTTCTCTCTCTCTCTCTCTCTCTCTCTCTCTCTCTCTCTGACAAGCACACATGCCCTGTGGCAAATTCTAAAAGAACTAACAAACACATAAACTTGGATGGGATTTGTTATTCAAATAAGCCCTATTGCAGTCAGATAATTTGTTTTTTGGTAATATCAATAATTCTACATAGTTGATGCACTTTGTTCACAAGTTGAATTCAAATATAACCAGACCTCTTTAAAATGTTTGATAAGAACACATGACATGAGCTCTACCCTCTTATTAAATGTTTAATGTACAATACACTACTGTTAAATATAGACATTTGTTGTACTGTAGATCTCTAAATCCTATTTATCTTGCATAACTAATACCTTCCCCTTTCTCCTCCTCCAAACCCTGTGACTACCATTCTAATCTCTGCTTCTATCAGTATGAATATTTCAGAAACTGCATCTAAATATACACTGCAGTATTCTTTCTTTTTGTTTTTCCCTCCTTAGGATGCATGTGCTCACCAAAGAGAGAGACAGAGATAGAGGAAAAGTGATAAAACACCCTCCAAGAGGATTCATGTCACAGTCCCTTGTCCTCTATTCTCCTCTCAGGATTTTGGTCACACACAAATACACACACACACACACACCCCTGGAGTGATTTTCAAGGTGCTGGCTCGGGGATTCAAATCATAGTCAACCATATGAGAATCCATGCCTTAACCATCAAGTCACCTGTTATCCTCTCATGCATTATTCATTCATGATTAGCTTTATTTATTGACCATAATGTCTTCAAAGTGCATCTATAATGTTGCATGTGACAGGATTTTCTTCCTTTTTAAGGCCAAATAATATTTTATTTGTGTCATATTTTATATTTATTATAATATATTTATTATTTATATTTATTATATTTTATTGGTATTATATTGTGCATATACCACATTTTCTTTATTCATTCACCTGTCAGTGGACATTTATGATTTTTCCAACTCTTGGCTATTATGAACAGCACTGCAATGAACACGGCAGTGCAGTATTGCAGTGAGACCCTGACTCCTGCTCTTCTGGATAAATGTCCAAAAGTAGGATTGCTGTATCTATGATATTTCTACTTTTAATTTTGGAGGCTCTTCCATAATATTTTCCATGAAAATTGCACCATTTTATAATCACACCAACAGTACACAGGACTCTGCCTTCTTTATATTCTTAGCAACACTTATTTTTAAAAGAGTGGTCATTATAACAGATGTGAGGTAATACTTAATTGTAATTGTGGTTTTGATTTGCATTTCCCTATTAGTAATATTGAATATCTTTTCATATACCTGTTGGCCATTTTTAAGTCCTCTGAGAAATGTCTGTTCATGTCCTTTGTCTATTTTCAACAGATTATTTGTTTTCATGCTATGTGATTATTTGAATCTTTCACATATTTTAGATATTAAGTCTTATCAGATATATGGTTTGCAATTTTTTTCTCCCATTTAGGAGGTTGCTTTGTCCCTCCATTACGATTTCTCTTTGCTGTGCCTAAATTCTAGGTTTGAAATAGTCTCACTGATCTATTTCATTTTTTTTTATTTTGTTGCCTGAGAATTTCATGTCACATTCAAAAAATCATTGCCAAGACTAGTGTTGTCTTATTATATTTGTGTTACTGTAACAAAATGTATGCAACCAAGATATTTTTAAAAAACTAGAAATAAATTTATTCACAGAAACTGGAAAGTCCAAGATCAAGGCCCAAACAAGACTCTGGTGTCTACTGAGGACTGCTATCTGCTTCCAAGAGGGTGCCTTTTTGCTGCATCCTCAGGAGGGGAAGAAAGCTTTTCTCTTACAAGGCAGGAGGGACCAAAGGGCAAAAGAATGAATGTTGTGTGAAGCCTCTTTTGTAAAGGCTTTAACATTTACAAGGGAGGAGCCTTAATAACCTAGTCATCTTTTGAAAACCTCACCTTTAGGCTTTCCTGGATCCACTTTGCAAATTACAGACCATGAGACTCTTCAACTTCCATTATCATTTGAACCAATTTCTTATAATAAATAAGTAAATATTCCTTAATCTATATATACCTCATATAATCGTTGATCCTGAGCCCTAATCATGTGGAGCTATGCTAAGTGTTTTAGTTCACTTTAAACTTTAATCCTCAAACTAATCTCAAGTAATGTAGATGCCACTAATACTCTTATTTTTTTAATGGGAAAATTGAGGCTTAGAACGTCTTTTTCCAAGGTAACAGTGTGTACACGCACATAAAACAAATCCAACATCATTTAAAATATGCCTACTGAGCCTCTAAAATATCTTAGGTGCTCTTCAAGGTAGCAGACAATACAACAGAACTTACATCCCAGTAAGTGGGACAGACAGATTGTAAACATAGCTCTGGTAATGCCAGCTATGGCAGAAAAAGGAGAGAAAGATACCATGGAACCAATAGTTTCTATGAGGTTTGACATATCACAAGGTCATATAGATCTTTTAGGAAGAGTTATAATGAGAAGATAGCTTTGAGGAAAGGTCTGATGGTTTTGATTGTTCCAGACTAATGGAAGAAAAGGTTCAAATCTCTGTGGTGGGACAGGCTTCATTTACTTAAAGGAGAGCAAAGTATTACTATGGCTTAGCCTGGTGGGAACCAATGGGAAATTTTTAAGTGGTGAATCAGAGATGAACTGTACGATTCTATGTAGGTTTTCCTGTAGGTTTTCCAGGACTTCGTAAAAACTTTGACTTTTACTAGGGAAAAACATCCAGAAGATTACAGAGAGTTTGAGCAGAACATTGTCATAGTTAGGCTTATACTTTAAAAAATATTGTTCTGGAAATGAGTCTCATATAGACTATGGAAGCAATGCTAGACGATTTGGCATCTGTAAACTTCTACAGTTTATAGGCTATTGTAATATTCCTAGAGATTGTTACTTTATAATGTCTTGATATGAGGTTAGTATGAAACAGGTACTATGAGTTATTATTTTTGAATAATAAATGTATACACTTACAAGATAGAGTTCAAAGGATTTACTGATAAATAAGATGTGGAATGTTATAGATGAAATATCTGTGTTACCTAAAAAATTATATATAGGAGCCCTTATCCCCAATCTGATGGTATTAGGAGATGAGGTACCTGGGAGGTGATTAGGTCATGAAGGTGGAACCTCCATAAATATTCATAGAATTAGTGCCCTTATAAAAGACACAACTGGGAGCTTCCTCTCCTTCTTTCTCTCATGAGGACATGATGAGTAGCTAATAGTCTGTGCTCCAGAAGGGGGACCTCACCACAATCTTACCATGTTGACACTAATATCAGACTTCCAGACTCCAGAACTATGAGAAATAAATTTCTGTAGTTTATAAGCCACCTAATCTGTGAAACTATTCTATAACAGCCTGAAGTAAGGCATGGGGAGAAAAAATAAACACTGAAAGATCACAGCCAGTTTTTGTCTTGAGTGACTAAAAGGTTTTAATTGCTATTAATGAGATAGAGAAGGCTTCAGAGTGAAAAGGTTGGGGCTGGGGGTAGAGGAAAGTCAAAAATCCATCTTTGACCTAAGTCTGAGACCTCTATTCAATAAGTGGAGATGTTGAATGGGCAGTTAGATAAATAAGTCCATCGGGACTGAACAGAAAAATCAGGGAACCTTCACTATATGGGTTACTGACATCTGTGAGCCTGATGAAGCTCATCAGAAGAGTGAGTGTAAATGTTATAAAGGACTCCCCCCTCCAAGATGGGATACTGTGACACTGTCCAATGTACAGTAAGAAAGATGGTGCAAAAGACATCAGGTGATATAGTGGTTAAAGCACTAGACTCTACATGACTGACCACAGTGTGAGACCCCAACCCAGCAGAATGGAAATCACACCAGGTGCATGTATGCATGTGCCCAAAATCCTGAGAGGAGAATGTAGGGGAAGTGATTGCAGCTTGGCCATCCCTCCAAGAGCATGATTTCTTACTTTCCTTCTCACTATCTCATTATGTTTTTCTCTGGCAAGAGCACACACCTTATGGCAAAAGCCTTCAAAGTAAAAGAAAAAGAAAAAGAAAAAGAAAGAGAAAGAGAAAAAGAAAAAGAAAGACTAGCTACAGTAACACAAGACATAGAGCACTGCCATGTGATAGTGGAGACATGTAGGAAGACTGTGGGTTTGGTTCTCAGGTGGGTAGGAATACATTGAACACATCTCCACATGCCTATGATCTCAGTTGGCTGAAACACTGTGTGAAAGACCCATCCCCTGTTTCTCTCATTAAATAAACAAATAAACAAGCAAGTGAAAAATGACAAAAAGAAAAAAATAGAAGAAAGTGTCAGCAATGAAGAAAGTAGGAGAAGCCAGTCATGGAGGAGAAAGATCAGGAGAGTGCACTCCTGCAACTCGAGTGAAGAATGAGTTCCCAAAAAGAGGACATAATTGTGTGAGACGCTGGCATGAAGCTAAGGCAGCATAGGCTGAAACACTGGCATTGGGTCCAGCCCTGGTCTGATCTCAGACAATGGTAAGACAGGCTCCAGCTGGGTGAGAAGTACCATGAAGATTTACTGGCCATTCTGATGAAGTGTCCCAGTGCATTGGGGGTCTTTAATTTTCGTCCAACTGTTAGTACCACAAATAGAGCTTACTATTGGGAAAGATCAATCTTTTAATGGCAAATTTTTGTTCACAGTGAAAGAAGTTCACTTGGTTTTAGTTATTGTTCCTTTTTTAAAATTAGATGTTTGTTTTTGCGTTCACATGTGAGTGCGTATACATGCATATGTGTGTTTTAATTTCTAAACCAGAGCTCCTTTGATCCCAGGAAACAGAATACTCAGCATTCCACCCAGATGAGTTCTGCTGCTGAAGCCCATATTTGTTTTTCTTCTCCCTTGCTCGCTGAAATTCTATGGAGGCCAATTAAACTGCCTACACCGGCATCAAACACAACATGCACTATCTCGACATGTAGGTGATTATAAACATCCAACTACGTTTTAGAATAAGTACTGAGCTGTGCATGGGGTGTTTCACTTTCCCTGAACTGTCTGCTGAGTAGAAACACATTGTAACTTGCCATGCATTCATGCTCTCAGGAGTATTGCCCCTCACTACAGGAAGACACCTGCACTGAGCTTCCCCCCCAAAATTAGCAAGGTCAAATCATTCCTGTCATATGTGCTTTTCAGTTCTTGTCCATTTTCTGAGGCTTGATGATTAAGTTTGATGTATGACTCCCTCACTAAAGGCATTATAAGAAAAGTAAATAAAACATTTTAGCAATGTCTGAAAACTCAGAGGAAAGTAATTCCTGCTAGGAGGAAAAAGAAGGAGGCCAAAATGAAGAGTTTGAAAATGGAGAAGTTTGTATACCTCACAGGAATACTTGTCTCAACCTACTCTGAACAAACATATGGGGAAATTATGTTTTTGTTGAAAAATGGCCTCTATTTAAAATACTGGAAATGGCTAGTATGTTAAATAAGGAAATCATATTATCCCAAGTTACATCTGAATCTGCATTACTTTTCTCCTTTGTTATTTAGGGAAAAAAATTGTGTTAACTTTATATATATGCAAAAATTGGCATGAAGGAATTCAAAAAGCACTTAAGTCACTAACCAGAAGACACTAACAAACTGCAGGGTTGTGGGATGTTTTCTTAAGCAGGTAATATATTTAGTTGGTCATGATAATGGTGTGCTGCTGGCCACAAAGAAAGTCCAACAGTCTTATTGTCCTTACTTTCTGTGAGTGAAAATTAGATCATCTTATAAATTAGGAAGAGAAGTTGTGCTGACAGATTGTTACTGGATGATAATATGTGCTTGGAAAATAATATCTGTTTCCAGAACCTGGAAACCTCAGGTACTTCCTCTACTTCCAAGCAATGCAGTCCTTTGAACCTGTAGTTTCTTGAAGAATATGCATTTGTTTATTGAGTCACTGATTTATTTACTTTCTCAACTCCTGTGTATTAAACTCAGCTATGAGCCAGGAGCTTCATTTGTTCACCTCCAACAGTGAGATTCTAATGGAGACAATTCCAGACCAGATAGAATGGTAGGTAGATGCCAGGATGGGGATACTTTTTTCCATTTCTACCATTTGATCAAACACTCAGTGTGGAGACTCCCAAGGAAGGATGCAATTGCACACAAGCCCAATTTCACCAGTTCTTACCCCAAATGTCACTTCTTCCCTGATCTCTACAATCTAAGTCATTTCCCTGCTCCTTCTCTGTTCTCTACTGTACTCTTTGTAGCATGACCACAAAGTACGTTTATGTAACATCTGTTTGTAAATTTGGTAAAGCGACAGCTATTCTTCTGGAGGCTAGCATCTTGGAGGACACAGAGAGCCTGAATTTCATACCCTCTATTCTCCACAAAGCACAAAACCTACACAGGAGTACATTTAATTATATATTCTTAATAATCATTAATAACAAATACAACAGCATTGCTTTCCAAGCATCACCCCTTATTTGCAGGGAAATTTTCAGTGCCTTTTTCCACTATGGTTTCAACAATATATTTTCTATTCATTTGGCTTTTATTCCAAATAATTCACATCACAATATAATTTTTTCCAGCATTCTATCTAAATTGTCAGTGTTTTCCCCAGTGTAGATGTCTGGAGTTGTTTCTTCTACTTCTTTTATTTTATTGTAGTTCCAGGTACAAAGTCATTTAAATGCCTGCATTAAAAAAATATGGAGTGAGGGTATCTTTATTTAAATTACCCAGATCTGTTAGTTAAAACCTCATGCCATTGAACATCTGCTCAGAGCAGAGGGTTCAGCCTAATCACATCATTCCCTCTTATGCATCTTTCAGTTTCCCTCTACTCTAACAGCTTCAAGGCCCAGATTTACCTCCTTTTCCAAGGTTATACTGCAACACCCTCCACTTTCCCTCCACCTCCTGCTTTACTTTCTTCTAAAATATACAACACCCAGATGCCTCATTTCCAATTATTCTCATCAGCAATTCTCATCGTAAACCAACACATCCTAACAGTAAAATTCTCATGACTAAGGAAAAAGAATATAGACCCAAATCTCTGTATGTTTGAATTCTGTTAATAGGGAAATTGAATTTTCAGACAATTGATATTTACATGCAATATGGTTTTTTTTTAAAGGCCTTATTACATTGGAGTAGGCAAAGACTTCTTAAATAAGACTCCCAAAGCACAGGCAATAATCCCTACAATAGACAAGTGGGACTATATTAGACTAAGAAGTTTCTGCACAGCAAAGGACACAGTAACAAGTGTGAACCGACAACCCTCAGAATGGGAAAATATTTTTGTTAAATATGCCTCAGACAAGGGACTGATAACCAGAATACACAGGGAACTCAAGTGCCTTATGCAAAAAAAAAAAAAGATTAACCCAATTAAAAGATGGGAAAATGAGCAGAACAAAAATCTCTCTAAGGAAGACATACGAACAGCCAAAAAGCATATGAGGAAATGCTCAACATCCTTCATCATAAGGGAGATGCAGATAAAAACCACAAATGAGATACTACCTAACCCTGTCAGAATGGCAAAGATTAAGAATATAAGAAGTGATAAGTGTTGGCAGGGATGTGGTGAAAAGGGAACCTTCCTACACTGTTGGTGGGAATGTAAACTAGTTCAACAACTGTGGAGAACAATATGGAGGTTCCTCAAAGATCTACAAATAGAACTACCATTTGATCCAGCAATCCCACTTCTGGGTATTTACCCGAAAAACAGGAGAACGCTCAGTCAGAAAAGTGCTTGCACATCAATGTTTATTGCAACATTACTCACAATTGCCAAGACATGGAACCAACCTAAATGTCCACAAACTGATGAATGGATTGGAAAAGTGTGGTATATATACTCTATGGAATACTACTCAGCCATAAAAAATAACAAGACCCTGGCATTTGATAGAAAGTGGTCAGATATGGAGAATCTATTGCTGAGTGAAGTAAGCCAGGCTATGAAAGAAATATATTGTATGTATCCACTCAATATACCGACTATTCACACTCTATGGTAGAGAGGAAAAAATTGGAGGACATAAAAGCAGTGAAGGTACTTAACAAGAATAGGACAGTGTGGAATGTGGGGGGGTGAGGAACACACTTTCCAGTTGATCCGTTGGTGGACATCCATCTTCAGTTTTCTTGGTGCTGCACTGTTCTGGTTTTCCTCCTGCCAGTTGCTGTTTTCTATCTCTTTTCATTGACTTCAAAATGTTGAGTGATTGAGAGAGTGGTTCTTAGCCCTCTTCTCGAGTCTCTTTTTCTCAATGATTTACATTCAGACTGATGACTTTAAATACAACATACGGCGATATATATGTATTTAACTCTTGAATCCAGATATTAAGTTCCAACCGCCTAGAATATTCCCCCAACCAGATATCCAAAAGGCATTTTGAAGTTATCATGACCAAATTGTCTTTCCTCCACTATCTGCCATCTCCCCCAAGGGATCACGCATCACCCAGTTGTTCAAACATAAAATCTCCAACCCATCATTGATTCTCTCCTTCTATTCCCTTCTCATATCTAATCATTAGCAAGCTTATTTCATGTTGTGTCCTGAATCTACCTGTCTTCAATTTGCATCATACTATACACTGCCTTACCTGTAACATGGTAAGGTTCACTTAACTAGATTCCTGCCTCCATTATCAAGCACCCTAATCTATTCTCCATACAAGCAACTAGTGAAATTGGGCTTGTGTGCAATTGCATCCTTGTGAGTCTCCACACTGTGTTTGAGCAAATGGTAGAAATGGAAGAAAGTATCCCTATCCAGGCTCACAGAGCAGGAGGTACAGTGCTGCCTCCACCTCTCACCTCACTGCCACGGCTCATGCCAGACCTCACTGTGCTCCAGCTTACTGAGCTCTCTTCGTTTTCTTTAGAATGCCACGGTTCAGTCTGCCTCAGGACTTGCAAGATGCTGAGGGTGAACAATTCTGCCTCTCTATAACAAAATGCCTCAAGGATTAAAACACCCTTAAACTTAGTATTGAAACTGAAGCTCCATGTCCTATTCCTGTGTCTTGTGTGTAATAACAGATTCTATGCCTCTGACACTGGAGCTTCGAGTCAGAAGATGGATCTTGTTCTCAGTTCCCCCAGGGCACCTCAAAAGTTTTCTAGTTGAATAAATAAACAAATAAAGAGTGAAAAAATACAGAATGCCTAAGACCTTTCATACCTTGAAAAGACAAATGAGTATTGCATGCTCTCCTTTTCCTAACACTCTCTTACTTAGTTGAGGTAATGCTGAGACGAAAATCACTGGGTCTGGATTCTATCTTCCTACTATCTTCACAATCATAAAAATCACCTCTCCTGAAGCCTGAATCAAATCCCCCAAATCAAATTGTAAGGCGAAGAATTTGGAGTCAATTGGTTGTTTGCCAGCTTTCTAAATTAAAGAAAAAAAATGTAGATAAAAATTATACAATGAATTTTAACGCATGAATCGTTTAAAAAATGATTCTACTCTGGTTGAATGGGGTGGTTCTCTTGGAACTATGCCCATCAGTAAACCCATCTGTCCCTGCCTATGGGGACCCCAGAGGCACCTTCATAGACTTCCATGGCTCAGCAAAGCCCAGTTCAGAAACCACTGGATGCAAAAGTCTCTAAGGCTCCTGGTAGATCTAACATTTCATGATTCCAGCCCTGAAATAAACAACAGATGTTGCCAACTAAAGCCGAATGAAATTTATTCATGTACTCCTTTAAAAATTAAATGGAGACTTTGCTCCCCCCTAAAAACCAAGCAAAATTCATTGCTTGGAATTCTAACAGAGTATACAAAGAGCCTTTTAAATGCTAAAGAACATTCATAAATGACTTTGTCACAAAGTGTTATAAGATTTTGTAAAATTGAGCTTATGTAGGTTTTTGCTGACTTGAAGTGTTATTGATTAGAAAATACCTTCTCCCCTCCAGGCCATGCGTGCCTCAGAAGGTTTCAGGTCCAGGAACTCGAGTTGAGTCACCTATGTACTGGAAAGGTCACCCCACCATGGAAACCCATTAAAACACACACGCACATTCACTCGCCTTGGAGGTTGAGAGTGGCAGATCCAATCTCACCCAGAGCCACATTGCAGCCTCCAAGAGGCTGATGTAATTCTCCTGCGGGTCTGTGGTTTAAATGGAATTGATTATTTTAAAATATTAGATATGGCATTGCTTGCTTTTTCGCATTGCATTAAGCACTCTCATACACGGAGCTAGAAACTAAGCAGACAAACACATAGAGTTGTACATACCGTCTCCCGCTCTCATACATATGTATGTGCGCACACCTGCACACGGGTCCACACATACCAAGGGGAAATACTCATATTAATAGCTTGCATGTGTATAAGGATTCACATGTATATAATACTTTAATATATGACAGTTCATTCAGCCATCCTAAAAACTCTATGAACTAGATAATTTTAAAGAATTACTAAATACAATTTGTAAAGGCCTAAGTAATTTTTAAATATTTATCTCATTTAATCGCTCCCATATTTCAAATGAAAAGATGGAGGTGCTGAGAGTTCAAGTGGCTTATTCAGTGTCGCAATGCCAAAAGATGGAGACTTTAGGAATAAAAACTAGTACAACTGAGGGCAGCATTAGTCCTTTACAGAACTTCAACTAATCCCAAAATAAGATGTAAGCTGTTTTTAATGTAAAAATTAGTTCTGCCAGAGCAACTTTTGGTACAACATTTGTTCTGGATTACTTTTCTAATGTTGGAGCTAGATTTTTATAGATTCATTCATTTTCATGAGCCAGAATCATTCTTGGGTAGTAAGGAACCATTTCTGACAACCTGGATAAAGTCAAAGCTGTATGCATTGGGTCATTTAATGTTTGACCTGTGACTTTCACCTCATTCATCCTAGCACTCTCCAATAATAAGCTGCTTCTGATTAGAAGAGCAACACCGAGGGGCCACTATGCATCTTCCCCTAAGCACCCCCCCTTCCCATTAGTGGTAGTTTCAATCCCCTGCTTTCCATTTCCTCTATTACCTTTGACATTGTGTTTTCTCTTCAATGTGATAAGATATATGATCTTCCTCGTCTCCTTCATTTTCAGCTGGTGGAATTAGCCGACCAGTCTTGTAAGAACAAGAGAAATGTGATGATTCACTTTAGTGGTTTAGGAACTTTAGACTGCTGGGTATCATTAACAGGACATCAGCCAAGAAATCTCATTCACATAGAGTGTAAGCATGTTGTGCAAAACCTCGAGAGCCTGCCACAGCCAGGAAGTTGTGAAAACAATCCTGGATTAAGCTGTTCTGTAAGGAAGGAATAAGAATCACCCAAGATAAACTACCAGTCCTGTAACTAAATGGTACAGAGTCTCTAGGGAGGAAGAAAGATAAATGATTTCCTTGATTACAAATCTCTCACTCTTGTGGAAAACCTATTCTCCAACTCTGAGACCATGTTATTGGAGGAGCACCATCTGCCACTGGCTCAACACTAATGAAGAAGGAGTTCACTATAGTAGTGATGGATCCTCTCCAGAGTCCCATTCATCCTGGGTGAGCCATTCTGACCACGGCAGGCAGCAGCGTGCCTCTCCCCTGCTGTAGCTGTTGCTCTGTGAGGATGGTGATTTTTCCTAGGAAACAGGATAAGGGAAGGTGTGCAAAGAGTTGGTGCCACAGTCTGTCTGTTGGCCCTGAAACCCACCACGTAGCTGCTGACATACCTGCTTCCATGGTCTAAATGTGCCCCCAAATTCATGTGTTGGAAGCTTAAATCTCAATGCAATGTTGTTTGGACCTGGGGCCATTTGAGAGGTGTTTGTGTCATGGGAGTTTCACCCTCATCAATGGGTTAATGCTACTATAAAAAGCTTTTGTAGAATGGAGATCACTTTCTCTCACCCTTCCACTCCCCACCATGTGAAGATATGGCAGGAAGTCTGCCCAGACCAGAGGCTAGTGCTTTGATATTGAATTTTTTCACTCCTAGAACTGTGAGAAATAACCTTCTGTTCTATAAATTATTCAGTATTAGTTAATCTGTTATAACAGAACAAAACAGACAAAAACACCTAACAGTTACCCTGTGCCTTAGTTTATCTATCCATAATGTTTAACACAAGCCATTCAGTGTTCCTTACTGCAAAGTTGAATGTACAGTGGCTAAAAACATCTGCACATTCCTAAAACATGATGCTGTCACTGAGGTCCTCCCCAAGGATGATACCTTTTGTTTTCAATTATTTTTTGCTGAAAAAAAATTGATTCAGTCTTAACTTCTAAGATAAATTTGAACTCTATAACCATTACTGAGACAGGGACTCTGCTGTCCGGTATACTAAATGGGACATTCTTTCTAGATGAAGTTAATGCATTGCGCACATTGTGAATTACGGATGTTTACATGGTAGGTCTCTATCCTTTTTAGGAACTCTCAAATTTATATTTCTCAACCTAATTCATTAATATATCTACTCAATTTCCAGCCATTATTTCAAAAGAGATCAAAAAAGTCTCTCTAGAAAAAATGGTAACCAGGAAATGCAAAAGCAGAGAAGAAGAGAAGGGAAAGTCAAGAGAACGAAGATTAAAAATGCTGTGAAAATAGCAAAAACACCTTGAGAAAGGAAATTATGATTTGTTTCCTCTGTTGGCCTGGAAACAAGTACACTCAATCATGGTTATGGTGAACATATATTCCACACCAAAAACTGTTGGAACAAATACCCTACCAGGAACCTTTGTGCCACTTCTGAGGGTGAAATATGGTATTAGAGATATAATTTGAGTCCTGAAATATGAGTGTCCAGAACACATCAATAGATTTAGAGTCAACAGTAAAGTAGATTTAAAAATGACACTGCCCAGGAAAATCAAAGATATATGTTTGCTGAAGTCATACTCTCAGCATAAAATTACTATTTTATATCAATGCATTAGAGGGTAGAACTGAGTAAAAGGCCTTGAACACTCAATCTCTCCAGGCATCAGTTTCCTCAACTGTAAATTGAAGAGGTTGTACTAGGTGATCTCAAAGGTCTTTTCGTGCACTAACAATCTATAATTCTTTAACTTGGTCTCTGCAGTGTAATTGTCCCACTTCAAAAACATTATTATATGTGCACATATGCACATGTGTGCAAAAATAGCACAGAGGTACTCACTCTCAAGCTTGGCATTTACCATGATTAACTTCCACAATGGGAAATACACATTGATTTATTTTTCCCTATTACTTTTTTTTTTTTTAATTTTGCTAGTGGGTACTTGTGCTTTCCAGAAAGAGAGAGAGAGATAGACAGAGAGAGAGGGGGAGAGTGAGAAGCACCCTTCATGGGGAATGGTCTTGCCATAAGCCCTTCTCCCTTTGCTATTTGGCATGCTTGTCAAGCTACCTGTTCCAGGAATTAAACCATGTAGTAGACCATGTGCAGTAGACCACTTGCTTTAACCACCATGCTACCAACTGGCCCCTTCTCACTATTATTTCAGTCAGAAACACACCACCTGTGTCTTTTTCCAATTAGATAATGGAATAATGCCTAAGTATTTGAAAAATAATCAGAATGCACATTTCCTAATACTGCCATACTCTTTGGCCTTCACTATCTTAGTCTTCCATACCTGTTTTGAATCCCACCATAAAACGACAACCATCAGTCTCAGGATTCTCAAGCTCCCATGCATTTAACCAACATCCAGTTACATCACTCGCCCTCCACTTTATGTCAATGAAAAAAATAACATTATCACATTCTTAGATCAAAAAATTAATATCTAATAGCCAAGTTGCTCTTCTTTAAGTTCCTAAACTTCTCTAAATGTCAGTATCTTTAACTGCACTAATAACAACTATTATTAATATAATAATAGCATTTCTTTTATGAGAATATTATGAGACTCAGGACCAGCAGTTGGCATAATGGCTATGTTGCTAGACTCCCATGTAGTTGACCACAGTTCAAGTCTTGGATCCAGTGGCTTAAACTCGCAACGGGCATGTGTACGTGAGTGCCCAAGATCCCGAGAGGAAAATGGAGGAGAAAGGACTGTGGCATGGCCATCCCCCCGGGAGGTGATTTCTCACTTTCTGTCTGTCTGTCTCTCTCTGTCATTCTCATGCATGCACATGCCCTATGGCAAAAACCTCTTCCCCTCCCCCCCAAAAAAGAATATTATGAGACTCAAATAAAACAATGAATATAATACATAGTATCTGGCATGAACTTTTAGTTTTCTAAAGCCAAAATTAAGCCCAAGACTCTGAAAGCAGCCTCTGCCATAAGGAACCGCTGATGTTTCTTTGAAATCCTCTTCAGACAACCAGTCCTAACTGTCTTGATTGCCCTGGTTCCATGGGTAGGTGTTAATTCATAAATGGCTGAAGAAAACAGCTAAAGTAGAGAGAGAACAAAGTCCCCATGAGCTAGGACCTACACCAAAGGATAGATTATTCCAGATGCTACATTATCTTCATAGTTAATGCATGAGATTTTGATAAGTGAATCAGAGATTTCTCTTCTTGTGAATGTGATGGTCTCATCAAACATATAGACAGAGACCTGTTTTCCAGGATAGATTGATGTTGGCATTTATTAATAATAATAAAAACCACAATGAAGAACCATTTATTAAAAAATGTGATAGGAGCTGGCCCTATGGCCTAGCAGTTAAGGGAGCCTAGTTAAGAGAGGCAGATCCCACATGGCTGACTGTGATTTGAATCTTGGCTCTGACAGTTTGAAAAACATGTCATATACATGTGATAGAGAAATGGAGAAGTATGAATTGCAGCATGAGCATGCCATATGGGGAATGAAGGGACAATTTCTCCTCTTTCTCTATCTCTTTCTGGCTTATAAACACACATACACACATACAAAAAATGTGATAGTAAATTCTGTATCAACTATGCTATGCTACTGTCACTAGGCTGTGGTACCCAGTTATTTGGTCAAATATCAGTCTAAATATGGCCAGGAGGATGTTTCTTAGATGTGGTGAACATTTAACTTAGTAGACTTAGAGTAAAATAGATTGTCTTCACAATGTAGGTATGCTTCATCCAACCGAGTAACAGCCTTGGGGCAAAGATTGAGGCTTCCTAAAGAAGAAGCGATTCTGCCTCAAAACTCAACACAGAAACCCTGAAGATTTTGGACTCAAAACCTAAACAACTCTTCCCTAGTTGTCAACCTGCTGGTCTACTCTACAGGTTGCAGACTTGTAACCCCACATATGTAAGGGTCAATTTCTTAAAAAAAACCTCTTTTTCTCTTTCTCCATACATACACACATGTACACACACACACACCAACATATACAAATACACATATACACATATACACATACATATACACATGTATATACTAGGGTACTTCAAAACATTCATGGAAAAATGGAATTAAAGTAAGAGTTTATTTTGCTGCCAAAAATATTTGAAATGTATACATAGATTTTTGGTAGTACACATTTTCATTGAACTTCTTGAAGTTTTTCATTTGTATGTGTGTGTATACATATATGTGTATATGTATACACACACACAATACATATATATCTACTCTGCTGGTTCTTAATATAAGGAAAGATCATAAATACAATATTGAACTATATAAAACTACTGTTTTTATAGGTCATAAACAATTGACTCTTCACATTCCATGTAGTTTAACCAGTACACACACACACACATATACATACTAAAGTAAGAAAAATGGAGTAGTTTATACCTAGTGTGTGATACTATGATTTTATTTTCATTTTTATATTTTTCTTGTTTTTCTTTTTTTTTCCTTTAATTGTCAGAGGGCATGTGCACCCACCAGAGAGAAAAAAAAAAAGCAAACAAAAAAACCACTCCCAGGGAGGTATGGACACACTGTAATCTTTTTTCTCTGTTTCTCCTCATCAGGATTTAGTGTACACAGGTACACATGCCTAATGTGTTTAAAGCCATCAGGGCTGGGGGTGAACCACAGTAAGCTACGTGAGACCTAGCTTCAGACGTACTACATGTAACCACTGCACTAAGGATTGACCCGGTTTTCTTAGTTTTGTAATTATCTATAATTAATACATAATATTTTAAAATCTGAAAAATATATTTGAATATTAGTCACCTGGACCAGTCTGTGGTCTGGCAGTTAAAGCAGCTGGATCTTACATGGCCAATAGTAAGGTTCAAGTCTTAGACCCTGCAGCATGAGAAACATGCTGAGTATGTGTGTATGCGTGACCAAAATCCTGAAAGGAGGGAGAAGTAGAGAAGGGATTGCCATGTGACCATGCCCCAGGGGAGTTCTTACTGCTATGTAGTAGCCATTTTATTAACACCTTTACAAAAGCAAAAAGTTTCAGGAATGTGAGAATTGTGAGACTGACATCCGTTACATGTTGCTTAGAACCAGCTGCACACTGATAACAAATGGAGTATGATCCTGATGTATCCTCAGAAAGTAAAGGCAGCAGGTGCTGGCTTCCTCAAACTCACTTGGTTTGGTTTGGGTTGGTTTGGGTTGGTTTTCTAAACAAAACAATCCCCCAGACCAGTGTGAAGAAAGACAAATATTACTTTCAACAGAACACTTAAGGATAAGTAATTTTTGCTATTTTTTGTAACAGGTTAGGGTGTTGTATCAATAATAGAAAGTATGTGTTTGAATTTCAAGTAGAGAAGGGATTGCCATGTGACCATGCCCCAGGGGAGTTCTTACTGCTATGTAGTAGCCATTTTATTAACACCTTTACAAAAGCAAAAAGTTTCAGGAATGTGAGAATTGTGAGACTGACATCCGTTACATGTTGCTTAGAACCAGCTGCACACTGATAACAAATGGAGTATGATCCTGATGTATCCTCAGAAAGTAAAGGCAGCAGGTGCTGGCTTCCTCAAACTCACTTGGTTTGGTTTGGGTTGGTTTGGGTTGGTTTTCTAAACAAAACAATCCCCCAGACCAGTGTGAAGAAAGACAAATATTACTTTCAACAGAACACTTAAGGATAAGTAATTTTTGCTATTTTTTGTAACAGGTTAGGGTGTTGTATCAATAATAGAAAGTATGTGTTTGAATTTCAAAATTACCATAATTTCTCTATAATGATAAAAGTACTTTGGGATTTTCCTGCTTAGTAGACACTTCTGCCAACAGCTATGGCTATCTTTTGTGTATGGCAATAATCATGATTCTGAGAGGTTATGAGAATTGATCAAATGATTTGGCTGGGGAGTCCTTTTGTAGGAAGGCATAATTCCTTCTAGCATCTGTTCAGTGCCCCTTCCTCCCTCCTCGCTAATCCATGAAGCCATCAGGTGAAGTCCCTTACACATCTGCATTGCATAGCATGAAAGAATTGCACTCACGCCCCTCTGCAGTGCTCTTCATTGTCCTTGAACTTGGCTGTGAGATGCTTCTATCAAGGGGACAGCAGCAAATGTGATACAAGCAGAGACTTACATATCTTGGCTTTCTCTCTTCTACTCCTTGACCTCACCTTGAGGTCATATTTAGAATACCTGCTGAAGGAGACACGAGGAGCAAGCAAGAGTATCCTTTCACCTAGCACAGGTTCAGACATGGGAAAAAGGACAGAGAAGATCAGCAAAAACATCTAATCACCTATAGGCTTGAGTGCAAAAATAAGTTTCTGTTTTTGGTTCCCACTGAAGTATTGTGGTTTTTTATTACGCGGCATTATTGTGGCCTTAGAAAATAGATATATCCAAGTCTAGATAAAGACTATACTCTCGTCTTTCTTTAGTTTCTTACTTCTCAACAAACCTACCAGTCTTGAACCTTATTCCATTGAAATCCCCTTTGATGCTGGGTAATTTATGATTTTTTTGGTGTGTGTTATAAAAATGAATTAAAATTATGCCATGTTTGGCTGTTTTATTAGAAACTTCAACACTATCACAAGAATAGAATGCTTACATTTTCCAGTTGTGGCATAGTAATACAGGACAGATTGAAAGAAGATAAAACTCGAAACTAACTCTATAATACTGGAATTGGTGGGTAGGAGAAACTCCCAGAAGAGAAGTAGCTCAGCCAAGCCTGAGGGACGGGCATCATCAGGTAAGAGCTGCTCTCAGGGACATCAGCCTATTGAGGAGATGTCCTGAGAGTTGAGCAGGTACCATTCAGGGAGCAGGTCTACAGCCACAGACCTGGGAAGGTTGATGATATCACAGAGAAAGAGAATGAGTGACAATACTGAATTTTAAGGAGTGCTGGTCCAAGAAGCCATTCTAATCTTCAACTTCAAATGGGTCAGAGCCAGAAACTCAAGTGTTTTGTTTGGTTCTATAAAGAGATTTTTGCTATAGGGTGTATGTGCTCACCAAAGAGACAGAAAGCAAGAAATCATCCTTAGGGGGGAAGGCCTTGCCACAGTCCCTTCTCCTCCATTCTCCTCTTGAGTTTTTAGGCATGCACACAGATGTACCCAGCATGATTTTCAAGCCACTTGGTCCAGGACTGCGGTCTACCATGTGGTAGTCCAGTGCCTCAACCACTACACCTCCCACTGGCCCCTAAAACTCAGTTTTAAGACAGCAATGAAAGTACACTTCATTTGAATTTGCATCTTATTGTAATAAAAGCAGAAAGTGAATAATTAGAATGAGAAGCAAGAGCCTGGTGAGAGAAAGGAAAGAAGTATGGAAGGGAGTGTGGAAAGAAGGAAGTATGAGCCCCAAGTGGAACATGTCCTTTTGCAGCATTCTTCTGCACTGACCTTGGACTTGGCCTTCAGGAAAGGAAGGAGAAAGTGAAAACAAGGTGTATTTGATGCTGAGTTCCCTGACTATTGAAATCAAGGAACTTTCCCTCTTTTGCCTTTACAGGCTCTAAAACATGAGCTTCAAAATGTGAATTAGTACACCAGTCTAGTATGATTCAGGTCACTTTATGCATCGGAAAAAAAGTATTGATTTTATATGTCTACCAGGTTTTTAAGAAAAATAAAATCTCGGTGAGAATTAAAAGATTTTCCAAATTGTATGTTACTTGAAGTGGTACTTACCCAGGCACAGACAAGACAGTTAAAATAATTATTTGGAAAAGTCAAATTCTTGAAAAATTTAATTAATTAAAAAAGAAACTATGCTTTAACCTACATTATTTCACTTGTCTACCTAAATTGATCAAATTTGTCAACCACTGCTGAACATTATATTTCACTTTGCCTGTGTGCAAACAACATCCTCCTAATGGTTATTCTAATTGCAGGCAGTGGTCTCCAAGAGCCAACTCTAGTGTCCTGGCATACAGACCTTCAACATTTAATACCCTCAAGCCTTCCAAGAGTGGAGGCAAATTAAAGTCTAAGATAGAAGCTTAGCTCCCTATATACCCCAGTGGCTAAATGTGTGTGTGTGTTGTGTGTGTGTGTGTATGCATGTGCACTTCAAATGTGATTTATTACAATAGGTACATACAGTGTAGCATGCATAAAAATTCCCTGAAAACTATACATCTGACTCATAATTAGTTTTTCCTTCATGAATCGCACTGAAGATTAATCTAATTACATCATGTAGATTTGAATATTAGCTTTTATTTGCTACTGGTTTTTTTGCTCCATGGTCTCAAATACATTCATCAGCTTTATCTGCTGCAGGTAGGTAGAGCTTGAGGCAACCACTGAGCAGTTTAGAATGTAGAGGAGGCCAAGACTGAGTATACTGCGTGTATACATGAGGGTATCAAAATCAGAGAAAATTCCCTCCATTCCATAACAAGAAATTTATTTCAACTTTCTTGGTACTGTAGAAATTAATTTTTTTTCTCTTAAATAATAGGAAGGCTCAAGGAAAAATCTAACGCAACATGTTTTCTCAAATAGACAATGTAGAAGCCAAAGAACCATGTTGTCTTCAATTGGAGTTCTTGGTAAAGGATTTCTTTTTATCCTTACCTTTCTATAGGCAGATTGAGTCTATGGAAATCCTACCCCAGGAAATACTGGGGGAACTGGGTAAATTAAATTCAATTGTAATTAAATATAATTTCCCTGGTGACTCACAATACTCCTGCTCAGACAGGCAGAACTAGCCTCTTCCTTGGCTGTATTCTTGCTTCCAATGCCCTTTGTCCTTTAAGAAGTCACACTTGTGATAAACTTCCAAGTTATTGATGATCTTGACTCTTCTTACAGCCTATCAGCCTGGTCAGCTTTCTGCAGCACAAGCTTCTTCATTGCCTGCCTGGATGGGACTGAATGAGTCCCCACCTCTGTCCTAGTTGTTTCACTGCCAACACTCAAAGCCTATGCTAGAAACATTAAAATTTCTGTTCTCCATTGCTTTCTTCCTTTTACCTACCAGCATATGATGCTACCAATATGACACGGGGCTATTCTCATTGCTTTACAAGAACCAAAGCTAACAGTACCTGGAAATTTGAGCAAGACACATTTCAAAACAACTCTACTTCATCAAAGCATTTACAACCATGAAACTAAGTTTGAGTAGAGTGAAGGAAAGTAGAAAAGATGTGACAAAATGATGATAAGCTACCAGGAAAGTCAAGCATAATTTTTTGTCAAATAGGATGGAGTAACACACTTTGGCCCTAAGACCTCAGCATATGAAAATATCTATTTATGAATGTAGAGACTCTATAACACTCAATGAGCCACTCATATCCTTGAGCAATTGGTCATATCATTTTGCTGCTCTCAAGGAAAGCATCCCAGCATCCTGCATGAAGTATCACATAGTAGGAGCCCAATAAATATTTGTTGAATTGCCCTTTCTTTTAATGTACAATAAATTAGCATAACCACTGTGGAGAACAGTATAGAGGTTCCTCAGAAACTTACAAATAGTAATAGAACCATAAGACCCAGTAATTCCATTATTCGTCATCTACTCAAAGGATATGAAAACAGTCAGAAAAACACCTACACACCCATGTTTATTGCAGCATTATTTACAAGTGCTAGGACATAGAATCAACCCAAATGTCCAAGAACAGATAAGCAGATTGGAAAAATGTTGCACATATACTCTATGGAATACTATTCAGCAATAAAAAAATGAGACTCTGAGGTTTGAAAAAAAGTAGATGAATATGGAAGACTTAATGCTAAGCAAAGCAAGCCAAACTATGAAAGAGAGATACAGCATGTCCCTGCCTAATATATACTGAATGCCTGCACTCTCTAGCAAAAACGGAAATATTGGAAGATATAATAGTAGGGATGCCAACTGTAGATACTACAGGCAACACAAAAGGGAGTAAGCAATTGGAGTGGGTATAAAAGGTGGTAGGGAGGGTGTAAGGGATAAAACAAAATATTTAATAAACACAAAAATGAAAAGATCTGTCTTTTAATGTATGTGGTAATACCTTTGACTTGACTAATATACACTGTATTAATACTGGAAAAAGCCACTTTGCCTATAAAGATATTCAGTGACTAAATGTAGTTTTAAAAAAATGAAAAAAAAATCCATCATCATCACCTGATACAGATATGGATATTTAGCTTCACAGATTATCTGTTATTTGGAAATAATGGTTTTTATTAGAAAAGTAATAGGAATTCATTATAGCACACTTAAAATAGAGGTAAACAACAAAGATATATTACTGCATATTACTTTTATCATCAATGTATCATGGATATCTTACAGTGTCATTGATTATTCTTCTAGAGCTCTCTAAACGGCTGTATCATATTCCATTTCAGACCCATCAATACTATTTTACTCAATCCATCACTGACTAGCAAGTCGAACAGGATTTGGCTCAGAGCAGTGGCTCAATGTGAATATTTAGATGAATAAGTAAACTGAATAGACATTTAGTTTTTCTTCATTTTTCTCTATTAAAAGTAATACTGCCATGAACATGGTTGTGGTTAAATCTTTGTGCACATACATAATTCATCGCTCAGATGAAGTTCTAAAAGTTAAAATGCTGGTCAAAGAGTACAAATTTGCTGAATTTTAATCCCATCACTATGAAAATTCTCTAGAGACTGCTAAGGCACCACACAGAGAAATGATTTGCATTACTCAAAGCTGACAACTATTTCCTTCCCCAAGTTTAGCCTTGCAACTTAAACAAAAAATATCTAGTTTTCTCTGTTTTGCACCACAAGATCCTAGATCTAAATAACTAGGTTATATGCATTACAAGGACTTCCATCTATTGGTTGTGAAATAAAATGGGTCAGGAAAAAATACCCTTAAGCGTGATTCACTGGGGACCCAGTAGGAACGATTATAAGGTGTGCAGTCCTGTCTGGACACACAAATGGCTAAATTGATGCTAATGAATGTTTTGCTTCAGTCCAATTTGACCATCTGGCCAGGATTTGTTTCAGCTCCTGCCACAAAAGACTGACTCTTAACTGCATCCTCAGCATCATCCTCTGATCCACAGGCTGCCAGGAACCAGAGAATATCATCGACTTTATCTGCCTGCCTTCCGACAGGACTGCATTTAAATTTACTGAACAAGATCAATTCTGCTGCAAAATGCTTTCTTGAAAGGAATTTCAGGGGACCTCTTCCTATATTAAACAACTAACAGACAATATACAAACAGAGTAACACTTACATTGCATAAATATTATTGAGTTGTGTTTGCAGACATGATATTTAATTACAAGCTTTTACTTTTGCATGATATTCACATAATTCAAAAATAAAACCTAAATACCTGGAAATACCATTAGCAAAGTATCTCCTAACACCATGAAAAATCTCGTTATGATTTAACTCAAATTCAGCTGCTATTTTTTAAACTTGTGTAAAGTCTTTCAAGTGAGTATTAGAGCTGTGCTCTAACATCCTTGTTTTCTAAACTTTAGCATGACTGCTAAAATTATTCAGTCCATTTAGACACAGTTTGCAAAATGGACTCTGTAGTACACATGAAAAGTGATCATTTTCAACTTACGTCACTGATGCTGTGCAATTAGTGCAGTGAGGTATGGCTCCCAGTGTCCAGAACCAGATGTAATTTAACACATTCTCAGTCCTCCCCACTTTTATCATGCTGCTACTTCAGCATACAATGACTTATTGACCTAGAATTTCTTTTAGTACAAAAATCTTAAAAATCAAAATAATGATTCTAAAATCATTAAATGTAATTATGAGAATTATTTGATCTTACCTTGAAAAGACACATCAAAGGACCACAAGTCTAGACTTGATGGTGTAATGACTTCTGGGAACAATTATTTCAGTCGTTCAAAATGGAGAGAGGGAAATTCAAAATGGAATTATCTATGTTTCTCTTTCAATTATGCTTATTTCATAATTACATATATGCATTGAAAAATATTTTTAAAAGTGTAAAACTTTATATCTGTAAGAACATTCTGTTATTTAATTAATCAATTGGATGCCATAAATATGGTCTGACCATTAAAAATATCTTTGACTGCAGTAAAAAGCAACAGAGCTAGAAGAGAGATTTGGAAAGTTCTCACAAAAAAGTGATAAATTTTTATGACAATGAATATGCTAATTACTATGACTTGATCATTGCTCAGTGTATACATGGGTATAAAATTGTACTCATATAAGTATGTACAATCATTGTGTCAATTATATAAATAAGAAATCTTAAAAAAATAAGTTGTTATTGAGATGCTGCAAGATGGCCATTATAGAGTATACATTTTACTTAGGAGATAGACGCATTGCCCATAGAAATGTGACCTTCATTTCTTAAATTCTTGAAAATGCCCTCTTCCAACCTATAAATGTGTCATCAGACAAACGGGCTCAGAAAAGAGGATAAATTAAAAGTCAATTGAGATTTATATTGCTTTTCAGATTTTTTTTGTAAACTTACTTAGTTAAGTAGTATTATCTGCCACCTTTTACAAGTAGGAAAGAGAGGCAGGGAAAAGCTAAATAAATTGCCTAAAGTGGAGGAGAAAGATTTGAACCTAGGCTATCAGATTTCTAACTACTCAAAACTGATACCAAAAACAACTTGTAATACTGAATGAATTTTTTTCCCATTAGTCAATTGCTAAATAAACTCACTTCTATTACTGCAAAGATGAAAACTGCCAGTGTTGAAATCTGAGGTGTGTCCTGCCATGTTCTGGGACCAAGGAAACTGAATCTCTGTTCTAAACCCCATCTTCCAGACTCTGAGAAAGCACAGCCAGATAGGGCAACCTCCATCTTTTCTCTGTCTCTGTTTCTTTGTCTCTCTTTTTTTTTTTAAATTTTTAAAACGCTCTTCTCACCTTTGACCTATCTTTTCTCTTGCTAATTTCAGAAGCCATTTAAACCTGAGGTGTGTCCGGCTGTGCTTGCATGGTACACATAGACACCATGCAGTTTTCATTTTTTAATTAAAAAAATTTTTTTTCTTTCCTTTTTGGGTAGTTTTTGTCTCCCCTCCCTTTGTTTTCTTCTTCTTTATTTTTTTTACCTTACTTTCTCACTCTGCTGTTTAGCCTCCACACATTGAGTGTCTAGACAGGTCGAGGTCATAGTAGCCAAGCATCTAAATACGTTTAGGGTCATAGAAATCCTCAATCCTTACTGAACCTGCTGCCAGAAGGAAGAAACTCCTCTTTATAAGTCTAAACTCAAAACCTCTTTCCGTGTTTACCACATTGCAAAACACAGTAGAGGAGAGAAATTGTCTCAGAAGTACGGTACAGTAAAGGGAAGCAAATGGTCTTACAGTTGCAGAAACCTTCTCTAAGCAATTAGACAGAAGTGAATACACCACCAAATGACTAAAATTCATAGAAGAGATACTGCAGAATTAACAGCGGGGAGAAGTACAGAACTGTAGGGAGAGTAGCTCATCTCCCATATACCTCAGAACTCTCGGTTGAAACCTCAAAGCTCAGCTCAGGTTCACCTATTCTCTAAAAATAATGAGGACTCTCTGAAATCCAGTTCCAAGGTCAAAAGCACAGGTTGTTTGATGAGAACCAGGGAAACAGAACTTCTGAGAGATTGCAGATCACCTCCTCCCAATACACACCTGAATGCTTAAAACTAACTCCAAGAAATTAGGAAGAATTGGATAATCCATCAGATGGCCAGAAACCACTGCAGAGGACTGAGAAATATGAGAAACCAAGAAAATATCTTTCTCCCAAGGGAAAAGAACAATCCTCCATCATCCAAAGGCAGTACAATGGAACATGTCGTAATGTACAATAAACAATTCAAAATATTTGTAGTGACAAAACTAAATGAGATGCAAAGATGAGAAATAATGAACTCCAGAAGGTGCAAGAGAAAAGAGACAATGATTTCCAGGAGGTAAGGACGTTCTTTCATAATTATAAGGAAGAAATACATGCCAACTATTCTTTTTTTTTTTTTTTTTGGAGAGGTTTTCACTATAGGGCGCGTGCGCTCGCCAGACAGACAGAGAGAGACAGAGAGACAGAAAACAAGAAATCACCCCCCCAGGGGGGATGGCCACGCCGCAATCCCTTCTCCTCCATTCTCCTCTTGGGATCTTGGGCACGCACACACACGCGCCCGGTGTGAGTTTTAAGCCACCGGGTCCGGGACACGAACCGCAGTCGACTACATGGGAGTCCAGCGACATAGCCATTACGCTAACTGCTGGTTCCCCCAACTATTCTTTTTTATGGCATGTATTTCTTTCTTATAATTTTATGGAACTATTAGAGATGAAGGCTATAACACAGGAAATCAAAACTTCCCTTGAAAGTATTAAAAGCAGATTACACCACGCAGAAGATTGAATCTCAGATGTTGAAGACAAAACCTCTGACCTAGAAAAAATTCCACCAAAAATACTGAGAAAATATCCCAAAACGTGAGCGTAATATACAAGAAATACCAGATATCATTAAGTGCCCAGACATCCAGATATTAAGTATCCCAGAGTGAAGAAACAAATAAGGGCACCGATAATCTATTCCATGAAATCAGAGGCATTCAAATATCCAGATCCAAGAAATTCAAAGGAACCCTAATAGAATCAACCCAAGAAGATCTTCTCCAAGGCACATTATAGCAAGACTGGTGAAATACACAAAGACAAGATACTAAAATTGGCAAGAGAGAAATGTCAGGTTACTTACAAAGATTATCCCATCAGGGTAAGATCGGACCTCTCATTGGAAAAAAAGCAAGCAAGGAAAGAATGGAAAAATTTAATCAAAATGCTAAATGAAAAACAATTTCAACCAAGATTACTATACCCTGCAAAATTATCTTTCCTATGGGAAGAAAAGATAAAACATTCTTAGATAAACAAAACCTGAAAGAATTTACCAACACCAGACCAGCTCTCCAAGAAGTTCTGAAGGAAGTGCCTTACTAGGAAAACTAAAGTCACACAGACAGAAATAAGAGAACAAAAAGCAACCAAGAAAATGCTAGAGACAAGTCTGGAAATATCAATTATAATGTTGAATGTTAATTTCCAGGATTTAAATGAAAAGATTAGACCACAGTAACACTGCAAATTCAACAGAAAACAGATGAATTACATTAGACTGAACTGGTGAAATAGAATTTTATGGTTTTTGACTAAAACAGTACTGATTGTTTTTTACTATGCTTCCTTTTCCAGATTTAAGGATTTTGCTTTCTATTGAGCTGTTGGTAGGTTCAGCAATTTGTGAAAATGTTTGGTTTCTTTTTGGTTTTATGTTTGTTTGTTTGTTTTGTTTTGTTTTTGCTTGATTTTTTTTAATTGAAACAAACTTTCCTCCCTTCCTGACCCCTCTGGAATTGGAAAATCTTTGTGAGTATTCTTATTTTGTGGCAGAAGGTTTGTCTGCATAAGTTCAATAATACCTGTTGCCTTGCATCAAAAATTGGAAATACTCATTATTGTCAGGGCTTTGACTGAAAGGTCATATCTAAAGAAATGACCAGAAAACTATGGAACTAAGGTAGATATCAAGAAAGCCAACAGAAGCTCTTAGAAAGATTGCCTGGTACCATAAAGAATTCTGCCTGGCAGAGAGGATTAGAGAAGCCACATGAAAGAATTCATACCATAAAATAACCTGAACTTTTCCAACCCAGCATTGTAATCAATAAGTAGAGATTGCAATAGAGCAACCACAACTAGAAAATTACCTAGAGAAAAACTTTGAAGGAAGAAAAAGAGGCTGGCTGATCTTTCCTAGCAGGTGATAAACTACAGAATACTACGTAAGGAGAACTGAGTTGGAAAGGTTCATGTGTGAATTGTGTACTAGGTGCTTGCTTCTCAACAGTTCGAGCAGTTGACATGTAAATATTTTCTCAAAAATATTTAAAACCGTACAGTCTCAGTTATAGAGTCACAAACAAAATTATAACAAATATTTTGAAAGTTATCTTTAAAATTCAGGGGTTTTTGGGAAATTTTGAAATTTGGTTATTAACTCTCAAAAACTGGAATATGAGCAAAAAAATTTTATATATAAAGTGAATGTTTGTGAGAAAGTATGAAATAATTAATTTAAATAAATAAATACAAAAAAGAAAAAAAAAACCTTCCAGTATTTTAAAAGATAAAAGATACCAATTATTTTAATATTCATTTTTTTTTAATTTGCTATAGGACACACGTCCTTCCTGGAGAAAGAGAGAGAGAGAGAGAGAGAGAGAGTGAGAAAACACACCAGGGGACTGGACATACCACAATCCCTTCTCCTTCTCCTCTATTCTCGAGTTTTTAGGTGCACACACACACACACACACACACACACGCACAGTGTGTTTTTCAAGTTGCCAGTCCAAGACTCAAACAGTACAGTTGGCCAGGTGGGGTCTAGCTGCCTTAACTACCATGCCACTGGCCAACCCTTAATATTTACTGTACACACCTGAGTGTTGAACCTGTCTGCATATTGTTTGCTCATAAGGTTAGGCCATGACTTTAAATAATAAAAAAGCTTTACAGGCTAACATTAGCTATTATTACAACAAAGTAATGTATTGGCTTATGGAGATAATTAACTTAATAAAGTGAATTTGAGCCACAATGAAAGGAGTCATTAAACATAGATAGCCTAAAATACAACTCAGAGATTATACATTTTGCCAGTAGGTGATTTGTTTCAAAAAGAAACCATGAAATTTATAAGACTCCATAAACATACCTTTAAAATATGATGGAAAGATTTCTTTTTCCAGAATTGTCTTATAAAATATTTTCTAATTAAGGAAATTATTGGATTAGCCTGTTTCAAATGAATTATTTTTCTACTAAAGTTTATGAAACTAAGAGAAAAATGCTATCTGTTCTTCTGAAGTTCATCTCTTGCAAACACACCCAAAATAATGTTTGGCCTGCTCTCTGGGTATTCCTTTGCCCTGTCAAGTTAACACATAAAATTAACTGTCTGAAATCCATCTTAAGACCAGACCAAGCTTTGAATCCTTGCTTCTCACTCTCCCACCATAGGCAAGATTTTTGTTCGTTTTGTTTGGTTTTGTTTTTTGGAGAGGTCTTTGCTATAGGGTGCATGCGCTCTCCAGAAAGACAGAGAGAGAGAGACAGAGACAGAGACAGAAAGTGAGAAATCACCCCCAGGGGAGATGACCACACCATAATCCCTTCTCCATTCTCCTCTTGGGTTCTTGGGCACACATGCACATGCGCCTGGCGTGAGTTTAAGCCACTGGGTCCGGCACTCAAGCCGAGGTCGACTATATAGGAGTCCAGGGACATAGCTATTATGCCATCTGCTGGTCCTTGTAGGCAAGATTTTTAACTTTTCTAAGCCTCAACTTTCTCCTTTATGAAAGAGGGATAGTTTCAGGGCCCTTATAGTTTTGGTCTAAGAATAAATTAAAGCAATATGTTTAAAATCTAGCACAATGTCCATACATAAGCTATAGATAATACTGAAAAAGTATTTTTCATTACTGTGAGTGCTCTGAGTCATTGTCCATTTGATTCCTTTTGATTGTACTCTGTGATTTAGATTGAAGAGGTTTGTTCAGAAGAGTAGTACCAGGTCCAGCAGATGGTGTAATGATTACATCACTACACTCACACATGGCCAACCAAGGTTCAGGTCCTGGACCTGGATGCTTGAAGCTCATGCCTGGTATGGGCACATGCTTGCCCAAAATCCTGAGAGGAGGATAAAGGAAAAAGGATTATGATGTGGCCATCCACCCTGGAAGAGTGGATGGAGTGTCTCTCCAGTGAGCACACACACTTAATAAAATGAATTTGAGCCACGATGAAAGGAATCATTAAACATAGATAGCCTAAAATACAACTCAGAGATTATACATTTTGCCAGTAGGTGATTTGTTTCAAAAAGAAACCATGAAATTTATAAGACTCCATAAACACACCTTTAAAATATGATGGAAAGATTTCTTTTTCCAGAATTGTCTTGTAAAATATTTTCTAATTAAAGAAATTATTGGATTAGCCTGTTTCAAATGAATCCTTTTTCTACTAAAGTAATATGAAACTAAGGGAAAAATACTATCCGTTCTTCTGAAGTTCATCTCTTGCGAACATATCTCTAGCAAAAATGTATCTAAAAAATAATAAAAATAAATAGAAGAGCAGTGCCCTCGGTAAAGACTTACTATTAAAGGTTTTCCCTTTCTAATATCATATCAATTTCCTAGAGCTGCTGAAACAAAGTACCACAAACTGAGTCTGAAACCTGGAGCCAGAAGACAGTTTCTTGATACTGAGTAGAACACTTCCTTGCCTCCTCGAACTTTCATGGTTCTGCCCAGTCTGATGTTCCTCAGCTTGAATAGCTATTCTCCCTGTGTCTTCCCTCTGTCTTCTTTTAAGAATCCAAAGGACCAGCAGGTGGGTGATGGTTAAGGTGCTGAATTCCACATGTCTGACAGTGCATTTTGACCAGACCTAGAGAATTGAAAAACATGCTGGGCACATGTGTATGCATGCCCAGAATCCCAAGAGGAGAATGAAAGAGAAGGGATTGCAGTATGAGCATCCTCCAGGGGAGAGAGGTGATTACTCACTTTTCCTCCTTCTCTCTCTATCTCTCTCCAGAAAGTCACATCACCTATGACAAACAATTTAAAGGAGAAATAAGAAAAGAAAGAGAAAAAAAAATAAAGGAAGAGAGCAAGAAAGGAAAGAAAGTAAAAGACAGAAGGAAAGAAGAAAAGGAAAAAAAGAAAGAAAGTAAGAAAGAAAGAAGAAAGAAGGTGAAAGAAGAAATAAAGAGAAAGAAAGGAAGAAAGAAAGAAAAGGAAAGAGAAAAAAGAAATAAAAAGAAAAGAAAGAAAGAAAGGAAGGAAGAAAAGGAAGGAAGGAAGGAAGGAAGGAAGGAAGGAAGGAAGGAAGGATGGAAGGGAGGGAGGGAGGAAGGAGCGAAGGGAGGGAGGGAGGAAGGAAGGAAGGAAAAGAAAGAAAGAGAGAAAAAAAGAGAGAGATAAAAAAAGAGAGAGAAAAAGAAAGAAAGAAAGTGACAGAGAAAGAAAAAAGAGGAACCCCAAGCATATCGAACTGGATCAGGGGCCAGCTGTACTTCAATAAGACCTCATCACAATTCATTACTAACACAATGATATTCATTCGAAATGAAATCTCATTCTGGAAATACTGGGTGTTAGGTCTTCAATTTGTCTTTTTGATGACAATATCTCTTACCTGCTCACTTGGTCTACAGCAATGGCTTCTTCAAAGACGTTCCTGCTTCACATGCCCCCACCCCCAAAAACATATATGTAAGCATGCATTCCTTAGTGTAAATGTAACAGCAGGAAAGGGATCTTTAAAATGAAAACTCAACAGTTATTCTTGAATCCTTTTTTATTCACACTCAGCTTTCGACCTGTTAGCACATTTGTTCAGTTCTCCCTTTTTTTTAATTTAAATGTTTTTATTTCATTTTCTTTTATACATTTAATCACATTATTTAACTCACAAAGTATTTCAACATGTGAACATTTCTCTCTAGTCCAGCTGATAAAACTATAAAATATCTTCAACAGATAATACCACACTTCTTTGTCCCATTAATGCTTTGCACCCCATTGCTATCGCCTTGATTCATGTCTCTGCCATTTTCGCCTGATCCTTTACTGTGTCCTCTGCTAAGGTCCTTCTATTCTTCCCCAGCCACACCCAGAACATGTGCAAGCACACATCAGCTGATCCATGCACACAGCAAGAGACAGAGTGGCCGACTTCTGCTAAAACCACCAGAAGTGCCCTTTCCATCTCAGAGAACAGCCTCTCTCTGCCCCAGTGAATGGCAAACCTCCCCTTCTTCCCTGGATCCCATTTTTCTTCACTCACTCAGAGGTCTTGCTTCCATGATAGTCCTCTCTCACAAATTACTATCATTTCATCATCCTCATTATATTAAACATTGTGCCCTCATGACTCTCTAACTTTTGGTTCTTTCCTTTATTTTAATGGACCATGTAACTACCCAAATTTAATTACATAGATACAATTTACCAGCTTGTTTTTTGTTTATCTCCTTTCTAGTTTATAAATCTCATGAAACAAGGATTCTGTTGCTCAGTTATTTCCTGAGCATCTAGAACAGTGTCTTGTAGATACAGAATAATATATTTGAATGAATTAATGAATGAAAAATTAAATGGATAGATCCCACTATGCTTTCAGTATCTGTTCTATTCTATAAAGTTAATTACCTGAACTAAGGGCCTGGACAATACCAAACAAATTTCTTAGACCTTGCTTATAACATTCTAATGTACATTAGTACATCCTATTAGTGTGTTAGGCATTGACATAACAGTTTATGTGCCTCCTACTATTTAACATAAACTCACCATCAAGTTGGAATGTATCACTCTACTTGTTCCATAAACTATTCACTTTATTCCATTGTCTCCAATTTCTCCTGCAACCAATTGATGAACATCCTACGTTTGTTGTACTGTCTTCATTTTATGAAAGCATTTAAAGCTCAAATTTTATTACTGACATTGATGCAAACCATTTGGCAAAGATTTGCCATACACAAATTCATATATTTAAATCTAAATATATTATGTATATATATTTAGTCTAATTGCTATCCCTTTTTTTAACTGAAAATTTAATTTGCACTTTCACAGTTTCATATCATCATCGTCTCAGTGTTCTTAAACTTTCATTTGCTCAGCACCTACATGTTACTCATTGGCATAATTAAGAAAGGCAATTTATTGATAACTTTGTGAATGAAAGATTTTGGAAATAAAGTACAATTATTACAGTAAAGAGTATTTTTACATATTTTTACAAATTTTACAGATTACATTTTAAAATATGATATAACTATATTTTTTCAAGAATATACCTAAATTAGGAAACTAGGATAATGCAATGTATATATTTTGGTTTCATCCAAGGTTCTTAGTTCAAACCTTCCATATTTTTTATTACATTTTAAAATTATTTTTACATTATATTTAATCACATATATCTTCACAGTGTGTAACATTTCTTTTTCCAGCATGATTACCATGCATATCAGTCAAGACAAAGACATCACTATTCCTATCATCATTATCAAATAACTTTTCTCTTTTTTTTCAGATTATCATTAATTTTATTCTCATTTTTTAAAATATTCAATCACTACACGTCATTTGGCTTATAAAGATAATTTACCTAACATGAAATACTTCTCAAGAAGTCCAGTAGAGAATACTATCCATGCTATCAAGTACTATCTGTTTTTAAAAGTCACTACTTTTAATCTCCTAAACTTGTTTATCAATAACATATATATATATATATATATATATATATATATATATGCCTTCCCTTCTTCCCTGGGTCCCATTTTCTTCACTCACTCAGAGCTCATTATACATTTATACACACACACACACACACACACACGCACACACACATATAGGTAGCTTCACTCACTCAGAGGTCTATATACATTATATATAAAATGTACATAAATGTAGCTTAGATCACCTTTCCTCTTCAGACTACAAAAGTAATTATACTTTTAAAACTCTATGCAAAAAAAAAACAAAAGAACAAACAAACAAACAAAAAGTAATCACAATAAAAGGAATGAAATGTCATCCTGAATGGCAGGTTCTTCCAAAGCTGCCAGGACAGAGCTTTCTGAAACATCAGTATTCACAAGACAAATCTCAATTTGCCAAGTCTACCAACAGGTTGCAGGTTATCCCTACAGTGTTGACAAATACAATTGCCGAGACTGCTGTGAAATAATAATGAGAGCTCGAAAAGGGGCTGGGAGAAGGCCTGTAATGATAGTATTTGGAGGTGACTGCCTTTCAATAAAAATAATCTCCGGTTCTGCCTGCAAAGTTGCAGCTGACAAAGCCATGTTGCCCCACACAGCTTTCCTCTGTGAAGCGTCATTGAGCATCTCCCCGAGAGCAGTGGAGAGTTCTGCTTTTCTTTCCTGATCTGCCGAGAAATCATGTCACGCAGTATAAGGAGAGACGTGCCTGTCTATTAGGATCTGCACAAGAGCCACTTGAAAAACATCAGGACAGCATTTCTGTGCTAGACAGAACTTTCTGGACTATTCCTTTTAAACATGAGATCCCACGTGAGTGGAACACATTGTTTCTATACCAACTTTCTCTCTATTACAAGTTAGTGACCCATCCTGATACTGAATGTTGGCTCCCTTGGAGTCCAGCAAGGAGAGACAGTTCTGCCCAGCCCAGCAGGTTCTGTACCAAAATTATACAACAAGGCTAGTGAGACAAGTGAAGAACTGGGACTCATCTGTCCCTTCGTTAAATGGCTAGTGAACTCCTGGAGAGGAACTCAGGCTGCTTATAGCATTGGGCTTGCTCTCCGCTCCCTGGAAGTGTTCCCAATACTGAATTGGGGAATTAGTTTGCAGAAAGATCTGTCTTTAATACAATGTGTCAACTTGCATACTCTGGAATAGGAAGAAACAGCCTTACTATTACTCAGGCAGTGACCTGGCAGAGTCAGGTCTCTGAAGCATTAGTAGTTAAAATACCAGGGACTAGTGCAGCAATTTTCAACCTATGTTCTCCATAGATCAAGGAACCTTCTTCATAGGCTGCCTTGGAGAGAAGAGGTGATGACAGAGATAAAGCTCCAAACCTCCCTCCTTCCTTCCAACCTCTCCCTCTGAGCAGCCCCATTTATATGGTTTAGATATTGTAGTACAGTGATTTGTTATTTTTTCTTTAAATGTGGAAATTGCTATCCAGTGATTTGTTCAGGTATGAGCAGTCTTAGCCCTTTCTCTGCACATTACCTTATTTACCTCAGGGAGCTCTGTGGAGCGGAATACATTTAAATTTATAGATGGTGTGCTATCTTAAGAGGCACAACATTATTGGAAATACTTATATATTTTTTGTCACATAGCATGCTGTGTTTTGTTCTTATGCTCAGTGTATAGTTAGACTAGAACAGACAGCCGGAATTCTTGGGACAAACTGCGTTACCTTATACATCAACTTTGTACACAAAAGACAAGTTTAGATTGCGGGTTGTGATCTGTTGGCAAGTTGGTTACCTGGTTAATAATCTGAAATGAGCTAATGGCCTTTCCATCATTCCCAGGCCCGAAAGGTAGGTTGACTCACACTGCAAGCAAGGAGCACTAAGGACTGTAGTCTTGACTCCTGGCCTGCCCAGGGGTGTGTCCCAGGCAGACTGACCACACCTTCCTGTGGGGTAGATAGTGCCCTCCTCTGTTTCTCCCTCTACCTGACCCTCTACTTCTGTTCAGACTTCTCTGACTCTCTTCTTTGACTGCCCGGAAAAGATTGATATTGACATCCAGGCAGAATGTGTCAGGGTCTTGAGGGAAAGCGCCAAGACCTGAACCAGATGAGGACTAAGGTTTGGCTGCAGGGCCAGGGAAGGAGGGTGAGCAAACTGAGCTTGGAGAAAGACAGGGACAGTGAAACCTATGTGAACAGGTTTATCTGTCAGAGTTCTCCAGAGGATCTCTGTAAGATCTCAATCTCTCCCCCCAAAACTCTTTCCTCCTGCCCACCCCTTGTCCGTAAGTTAGACACCTGAAGTTCCTTTCCCATGCCTTCCACTTTCTTACAACCCAAATTAAATTGATCACTAAATCTTATTTATTTTATCCTCCAACTATTTCCAGTCCTACCATTCTTCTTGAGAGCTTTTATAAGTAGATGAGTCTGGTTCCTTATTTCTTGCCTCAGCTGTTATCATAGCCTCCTAACTTATTTCACACCTTTTCCTGTATCATTTTGTCTCCCACTAAATGCCTCATGTAACTTTCATAGTATAGCATTGCTTCAATTCATATTGGCCAGTGATTCTTTTGTAGCCTACAGGATAAACTCCAAACCCTTTATTTTTTTTTTCTTTTTGAGAGATTTTCACTGTAGGGTGCGTGCGCTCGCCAGACAGACAGAGAGAGACATAGAGACAGAAAGTGAGAAATCACCCCCCAGGGGGGATGGTCACGCCGCAATCCCTTCTCCTCCATTCTCCTCTCGGGATCTTGGGCACGCACGCACACGCGCCCAGCCAAACCCTTTACATGGCCCAGTGAGCCCTTAAGAATCAGGATCTTTGGTCACAACCCCGACACTTGTCACACACATGGTGCATTTCGTCTATGTGAAGACAGTCTTCAACCCACCCTGCCTTTGCCTAGACTATCCATGTCATTCCCTCTACTAGCATCCTCCTGTGTTCCCCTAGTTAAGTCCTATTCACTCTTCAAGAGCACCATCCTGCATGGAAAATGTAGATAACCATCGTTAGAAAATTCATATAACCAAAGTTATAATCTTGGGAATCAGAAGTATATAGTAGGTATTTTAACCAAGAAAGTAGATAAAATGATCCAGAAAAAGGATTTTTTTTTCTTTTTCTGGATCATAAGAGAAATAAAAGGATCAATAGGTAGAAAGGCAATTTCAGCAGAGCCTGTGGAGGACTCTGCTGTTGGCCTGATCATGCAAGGTGTCACCTCGAACGCCCTGAGATGGCCATGGAATAACAGCTTGCTCCCAACCTTAGCAAATTCTCACCAGTCCCAAAGCCCTTGCGTATGTCCCTAAAGAGCTGGCAGGGAAAGGAAAGCTCAAGGTAAGAACATAACAATATGACATTCCTTCATCTAAATTTCCTCAGTATTTAAGAAAGCTGAATGAAATTTTCTCTGTGGGCACCAATTTCAGAAAAATTTCAATTTATGTGGCCAGGATGTCACTGGTTAAGTAATTATTCAGTTTTGTGGCCCACACATTAGGAATCTGTCAAAAAGTAGCCATGCACACAACAAATACGACAAGCAGTCACTGAATGAAGACATGACTACTGCTTCCTCTGGTATTGGTTCCCCTCTTTTGTTTTCATTTCTTTATTTTTTTATTTTTGTTTCCTTTGTTTGTTTGTTTGTTTGTTTTCCAACCACATAAAAATGCAACACGTAGTCTTTTCTACTTAGATTCTTTTACACAGTTGCTTCTTTTATGGCCAAGTCATGCTCTTCATTATTGCATGTTTAGTGACCGTTCATTTTGCTTTGTGGTATTCTTTAGCATTAGATGCTAGCTTTGAAAAGTTAATAGGTCTGGTTTAAAAATACAGATTGCAAAGAATATTTTGCAAAACCTATCTGAACAGCTTTTTCTGTAATTGCTAAACTCACCCCGTCTAGACCAACAGTGTATGTTATTCAGTCCTAAAAGGATACTTTAGGTTAAAACTGAATGAAAACGTACAAGGTGATGAGATTCATGTTCATCTTTGGCCAAACCCGACAATTTCAGAATTAAAATTTGAATCTGTCTCCATTCTCAAGTTTGGTCCTGATACTGAATAATTTCATGGACTAGCTTTCCCCTACCTTTCAAACTACAAAATGGAATGTTGGCATGCAAAGGTCACCTCAGCCAGCCAGTTTTTCACAAAACATGGTGTGGTGACATTTGAATTCAACCTTATGTCTACTGAACTGCTCACTAGACTTACTTTGACAGATCTGAGTATGATGGATGCAGATTTCCATCCAAAAGGTTTGGCTAGGCCTCAGCAGTAATATAACCTTTCTTAAAGGTTATTTTTAACCACTTGCTAAAAATTCCTAGAGGAAAAAAGTGACGTGCCCTTTAGTAAAATGAATACAATAATATACCTACAATTGATACCACTGCAGTCAAGTTTGGCCAATTGCCCAAGTGAGAACCCACTCCTTAATAGGCAAGGGCTGTTCAGTACTAGCCCAGGATATTGAGTGGGGGCCTCAACTATGGATTACCCAGAAACTGACCTAATGCTAATTCTTAAACATGGAGAAAGGGGAGAGGGGAAAGAAAACCTAAGGTACTTGCGAATTCCTCATGATATTGTCAGTTAGTTCTAATGCTGTTTTTCTAGTGTCAAACCAAATATAATGCAGTGGATTTATTCATTAGGAATCTCATTGACTCTGTGAAGGTTAATCTAACAGTTAAACAATGTTTGGTTTTATTTTCAAAAGATTTTTAATATGATTCCGTCTCCAAGAGATAAAGTAGAATTACAAAGTATTTCAATTGGCACGTTGACTGGACCAACAGAATTAGCGGCACTCCATTTCAGATAATAACCCCAAATTATTTCCCAAATAAGACTCCATGTAGTTTAACAGTGTGTTAGTGACTGTTTAAGAAAAAGGTTGTACAAATATAATTAATCTTCATGCTCACAGAATTTTACTAATGCAGATTTCATTCTGACAGCATCAAAGCCAATGCATTGCCATGATTAATTTATAACTAGAAGATGTATTATTTCAGGGTCCTCCAGTTATTAAGGTAATAAGAGTCCTTAGCTGTGCCACGCTGGCTGCACATGGCCTAGACTGTGAGTCTCTAAGTGGGGGAAAATGGAGCAAAGCCTCCTCCATGAACCCTTTTCTCTCACAATACAGCAGCTACGGGTACGAGAGTCCCAGGACTGCTCCAAGGAAGACCGAAATATCCTGCCGAGAGTTTCCCTACTCCTTCCTACAGAATTAGAAATTGAAGATGCAGCCCTGTGGCAATGCTCACAAAGAGAAGTAAACATTGTTAAAAAGGGGGGGGGAGGGGAGAGAGAGAGAAAGAAAGAAAAAATATCAAACTGTATTATTCTTCTCAGAGGTCAAGGAAATGCTTTTGTTTAAGTCATTTAATTTTTTTCAACATTTCTCTGCCAAAATAGATAAATAAATAAATGCTTCCACTGTATTCATTTTTTTTTGTAAGACATTAGGTGCATTTTATCATTATTTCAGCAAAATACGCTTTTTCAAGCCAATTTAACTAGTGTAAAAAGCTAGGCAAAATAATGCCCATGTTTTGAGATGCCTGCTATTCAAAGAAGCCCTACTGTACCCTTTTACTGACGATGCAAAAATTAATATTGGCTTTTTAAAAAAGTAAATCCATTTATTTTTGACCTCTGTGAGGACTCTAAGCTTAGTTCCACCTTAGGAAAATTAGTATTGTGAAACACATGATACGAAACAACCTAATTAAAATTCCATTTTTAAAATCGGTGCTCTCGACTTTACTAATTAAACAATGATGTCTAAAAGAGAAAGTGTATACACAGAAACAACTCATTAGAGTCTGCAAGTCAGTTTCTTGTCTCGTTCTTTAAATAAGATGAAATCATCATGATAGGGTTTCTGACACATTTTAACATGTAGAGATAAAGTATGAGGAACTTTCTCATGTTATGGATTTTTCTAAACGTCACTGAGTATGTCTTTATGTGCCTTGAACTCTGTCAACACAGCTCTGTGGTGACAACCCAGTGGGCACATACCTTCACTTCAGATGTAGCCACTGAGCTTAGAGCTCTGTGTGAGTTTCTATATTCATGGCACTAGCAGAGGGCAGAAATACCCAAATATCCAAATTGCTCCATTCTAACTGTATAGGTTATGAAAAGTATGGTAGGTACATGGGCCCCAGGCTCTGAACAGTTAAGTCAGCTTAAAACAGAGCTAAGAAGTAACACTTGGGAGACTGGCAGCTGCATGGGAGGCCCACGTTTGGTTCTGGAACCACGCTGAACATGAGAGGCATGGTTGTGTGTACCTATAGTCCTAGCTACCTGGGAGGCTGTAGAAGGAGGATTGCAGCGCAGACTGGCCCTTCCCCCAGATACCTATTTCTGTTTCTATTCGCTAACTCTCTTTTTCAAAGTATAAAAAGGTAATATTTTGATAAGTACTTTATTTTAAATCTTTTGGGTATAATTTTATAGATTTTGATGTTTAGTACATTTAACTTACTCCATTTTGCTTTGGGTCAAATAGGATTTATGAGAGATATGGACAGGTAGATGGAAGCATGTATGGGTGGATGCCTGGAGAGATGATAGACACCTCACATATGCAAGGCCAGGTGTAAGAAAACTATATTAAGCCAAGATGCCAAGGCCTTTCTTCTCAGAAGTCAGACATGAGATAACAGGAGGAAGAGGAAGAGAGGAAGGTAGAAATCCTTTCTCCAGAGGGATAATCTTACAAATTTAACTATTTTTAAGAAGAGATCCTTCTGGATCATAGGTGTTAGCTAATGATTCAGCTATTTCTAGACAAAAGGGTCTAGGGTAGTAGATGATATAAAAAGTTAAAATGTGTTGAGAACAGCTAGGAAATGAATTTAGAGAAGGAGGATGGGTCTAAATTGCCAAGTCCCTTGTAGAACTAGTTGGAACTTGGTAAAGCAGCGATCTGGAGAAAATAGAATTTGTGATGGGGCTTTATGTTTGCATTTTAGGGAGATAATTTTAGGATATGCAGATAAGAAATGCAGAAATGCTCTGCAAAGATGCTACCAGTGGGAGTGGAGAGAGGGCCAGATTCAAGGGACATTTCCTAAGTCTACCAGGTCCCGGTAAACAATTAAAGGAATGAGATGGAAGAAGGAGGGAAGTTCCAAAGATCTGCATGTCTGGCTTGGAAGACAGGTGGACAAGAAGATCATCAGCTGAGAATTCAGGAGCAAGTGAACAATTTAATTAGGGCTGGGGAGAAGTTAGTATAATTTTAAAAGTGCTGATACTGAAATACCTGTGAAACATTGAGGAAAGAAATACCTTATAAACGTCTAGAAATATAGGTCTGCCATTTCCAAGAGTAGCTGCTACTGTGTATTTATGAGATGCTAGCAAAGTCAGCAGCCTGGAAAATGGATAAAGAGGAAAGGTGATCATTATTTAAAGTATTGGCGAAGGAAGAAGATCCAAAGAAAGGGAATAAAAAGAATTGTCAGAATCCGATTTAAAAAATCTGCATAGATTGAGATTCTAGAAGCCAAATAAAAAGTGAAGTTTTAAGAAATAATAGCTAAACCATTGAGGCGAATCAAAAATCAATAGTGTCGGTTTAGCAGGTGGTGTGGTGGTGGCACTGGACTCCCACATGGCCAAGTGCAGTTCAAGTTCCAGACCTGGTTTCTTGCTGTCTCTCTCTCTCTCTCTCTCTCTCTCTCTCTCCCTCTCTCTCTCGTCAAATTAAATCAATAATAAGTAAAATAAAATAATTCTTTAAATAAAAATATTTTAAAATAATAGTGTCATCCAAAAGTAGCACACAATTTGCTAAATATGAAGTCCATTCTATTTAACCAAAGGTAACTTCAGTATGTTTAGGAGAAAATGTTAAATTAGGACATAGAACATAGTGAATGAGAAAAGAAGTTGAGAGAATGACTTATTTTATTTATTCATTCCACAGATATTTACTCATCAGCATCTATTTCACACCACACACTGTTTTCTTCATTTTCTTATTTTTTTTACATTTAATCATTGTATCCCTTTACAGCATGCAAAATAATTTTCCTAGCATGAATTCATTATACTACATATTAGTCTAGTCAAAGATGTTACCATTCACATTATCCTCATCAGATAATTTTCCACTTTTGTGTCTGTCAAAAGTTTTGCCCCCCCCCTTTTTTTGACATTGGAGATATTGAGACATAAAGTTGACTTCCTCTTTGGCACGTTCTGGTGGGGAAAATTCTAAATAAGGTATGTGGAGTAAATAACCTTTCATGAGAGTTAGCATAGGTAGCAAAAAGAAGACCAAGTTAGTGTTTAAATTAGCTGGCATAATGAAAGAGAGGATTGTAGGTGAAGAGAAGCATATTTAAAGGCTTTCATGGAAAAAAAAAATCTCAAAAACAACATCAGTGGCCTAAAGTAAGAGACAGAAAGAACATAGAATAGACAGGTGTCAGGTACTGAGAGAGAGAGACACAATTACCCTCTCTGCCCTTAATAAGACCCATGTGGCTAGCAATATTTCTCTACCTGTGGGTGTGGAAATTTTAAAAGCTAAACGGTCAAGATGGCTAGAAACTCAAAGAGGATGATTTATTTATTTATTTATTTTATTTCATTTTCTTCCATACATTCAATTAAAGAGGACATTTTAAATGTCTTATGATCCTAACATTGCTGACTGTGCAACCAGCCTGGTAAGATACCAGGATCTGTGTGATGGGCAGCCACACAAAACTCAAGGAAGAGAGAATACCTTATACTTGGGGAGAACTCACAGATCCTACCCATGTTGACTGGTCTCCAGGATCAGACACCATCATTGGGCCTAGAAGCTCACGTTGATGGAACCACATTCCAGAATCATCTGTATTTTATGTTGAAGCTTTTAACTGTAATTATTTGTTTCTTTCTTTCTTTTTCAAGGAAAGGTTTTTCTTATAGGGCACATGTGCTCACTAGAGAGACAGAAATTACCCCTAAGGGCGAATGGCTATGCCACAATCCCTTCTCTTCCAGTCTCTTCTCAGGATTTTGGGCCCACAGGTACAGATGCCCAGCATGAGTTTTAAGCCATCAGGTCCAGGACTCAAACAATAGTCGACTACATGGAAGTCCAGCAATTACAACATCTGCTGGCCCTTTCATTAGAATTTCTAGCAGAGTTTAGCATATAGGAGCCAATGAAATCACGAAGTGATTTGAATGGAGTCGGAAACTCCTATTAGTGATAACCACTACAGGTAGGAGATGAGGGAATTAGATACAACACAGGTAAACTAACTTCCTTCAGTACCTTACTGTCTAGTCCTCAGGTAGAGCAGTTGAGTAGCTATGCTCTGTACGCACGGTGTGTTGTGTTCATTAATGGGTGTTTGAGTCCTGCTCTCTTGTTCCACTTTGTTTTTACTCTCTCGTTTTGCTTTGTTTTTACTCTCTTGTCTATTTCCTCAGCTCAATTCCTCTCCTTCCCAATAGACACATACCTCCTCTAATATGTTTGAAACAGATCCTTAAATATGTGTGTATCCTTGTAATATCTGTAGTGCTCTGCTTATGTTTTTAATTTACCTAAGCAATATTGTGTGATAAATTCCCTGTTGTTTCTCACCTTTTTATCTCAGCATTATGTTTTAAAATCCACTCCTGTTGCCGAATGTACAGGCTGTCACTATGATGGAAATTAGCTCGTATACAAATGGTAAAAAGGGGAATGAGGTCAGGATAACAAAGCAGTTACATTGCTTCATAAACAATTTTCCCAGCTGTCACAGGTTCATGACCACCAGTAAGCACTGCTGAACACAAATCTGGCTGAAAGAAGCAGGCCCAGAGGACACAGCAGTTCTCGCAATGCCCACTGACCCACCAGCTTCCTCTCATCTTGACTTAACGGCCCACCATCATGGAAGCCTCTACATAGGCCTCTCTTCAGTCGTCTGCCTTTCATCCTTGTTTCCAAATTCAGCAAGTTAAACACTTCCTATGCTCTCTTCTATCTTTCATCTATTGATACATTTAATTGTTAAGATAAAATCTTACGTGTTCTTTAGTATTTTGGTATGTATTAGAAATTTGATGTTTCTTTTTATTTGTGAATATGTCTAGTAAAATACTTGTTCCTTCTAGTATTTTTAATTGGGATAGTGTGTAAATCTAGAGTTATTTGCTCAAATCCTATTTTGCCCTAAACTCTGTTATGTATAGGGCATAATTTTGCTGGACATGTGATTGTGTAGAGTCAACTATCATTTAAAACAGGAAAATCTGTTCATCTGAACCATTGTTTCTGGGTTATATAGTACAGTGAGCTACCTGTACATTTTCACATACATCTTCAGTACTTACCCATTGTCCTAGTAATGGATATTTACGTGATCTCCAAATTTCTAAACACTCAGTAACTGCCTAAGTACAAATTCTAATAGGAGACAGCCCTTGGTCTTAAGAAACATATTTAGTTGAGAAGAGAATACATTCAAAAAACAAAGAAGAATAATAATGCAAAGTGACATGAGCCAGTTCCAGATAAGTGGTGTAGCAAATTGGCGAAAGCTAAGGAAGCCTTACACTAATGGTGTTAGGAAAGTTAGGTGTTAGGGTAGATGTTATTATTGTTGAGATATTCACTGCCCCTTCTGAACGCATTTCTGCCAGGTCATCTCTAAGGAAGAGTAATACTTTCCACTCAGAGTTGTTAGTTTGGGTCATATAATTTGCTTTGTGCAATAGACTATAAGTGGAAGTGATTGGGTCACATCTGAACAGAACGCTAATAGCCATGGTGCTGCCATCCTCCACTGGCATGTCCCAGAGAAAGGTTAATGCTTTAACGCTTTAGAATAAAGAAGACCTGGAACACAGCCTAAACTAATTTGAGAAGTTGTAAGCCACTGAGTTTTGAGGACATTTGTTAGTGCAGCTTAAACTAGGCTAAACTGATAGAGTTATTCTTTTGGGACAGAGAGGAAGGAGGTTAAATTCCTACTTTACACTGAAAAATAATTAATTGAAAGAAGTTATAAAAGCATTGGGGAAAAAATAGAATATTTTTATATCAATTATAATTTATGATTTACATATAATCATTACACATTTTGTAGGGTACAGAATGGTCTTTAAAAGCCTGTATACAGTGTATAATAAAAGGTTATAAACATATTCTCCACCTTCAATATTTATATTAGGTTGTAAACATCAAAACCCAGGGACCAGCATATGGCATAATGCCTACATTGCTGGACTCCCATGTAGTTGAACATGGTTCGAGTCCCAGACATGGTGGCTTAAACTCATATCAGGTGCGTATGCGTGTGTGTGTGTACCCAAGATCCTGAGAGGAGAATGAAGGAGAAAGGATTTCAGTGTGGTCATCTCCCCCAGGGGATGATTTCTCGCTTTCTGTCTCTCTGTCTCTCTCTGTCTTTCTGGCGAGTGCATGCAACCTATAGCAAAAACCTCTCAAAAAAAAAAAAAAGAATGTTTAAATTTTTAACTTTCTTATTTATTTATTTATTTAAATTTGACCAGAGAGAGAGGGGAAAGAAGGAGTAATTGAGAAAGCAAGCTGCCAGGTCTGGAACTCAAACTGCGGTCGACCATGTGGGAGTCCAGCAGCCTTAAACACCAGGCC
>NW_006159515.1:1563665-1573259 GCF_000334495.1 Tupaia belangeri chinensis
GGGGATTTCTCGGTTTGTGTCTCTGTTGCTGCCCTGGTGAGTGCCCGTGCCCTTTACAAAAAAAAAAAAAAAAAACACCTCACAGGTTATTCTGAAAGTATGTACTGAATTGTCTATGATGCTCTTTACTGTGAGACACAGTTCTAAATAAAACAAATTAATTAAAAATCAGATAACAAAAAGTCTCATAAATTAGTGAGAATGGATTTTTTTAAAAAAGATAATCTTAACATAGCCAATGAAAGAATAATTTATAATTTCCATGTAGAGGATTATCAAAGATAAGAATTTATATTCTGAAAAGATCTGTGTCATAGCATTGCTCAAGTTAGAGATAGGTAAAAATTGTACATAGAAATAGCTCATTAGGAAGAGATAAAAAAAAGAAAAATTTTACTTATTCATTATAAGACGATAGTACTTAAGTACTTAAGTACTTTTGATAACATAAAGAAATAAGTTATCCAAAAAAGTGAAAAAAGTGGAAACAGATGTTCAAAAGCAAAGACATAGTAAAGCCAGTGATTTGGACATTTATAGGCTTTACTAAGTTCTTGACTTTAGCTTTTTTTAAATTCATTTCAAAGAAAGATTCAGGTACTTGGAACATATTGGACTTTTCTTCTGTTATCTCATTTTATACAATGTGTAATGGTTATTATACATATATAAATTGAAACTTGTGGAGACAACTGTCTTAATTAATTGGTCAATTTTTACTTAAACCTGCTTGTGTATAAGATAGTTGAATCTGTGTTTTTAGCCTTTTTGTTGAAAAATTTAATCCTGATATCCAATGTTATTATCAATATATATGGATTTACCCTTTTTTCTAGTTATTTTCTGTCCTCTTACTTCTGTTTTTCTCCGTTTAGTTTTCCTGATGTAGAGCTTTCTTAAGTATTTCCTTGAGAGCTTGTTTAGTTTTGGTGAATTCTTTCAGCATTCATTTACCTGGGAATTCTTTTTATTTTTTTTTATTTTTACTTTTTTTACATTCAATTACTTTGTATCATTATAGCATACCAAATGAACTTTCCCATCATGAGTATGCTGCATATTGGTTCAGTCAAAGATATTACCACACACACTATCACCAATAGATAATTTTCCAATTTTGTGTTTCTTAAATATTTCGCTTCATTCTTTTTCCCCTTGATTCCCTCCCTCTCATTGTCCCCCATTTCCAACTCTCCTCCTGCACTGTCTCCACTATCACCATAACTCTCCTTCTAATCTTTACGTTTCTGCCATAGATTGCATACATTCGGTATATATTGAGTGGGGACATACAATGCCTCTCTTTCATAGTCTGACTTGCTTCACTTAGCAGCAAATCTTCCATATTTGTCCACTTTCTATCAAATGCAAGAACCTTTAAAGGATAATCTTGCTGAGTATAACAGTCTTGAGTGAAATTGTTTTTCTTTCAGAGTTTTAAATATGTCTTCCCATTCTTTCCTTGCCTGCCTTGCTTCAGTTGAGAGATCTAATGTTAGTCTAATGGGGTTGTAAGTAACTTGGTGTTTCTTCCTTGCCATCTTTAGAATATTGTCTTTCTCTTTGATTTTTACCAATGTAGCTGTGATATGCCTTGGAGAGGATCTTATATCTATTTGGTTTCCTCTTTATTTCCTCAATTTGGATGTCTGCATTCCTCTCTAAATTTGGAAAGTTTTCAGCTAATATATCATGAAAATTATTTCTATGTTTTTGCCTATATTTTCACTTCTGGAATACCTATTATTTGGCAATTTGGCCATGTAATGGTGTCTAGGATTTCCAGTATATTATCCTGATTTTTAATAGTTATTCTTCTTTTCTTTTTGGTTGCTTAACAAATTAGAGGTTTTGTCTTCAAGGTCAATGATTTTTCTGCATGGTGTTATCTGCTGTTAATACTTTCAAGGGAAGTTTTTATTTCTTGCATCATATTCTTTATCTCCAGGAATTATGTTTGATTCTTTTTCTTTCTTTTTGGAGAGACTTTTTTGCTATAGGGCACGCATGCTCACCAAAGAGACAGAGAGAGACAGATTGACCAAAAGTAAGAAATAACTCCCTAGGGGATATGACCACGCCATATCCCTTCTGTTCCATCCTCCTCTTGATATTTTGGGCGTGCACACACATGTGCCTGGCATGAGTGTTAAACCTCCAGGTCCAGGACTCAAATCACAATCGACTATGTGGGAGTCCAGCAATGTAATTATTATTGCATCTGCTAGTCCCTGTTTGATTCTTTTTCAGTGTTTTCTATTTCTTTACGGAGTTCCTCCATCAAGTCATGGAAGTATTTTCTTATCTACAGGAACTGGCTGTCTGTTTTCTCTTGTATCTCACTGAGTTTTGTTACGATGAATATTCTGAATTCATTTTCTGATATTTTTGTGATCTCATATTTTATCCATCACTGATGAAGAGTTATTATGTGCTCCTGATGGGGAGCTATTTCCTGCTTTTCTATTTCTTGAAGCTCTGCTTTGATTTTTAGTCATCTGGTAATATATTTAATTCTTCCTACTTCTATGGAGTATGTTTCCGTAACTGTGTGTGTGTGTGTGTGCCCTTCCTTATGGTATGCATTAGTTCTGTGCAGGCTTGCCTCCTCTACCATGAATGGGAGTATGACATCCACAGTAGGAGCTTGGGGTTCAGGTTTTCAGAAGGCAGCTTCTCTCCTTTTACTACTAGAGAGACTGTGGGGAGATAATTCCTCTAGGGTCTGCTGTCTTCAGGTATGTGGTTCCTATTTTCCCAAATCCTTCTGCCCCCAATGTGGCTGGAGGTTGAGCTTCTATGTCTGTCTCAGAAATCACAGGAACTAGGTATTAGTTTTTGAAGGCTGGAGCAAGGCCAGAGGCAGCCCCTCCTGTCCCACAGCAGGCTGGGCAGGGATCCCTGATGAGCTCAAGTGAAGTCACTTGGGTCTCCCTGTTAGTGCTGCTGCTTTCTCTTCTATCCTCAATAGAATGCTTCTAAAATATATTCACTACAAAGGATTTTCTAAATAAAGTATAAAACCAATAGCCATAAAGGAAAAGTTTGACATTTGTGGGCTATATAAAAATTTAATACACAAAAAGCAAAGTATTTATAACTATAATGTAAATAGGTACTCTAATTAAAATTAATATAAAAAATAATAAATTTGTAAAATGTGGTAGAATAACTAACAAGCTATACAAAAAAGGAAAATAAAGATGTTCAGAGACCATGAAAACCTGCTCAAATTCACTAGCAATGGAAAGGAAGCAAAATAAAATAGGAAGTACTTTTTAGCCTTTAGCTGGCCTAAAACTGCCTGGAAAGACACCCACTAAAACATTAATAGTTATCTGGGACCAGCAGTTGGCATAATGGATATGTCACTGGACTCCCATATAGTGAACCATGGTTTGAGTCCCAGACCCAGTGGCTTAAACTCACGCCGGGCGCATGTGCGTGAGTGTCCAAGTTCCCGAGAGGAGAATGGAGGGGAAGGGATTGCAGCATGGCCATCCTCCCGGGGGGTGATTTCTCTCTTTCTGTCTCTTTGTCTCTCTCTGTCTTTCTGGAGAGCATAAGTGCCCTATAGCAAAAAGCTCTCCAAAAATATTTATAGTTAATATTTCTAACAAAGAGAAAGGAGTTAGAAAGAGGTAAGTGCAGACTATAATTCTCACATTCTCTCTAAGTTCTATACTGTTTCTCTTTTTTTTACCATGAGTATATGGTTTAGACAATTAAATTTTTCTGTAAGTTTAATAGAAAAAGTTATAATGGACTAATATGGATGATTAAGAAAAGCTTTATAGAGATCAGCTTTAGCACAACACTCTTTGATGCTAGATCCACATGCAAAGGACAAGGTTTATATACCTGCCTCCCTGTGCATGTGTACCTATGATCTGGGCTGGTTGCAGCTAAGTGTGGATTGTGGCATGAAGACATTGTTAGGACACCTCTTTCTCTGTACCTCTCTCATGAAAAAAAATTTAAAAAATAAACATTTAAAGAGACTTCATAGTATAAGTGATCCTTAGACTCATAAGAACTTAGTGTGATCATTCTCAAGAGAGGAGAATGGAGGGGAAGGGATTGCAGCATGGCCATCCTCCCGGGGGGTGATTTCTCTCTTTCTGTCTCTTTGTCTCTCTCTGTCTTTCTGGAGAGCATAAGTGCCCTATAGCAAAAAGCTCTCCAAAAATATTTATAGTTAATATTTCTAACAAAGAGAAAGGAGTTAGAAAGAGGTAAGTGCAGACTATAATTCTCACATTCTCTCTAAGTTCTATACTGTTTCTCTTTTTTTTACCATGAGTATATGGTTTAGACAATTAAATTTTTCTGTAAGTTTAATAGAAAAAGTTATAATGGACTAATATGGATGATTAAGAAAAGCTTTATAGAGATCAGCTTTAGCACAACACTCTTTGATGCTAGATCCACATGCAAAGGACAAGGTTTATATACCTGCCTCCCTGTGCATGTGTACCTATGATCTGGGCTGGTTGCAGCTAAGTGTGGATTGTGGCATGAAGACATTGTTAGGACACCTCTTTCTCTGTACCTCTCTCATGAAAAAAAATTTAAAAAATAAACATTTAAAGAGACTTCATAGTATAAGTGATCCTTAGACTCATAAGAACTTAGTGTGATCATTCTCAAAGTGGTTTCATTATTCCCTAGGGTCATGCTGACAGCAAGTTCGCCTATCACAAGATGAAGCATGCTACTGTCATCTAGTAGGTAGAAAGGCCAGGGTTGCTTACAAACATCCTGCAATGCTCAGGACCGTCAACCACACCAGTCATCATCTGGTCTAAACTATCAGTGTCCCAGAGTTGGGAACCTTCATTTAGAAGGAAAGGGATGCCCGTTTGAAAGGAATAGGGCCTGAGCCGAGGCAGCAAGGAAAGATGTTGACAGTGTGAACAGTCGACACCAATTACACAGTCGGGCTGGAGAGGAGGCTTGGGTGTTCTCAGGGGGCCACTCAGCACTCCACTAATACACTCCTAAGCATTTTATATTCTCCAGGGGCTGTAGCAGAGGGAAATGAGAAAAACAACATTTGAGCTGTTTTGGTTGACTTGCATTACTTCAGACTTATTCCATTTAATTTTATACCCTATGATTATTTAAAAGGTTTCCATATTAATCAAATCTATATACTGCATTATAGAAGTATGTTCTGCATAAAATAATACCATATGTATATAATGACACTTTGAATGTCCAATTTAATGCTGATTTTTTTTTTAAATGGATTCCAAAAAACATGATTAGTCAATGCCCAGACCGATAAACCAGATTAGTGGGGTCTGGGAGGTAGGAAAAAATGATTAGAAGAATAAAATCTTAATTTCCAGGGAAATCCCTGCCACAGACTGTCAAAATATACTCGAGCAGGTGATTTCCATGCAGAAGGTGAACATTGGGAACTACTAAATCCAAAATTGCTGATCAAGATGATAAAACGCCCTGCTCTTCAAATCCAAATTGATATTCATTATTGTAGCAGAATGAGAATTTTGTCCAGACACCTCTACTAGGTTACATGTGAAAAGGAAATGAATGTGCTTCCTTAGTCACTTTTTTTTTTTTTTTTTTTGCAGACCCTGTTCTAAATGGATGACTTCGTAGTATAAAAGTATCTTTTGACTACATTCACTTGTTTTTTGGTTTGGGTTGTTTTTTTTTTTTCTTTCAATGATTTAACTTTGGTTGTCAATATACAGAGTAAGGGACACAAGTGTCTAGTTTTACAAAAATGTTTATGAGCTATCATATGACCCCTCCAAGATTGCAGTCCTCAATTACCTAGCACTCTTGCCCTGTAATTTTAAAAGCCTCTTTGATTTACCAGGGTAAGTCTGTACTTTGACAAAATACCAACAAATCACAAAGTCTAGGCTAACCTGGCAGCTACAGTAAGCAAATGCGTCTCGATAGTCCAATGGGATCATTTGAAACATCTTCAGTAACTGGAGAAAGAAGGGAGAGACATTCATCTCCCTTAGTCTGGGCAGCTACAAATGTGTGAGTTGTTAGCCCAGATGAACAGAGCATTCTGTTAATGAGACCAAGGTCATTGGCCTGCTTCCTGTGTGGTCCATTTAATTATCTCTGCTACATGGCCATCAATATCTATGTAAGTAAAACTACTTGGGCTCAGAAAGATCCGATGGGAAATTGTGGATGAAACAAAGCCAAAAGAGGACAAGGTAGACTATAATCTCTTCAGATAGGTTAGGAATAATGTATGCACAGAACTCCATTAACTAAGCATTTTTATATGCTATTTCTCTGAATTGGCATTCAAATACTAACAGTAATCAGTTTGTCAAAAAGGACATTTTTGTGAAAATAGACAATTGAGTAAAAATTTAATACCCAACTTATATGTTGTCACATAAATTAAGGACTTTACATTTTTTTCTTACTTCTTATCTGCTTTTTATGTTTTCATAGGCAGCCTAAAATTCAAAGTCAGATTAGAAAGTAAGAAATTCTAAAAAATAGACTTTATTGGTCACATTCATTTATCTACTTCTTGGTAGCAAAATGACTAATTAGCATATCTCACCCACCACAGAGCCACTATCAGAAAAAGCCCTAAATAGCACTCTAATACCTTTATTCTCAAAGCATGGCCCATGAACTCGTTAGAAATATAGGGCCTCATGCTCCACCACAGACAAACTTAAAAAATCTTCATATTGACATGATGCCCAGGTGGCCCAGTTACATTAAAGCTGCAAAAGTGCTACTGTAATAGAGATCTCCATGTCGAGTCTACAGGGTCAACTGTCCTTGCAAGTATTCCTTTTTTTTTTTTTTTTTTTTGCAAGTATTTCTTGATGTGCTAGTCACTGCTTTGCAAGGTTGACAACACCCTAGTGTTGTTTTGTTTGTTTTAGATTTTTGACATAGTGTGTGTGTGTGTGTGCTCATCAGAGAGACAGTAAAAGGGAAAGTAAGAATCACCACAATCGCTTCTCCTCCATTCTCCTCTTGGGATTTTGAGCACACACGCACATGTACCCAGTGTGATTTTTCAAGCCTCCAGGCCTGGGTCCAAAACTCAAATCATGATCAGCCATATAGGAGTCCAGTGCCTTAACCACCACACTTTGCCTGCTGGCCCCTACCCTGGTGTTGTTTTTTGGTTGATTTGCTAGATGAGAATTTTTTTTCACAGATTATCAACATTTCATGTGATAGTACAGTCCTTAAGATATATAAATGATCAGCTTAAGAGAGTAGACCACAAAGATATTCCAGTTCGATATGTACCTTCCCCTGTGAGTGAAAATGGAAGGCTACCATTAAACACAAATAAAACATACTATGTATTTGTTGGCTAACCAAGTAAACTTTAATAATTTACTTGTACTTAAAGCATGCTCACAGCATGATTGAACATCATTTTGTGAATATACTTGTTAGCTAATAAAAATGGTAAATATTGAATACCACAGTTTTGATATTTTTATGCAGAAGGAGCCTTTTTCAAAAGTTTAAAACCAGCAATTTCATATGAGCCAGAACCTGTTGAATACATTAGCTTTTTAATAAAATATTTCAAGAATGGGTAAAAAAAATAATGTACCAAATATTTCTACATTGTAAGCTTCCATCTCTTATTCAAAAATAAATAACTCCTGAGACCAGCAGTTAGTGTAATGACTATGTTGCTGGACTCCCATGTAGTCGACCACGGTTCGTGTCCTGGACCCAGTGGCTTAAAACTCACGCCAGGAGCATGTGCATGCATGCCCAAGATCCCGAGAGGAGAATGGAGGAGAAGGGACTATGGTGTGGCCATCCCCCCGGGGGGTGATTTCTCGCTTTCTGTCTCTCTGTCTCTCTCTGTCTGGTGAGTGCACGCTCTCTATGGCAAAAAACCTCTCCAAATAAATAAATACATAACTCCTAAGCAAAAGGAGTAGAGATCTTAGTTCAAGACACCAAGAGTCATAAACATAGATTGAGTACAGCTTAGTATCATTGTTTAAATAGCTAATTAAATCAATGCACAAGGGCTAGAATGTCACTTATGTTCATTTGAGACTCGCATTTTTTATTTGACATGCTGAACGTCTAGAACCCATTTCTAATCTAAATTCTAACTCTCATTGATCTGGTGCATGGTTTTTAAAAATTACCTTGTGGGCTTAACAGTATAGTGCTGTGTTATGTCTTCTCAGAGGCTAACAAAATATAGAAAAAATATCATAAAAATAAACAAAATATTTTTTTTGTTGTTTGTGTGTGTGGTAAAAATCAATCAGGCTGATACTTGTGTTTCTTCTTGAGTGGCTGTTTACTGCAATTAGTCCTTCGTTAGGAAGACTCCTCCTTCACCTCCCTTCAATGACCATGCTCAACCATGTCTTTTGTCCAGACCCCTGACTACCTGTGTACCAGAATATTCATATGTGTATGCTAATGCCGCCATCTTCCACAGCATGGGAAGGGGGCCTCTATCATGGCAGGGCAGAAGTACTTAGAGAATAAAGAAGCAAGTAAGATACCATTTAGTCAGGTTAACAATTTAGCTGGCAAGCTAACAGTTCAGACCAGCCAGCCACATTCCACCACCTTTGTCTTTCTTTGCCACAGGCCACCACCACACATTCCGTGTCATTTACAAAAGCATAGTTAAAGCAGGTTATTCCTGTGCTGATTTGGCAGACACACTCTATGTTTACTGCAATAAAAGAACATTGTCATTAAACCCACAAACAGCTGACAGTTGAAAAGAGAATTCCATAGTGTAAAGGTGTTACCCTTTTTTATCACAAACACAAGAATTTGGACCAGGTCTTTTAGGAGAACAAAGGATAGAAAGGTAAATCTGAACTCAGTTTCTATGCTGACTTCGGCAAACTATAAAACAAAACGTCCCTGTAGGCAGAAATCCTGAAAAATTCCTGCAGATACTGACTTTGTTGAGAAAAATGCATTTATATAACTTGACATGGGTGATTTCCAGTTTTGGATCTCTAATATTATTTGACTATCAATTTTCATAAATCAAAGGTTTCTCTACACCTCCTGGTGTAGACCCCATATGAGAAACTTGAAGGGCAAGTTTATATTTGTTCTCATTTTGATATACATACAAAAAAACTACTCTTTGTATGCCATTGAAATTCTTCATAACTGTTTACAATTGCAATAGCTACCAGATTATGTATAATAGAAATTAGCAGTTCTAAAATCACTTTTCAGCATGCTTTCAAAGTGCATTTACAAACTGGGTTAATAACATTGTTAAAGATAAACTTATTCCTCTCCTATACTTTTCTCTCGTGACTAGGTATAGAAACATTCCAAGATTTTACCCTTAAAAAGTGTACTGATGGGGACCAGCCATTGGCGTTAATGTAGTCGACTGCAGTTTGAGTACCAGACCCAGTGGCTTAAATTCACGCCGGGTGCATGTGTGTGTGTACCCAAGATTCCGAGAGGAGAATGGAGAAGGGGGTGATTTCTGTCTCTCTGTCTCTCTCTGTCTTCCTGGCGAGTGCATGCGCCCTATAGCAAAAAATCTCAAAAAAAAAAAAAAAAAAAAAAGTCTACCTATGGGGAAAACAAAAAAGT
>NW_006159515.1:1573387-1575921 GCF_000334495.1 Tupaia belangeri chinensis
TCCCGGGGGGGGCATGGCCCCTATAAAAAAAAAATCAAAAAAAAAAAAAAAAAAAAAAAGTCTACCTATGGTGAAAACAAAAAAGTCAAGATAAATTTGTTAAAACACATTGATTGCAATTTTGAAATGGAATTTATACTTCCAAGAAGGAAGTATAAATTATCATTGTTGTTTTAGTCTTTCACCTTGTGAAGAAAGAAAAAGTGCTTTAAGATGTTTAATAATGTCTCTCACTCATGTACATCAGAAACAAAAATGAAACTTGGCTAGAAAACAAATTCAAATCTAGTGTGTCCTCCTGCTGTGCAGAGTTAATACCACCGCATTGAATTACCGTCAGCCGATGGATCTTTTGTATACCTCTCATTCAGGAGTGACAGTACAACTTTTACACACACAGGTGGTTTTTTTTTAGATTTATATCTCTGGAGCCTCTGGGCAAATGTACAGACAAAGGATCATGCGTGGCTTATCTAAGTACTTTCTCAGTGACATTCCAGAAAGTACTGTGGCAAAGCAGAACCTGTCAACAGGCTGGGACTTCAATGTTTAATTTATATCAGAACCATCCATTTTCACTTGGCTTAACACAATATCATTTGCTAATCTCAATAGTAGATAACACAGAATTCTAAAAAGTGTGAGAAAAAATCTATCCATTACGAAACAATGCAGAAAATAAGCCAGGGATTATGTCAAACTACAGAATCAACACAAAGTCTTTCCATCCTACTATTGATATTTAAACCAATAATTATTTTAAAACACCTGCATATTTAGAAATTTGTATATTATTGGAATATAATGAAGAAAACTTAAAAAATATCTTAGTATACCATTCTCTTTAGCTTAGCTTGACTAAAAGCTAGATGTTTAATGTTAGTTTATAAATTCAGCTATATGGAATAGAACATTTTTGACTTGTTGGTATTAAGCAATTCTCTTACTTTAACCAAAATTTTAAAATCAATTATCTTTCAATTATAAACTTTGAAGATGATGCTTCATTGAACAGATGTTTATTAAATGAAGCTTTATCTTCTTGACATCAATAAAAAGAAAATTTAAGGCCTTACTATATTCGTAATGCCTCAAAACTGTGGAATCATAAAATTTTAGAGCTGGAAGAAATACTTGAGATTCATGACCCAATCTCATCATTTTAAAATGAGGAATCTGAGACTTAGAGAGGTTAATTGACCTTCATATTCTCAAGGTCACAGGTGTAGTTAATGGCAGGCTGGGAATGAAGTGTCTCAGCCAGTCCTCATGTTCTTCCCTTCACAAGGGGCTTGGCGTTTGGTCTGCTTTGGTGAGAGCCTTAAAGAGGCACACACCTGGCTCCAACTCTGTCATCTTATTGAGAAGAAAATCAATTACAGCAGATTCTTTCATTGTTCCAGGTTCATACTTTTCTCAGGCAACCTGGTATCGTAAATCAGGTAAACTACGTCTACCCTAAAGCAAACTTCAAGTCAATCTATTAAGGTTGACATGGAATCATTTTGGTGGAATATTGAAATATGGTTATTTTCCCGGTTAAGTGTCTAAGGACTAGCACTCTTAGGTTCTCTAGTCCTATGGTGTCTTTGGAAATATTTCAGAATCTGGGCACAGAAACAAGGTTTTCTGATAATACAGTTAGTAAATAAATAGGGACAATTATTTAACACTTAATTAGTAAGCCAAGACCTTTAAATAAAGAGAAATTTCTCTAGAACTCCCTTTGGATATTTTCTCTGTATTTCCAGAACATAAAGAATACCTGGGGGAGCCAGCAAGTGGTATGACAGGTAAGGTGCTGGACTTCCACAAGACCAACTGCGGTTCAAGTCCTGGACCTAATTTTTTTTTTTTTTTATATTACCTAACACTCATTCCCTGAGCATCATCACAACATACTAAATGTAGTTTCCCATCTAGGACAAACTGCATAGTGACTTAATCAAGCATGTTATCATCAATAATATTCCATTTCTACTTTCATACAATGTATACATATATATATGTTTTTTATCCTATCTTTGACCCTCTGCCCTTTCCCGCTCTCCCATTACCCTATCTCTGCTATATACAGTTGTCTTCCAGGGGAGTTATTGAAAATGTGATACATGCAAGTAAAGGGAGAAGGGCCACAAGTTTAAAGTTTTCAACAATAGGGAACATAGATTCCATTCAAGGTTGGATCAAGGGTGGGTCTCGTGCGGATCCGCCATTGTAGGTGAGTCTCCATGGAATACAGTTCTAGGAAAGCGGTTCTGATAAGCAGAGATGATTATCAGTTGATGCGGCACAGCAGCCATCTTATGATTAGCAAGAATGGTGTTGTGGGGCTCTGCAACGTGAGCTATCCTCGGATATCTGGCTTTCTCAAGAATGGTAGGGTAGTTCCCGTTCTTCCCTGAGGCAATGCAGGGCTGGCAACCATCATCTTCTCACCGTCCATAAGTAGAGCAAGTCCTTCTATATAATATATTTCTCAACTAGTTTAAGACAGCTAAAGATTCTTTCTGTTGCTTATAGTGGCAAGTTCT
>NW_006159515.1:1575963-1599895 GCF_000334495.1 Tupaia belangeri chinensis
CGCCTCGCTCGGCGTGGTGGACCTGATTATTTGAAACTCATGCTGAGCTCATGTGCATACATGCCCAAAATCCTGAAAGGAGAGTAGAGGAGAAGGGATTGTGGCCATGCCTCATGGGGGGTGATTTCTCACTTTCTCTCTCTCCATCTTTTTCTGTCTCTCTGGCGAGCACACACACCCTACAGCAAAAATCTCTGTAACAGGAAAAAAAAAAAAAAAGAATACCTGGTATTTAGTAAGTATATTAAACCACTTAATGATGTTCATTAATAAATTAGTAACCCTACAATTAAAAGAAAATAGATGCACACAGTTACTGACTGAACCCAATGTGACTTTGGGCAAAGGCTGGCCGTTTTCTGAGATCTGCAGTTTGGGTTATGTCTGGTAATTGTGAACCCGGATGAGAAAGCCCAGATCCAGGAGCAAGTCAGCAGAACTGGAAGATGACTGGGATGTTTACACGTAGAAATCAACTGAAATGGAGCACCATTAATAATCTGAAGACAACCCAGAACCAGAGTAAAGGAAAGAACTTTCAGCCAATTGGTACTGGCCTATAGAAAATGAAAAGGTTTCTGGAGATCTTGACTGGTAGGACATAAAATCATAATCTCTTTCAGTTCCCTGCAGAAGTGCATGTGTTTAGACATAATAGATGTGCTAAATAGTCTAGATGCTGCATTTGATCCTCCTTTTTTGCCACAAACCTCAGGCCGCTACTACAGCTAAATGATAATTTGAGTAAGTCGATAGAGCTCTACATACAGGCATGGCATAGAAACAAGATGACAGAAGCTTGTAATGAGTATGAGTGAAGCTTTAGTAAAGGTCTTCAAGGGTTTTGGTCATAGATCCTTTTAGCAATCTAATAGCCTCCATATTGGGAATAATGCATTCATTTAGGGCTGGCTCTGTAACACATTGGTATCTTCCAACCAAAGAGAAATTAGATTCCACACAGCAACCGGTAGCTCAAATCCACAGTCCCCGTTGACCTGAAATATGAGGTATAGGTACAAGTGACCAAGACATGATAGGCTGGAGGGCTGGAGGAAGAGGAGCGTGGTGTGCCCAGACTCTGCAGAGGATGCATCTCTTTTTTTTTTTTTTTTTTTTTTTTTTTGGGGTTTTTTTTCAAGGTTCACCAGACAGAGAGACAGAAAGCGAGAAATCACCCCCCCAGGAGGGATGGCCACACTGCAATCCCTTCTCTTCTGTTCTCCTCTTGGGATCTTGGGGATGCATGCACACTCACCCAGTGTGAGTTTTAAGCCACTGGGTCCGGGATGCAAACCTCGGTCGACTACGTGGGAGTCCAGTGACATAGCCATTACACTAACTGCTGGTCCCACATCTCTTTCTCTTTTATGCAGACTTTTACACGTGTTCCTATGTATTCATCATAAATAATAAAAAGGAATAATGCTTTTAAGTGCAGAAAATGAAAATACAAAATATTCTGTATAAACCTAATAATAAAGACAAATGCAATAATATTAGGTCATTGGGAAAGTTACAACGTATTTTTCTGTTTTTCTATGCAAAAATGTGTCATGATTTTCCTGACAACCCAATATATGCACAGAAATGAAATATGCAGGAATACAAAAAAATAACAATTACATTGAAACATACATGTCAAAATGTGTGAGAAAAATCAGTATTAACATGTTAAACAGTAGCTATTATAGTTTCTCAAAATATGTAAATAGTATTTTTTAAAAAGATTTTTGCCGGAAACCAGCAGTTAGTGTAATGGCTATGTCGCTGGACTCCCATGTAGTTGACCATGGTTCGCGTCCCAGACCCGGTGGCTTAAACTCACACCAGGCGCATGTGCGTGCGTGCCCAAGATCCCGAGAGAAGAATGGAGGAGAAGGGATTGCAGCGTGACCATCTCCCCTGGGGGGGGTGATTTCTCGCTTTCTGTCTCTATGTCTCTCTCTGTCTGGCGAGCGCACGCGCCCTATAGCAAAAACCTCGATTGACTGTTTTAAAAAATAATTATAATAATAATAATAATGATTGGGGAAAACATAGAAAAGATATCGAATGTTGAAGCGGGGAGATTAATGTCTTTGTACTGACTGACATGCATGGCATTCCCTTTTGAAAAAGCAATGTAATACACCGTATAGTTATATGTAATCCAATGTAATATAAAGAAGATTATGATGATAATAAAAAATTTTTTTAAAAAAGTTCATGGAAAATGAAATTAAAAAAAAAAACAATCTCCAAAAAAAAAAGATTTTTGCCTTAGAGTGTGTGTGCTTATCAGAGAGAGAGACAAAGACAGTGAGAGGGAAATTCATGGAAAATGAAATTTAAAAAAAAAATCTCCAAAAAAAAAAGATTTTTGCCTTAGGGTGTGTGTGTGCTTATCAGAGAGACAAAGACAGTGAGAGGGAAAGTGAGAAACCACCCCACCCCAGTGGGGGGATGGCCACACCACAATCCCATCTCCATTCTCCTCCCGGAATCTTGAGTATACACGCATGATTTTCAAGCCACTGGGTCCAGGATTCAAACTGCAGTCAGCCATGTGGAACTCCAGTGACATAACCACTATGTCATCTGCTGGCTCCTGTAAGTAATATTTTAAAATACATGAAACCACTAAATTTGGTAAGAAAAATTGTGTAAGCAATCAAACGCACAGATATTGCCAATACCTCTGTGGTGTGTCTGCATTTATAACTAAAGAAAATGCTCAATTTGGGTTAGAATGAAAACAATATACAGTTTTTTTCTATCCAAGTTAATGGAATCCTTTAATGCCATCTACAGCCTCCCTGAGAAGTATGACTCCAGGTTAAGAACCACTGACTTGAAGTAATTTGAAATTCTAGCTCTGTCACGGGTGATCTGTGACCTTGAATAAGTCACTTACTTTCTGTGAGCTCTGAAAAAATGGGGACATAAGTGCATATCATGTGAAATTATTGAAAAGAATAATCTGTGTGGCACGGTTAGCACCCTTTCTGACATACTAAACTCTCAACGTATTACATCTTGATTTCAAGTGGCATGACTTTTTCCTCCTTGATATTTTAGCCTTTTATTGAAATTTGTCTAACTTTCAAGGGAGCATGTAATATTCCCTCTCTTTTGTTGAGAATTAAGTTCCTTTTTATTTTAGCAGTTTACTTCACAAAAATGCTAAGGGACTCAAGGTCACACATGGTTCTATAGGGGCCCTAATACAAATTTTTCTGACACAAAAATTAAATGATAATTTCATGGAGTAAACAGAATGTCCAAGTGTTTTTATTTGTGAAGAGATGGACATTGAGTTGAAGACCCTAAATCCATTATATCAATGTGAAGACATGTCCCTCCACCAGCAAATATCAAATGTGACACTTTTTCATATTAATAAAGCATTTGTAGTTAGTCAATCCAAAACTATTGAGTATTAGAAAAACTAACAAAAAAAAGAAACTATGAGTATGTGATTTAATTTCAGAAAAAAAAAATCAGATCAGACATATCCATCTCTCCTATACCTCTGCTGAGAGACTTGATAAGTACATCCTCATCCCACCCAAGAACTTTAGTAAGATTTTCAAGTAACCCCTGTCCCTGAGAAAAGGAGAAGAAATAGAAAATCAGGTATTTCACTGGCTGGAAGAAGAATCAGAGACTAAGAAAATGTAATTGGCTGGCTTTTAGCCTATTTAGAATGTTACCAAACATCTAATTTCCCAGACTAACTGGTATTTGTCATCAATACTTCCATTTAGCTATTATCTTAGCCTTTAGCTACACAAGACTGATTCAGTTCATTTAATCAAGCACAGTTTGAAGACTATTATTTCAGTCATTCATATTCAACAATCACTTATTGGTGTCAATGACAGCACTAGATTCTGGAGGCTACAAGCATGAATGAAAATTGCTCTCCATTTTAGGGAGCTTATAGTTTAATGTGCAAGACATGAAGCATAGTCAGTATTCTAAAAATGAACACGGGCTTATGAACATTGGAAAGTAGCCTTCAGGAGGTAGGAAGAGGAGGGAGAGTGGGAGGATATGGAGAACTTGATTAACACGTACAAAATTGCAGTGAGATAAGATGAATGAGTTCTAGAGTACTAAGCAGTGTAATTATAGTTAATAATGTAATGTATATGTTCAAATAAGACTTTGTTCACAACATACACAAAAAATTGTTTGAGATTATTGATTTGTTTATTGTCATGATTTGATTATTACACATTGTATGTATATGTTAAAAAATCACACTGTACACCATAAATATGTACAACTGTCAATTAAAAATTATAAAAATTTAAAAATTAAGGTACTCTATAATACCATATTGGTTTACAGTTTTGCTTTAGTGATTCATTCTTTTAACTTCTTGCTCAATGTAGGATTTATTTGCATAAGTATAAAAGTTTTATTGACCTAGGTTTGCTTGTTGGAACTCTAGAGACATTTTCTGCAAGGTTCTATATATATATAAAGATACAGACAGATAGATATTAGAGAGAGATTGTTGCTATAGGGCATGTGCACTAGCTGGAGAGACAGAAAAAATGAGAAATCACCCCCAAGAGGAGATGGTCACACCACAATCCCTTCTTCATTCTCCTCTCTGGATTTTGGGCATGCATGTGCACAAGCCTGACATGTGTTTCAAGTTTCCGGGTCTGGGACTCAAACCTCGGTCAGCCATGTGGGAGTCCAGCATTTTAACCACTACACAACTTGCCGGCTCCTGGGTTCCCTGTATATTAAAGCTTGTCTAGACCTGGTCATGATGTGCAATGACCCTGCCCTACCAGTTCCTGCTCTGCACCTACTATCTCTCCTTCTCCTCAGCTGTTGGATATGCCTGACTTGCATGGCCTCTCCTGAACCTTTCATTTATTTTACTCATTTTCCCAGTAGGTCTCAGCTTACCCTGAGTGTGGAGAGGTCTTGATGAGACAGAGCTTCCATCCTCAAAGTTGGCTCAGAATAAGACAGAGTTTTGCGGTATTTATTGGTTTGAGTCAGTGATATTTCCTAAGACGGTCTTTCCTATCAGGTCCAAATGTCTACAGGAATATTTTTATGTTAAGTCACATCCTGCATCATAGCTATCTAAATTTCATTTGGAATTTTCTCAAGAGAACCCAATAATAGTGAGACGTACAGTTTACTCTGAAGTAGGGTAGTCTTGTCCTTTGGATCTGACATCTCATCCCTACACCACATCACGTCCTCTGTTCTGCCCACACTCCATTGGCCTGGAAGTGCTGGACAGACACTTTGTTCCTTGCCTCTATATATCGGGGCATCGGAAAAGTCATAACGTATTTTTTTCTGTTTTTCTATCCAAAAATGCTTAATAACTTTTCTTATGACCGAGTAATTGTTACTCTGTGCTACTGCACAAAGACTTATTGATATAAAACACATGTCAACAGATTTCTTTCCAACATATTCACTTCTATTTTTCATGTGCACATTACAAAAGTAACAGCAATAGTTCTTTGCATTATGATTTTTTAAAAATTTTTTTAGAGATTTTTGCTATATGGCATGTGTGCTTGCTAGAGAGACAAAGAGAGACAGAGACAAAAAGTAAGAAATCACACTCCACCAAGAGGTATGGCCAAGCCACAGTCCCTTCACCTCCATTCTTCTCTTGGGATTTTGGGCACACATGCACACACTCCTGGCATGAGTTTCAAGCTGCTGGCTCCAGGACTTGAACCACGGCTGGCCGTGTGAGAGGCCAACGCCTTAACCACTATGCCACCTGCTGGCCCATGGTCTGCATTATTAAAACAGTTTCCCAACTGGTTCCTGTTGCCTCTATGTCTTTTGGGGTTTGCAAACTTGTTCTCTACACTGTGGCTAGAGTGATCTTTCTAGAAGGCAGCATGATCTTCTCTAATTAAAATAATGCAAGAAACTCATATGCCCATCAGAATAGGAGAGACTTCATGTTTTGGTTCCTCTTTGCTCAAAAATACACCTATTTTACTGACATTTTTAATTTCCTTGTTTGCCATCCTCCTGTGCCCTGTACTGTATTGTTCTGTCTAGAGTACTCTTCCACTCTCCTTCCATTCACTTTGTTATAATTTTCATTTATTCTTTAGGCCTCCATTTATAATTTACTTTTTTAAGAATTATTTTAACTATTTTCTGGGACCAGACAGTGGTGGGTTAGTTAAGGTGGCTGGAACCCATTTGACCAATTGTGCAGTTCAAGTCTAGGACCCAGAGGCTTGAAAAACATGCTGGGCATATGTGTGTACATGCCCAAAATCCTGAGAAGAGACTGAAATACAAGGAACTGGGTCACGACCATTCTCCTGGGGTGGTGCTTTCTCATATTCCCCCTCTTTTTCTCTCTTTGTTTCTCTGGAGAATGCACATGTTCCATATCAAAATTAGATGTGTTTTCTCAAAGTTCCCTGTATGTAGTCTAATCAAAGATTTACTCTTACTATCACATGGTTATTTTTTAGCATCTGTCTTGTTCATTGTTCCTGGTCCCGTGCCCAATAAGAGCTCAGTATTTTTAAGTTGTTGCCTGACACCCCATTATCAAGCATTTTACCATGTATACCTAGGCAAACCCTCACTACAAACTCTGAAGGAGTTATTCACTTTATTTAATGAATAATGAAAGTTAGAGATTGGAGAGGTTAAATAATTTACCATTTTTACTGTTACATGGCCCAACTGGGATTTCATATTGATTTTGTCTACTTCCAAAGCCTATAGTGTTAATCACAATAGAACAATTTCTTTAGATCCAAGTTACATACAATACTTCCTCACCCAGGGACCTCCCTAGAAAAACTTTTGCTTGTTTTCCAGGTGTAAATTCCTTGTCTTTGCACCCATCTGACAGTTTTTACTACATTTCTTAATATATTGATGGGAATTTATATAGTTTTTGATGAAGAATCACTTCTTTAAAATCTGGTAGAAGATCAGGCAATTGAAAATGCGCACAGTGTACAAAATATGTTTGTCAATGCTACTTGCACATCTACTCAAATCTCCTCCATGACATAAATACTATGTCTACGCCTAGAAGCTTTTTATTATACTTTAAAACAAAGGACTTTCACAGATAATGAAAACAATTAAAAACTTTTATCTATCTTCCTTCTTTATTTAAAATCTTTTCTCCTTATTCTCAAAGAAGGTAAAGGGTAGTAATTGGTATTTCATTATCAGTAGCTTATCAAAGTCATATATTGATTGTTGAGTCCTTTTATGTAGCTTGCTTAAAAATAAAGGAATATCTCAGAGATGAAGTTTTTAGTATCAGACAGAAGGACTGTCAGACCCTGGGTAAAAGCAGGGAGAGAAGGATTTGGGGAAGTAGTCTTGGTGTCATTTGTATGAGTAATGCCATAGGAGAGATCACAATTCTGTGTGGGTGATCGAGAAGAATGGTGCATCACCATGCCTTCCATACAGGATAATCTGCTATTGTCATAATAGATGTTTCCAAACATTATAGGATTCAGAGAAATAGAAGAAATTATAATAACCAAGGATATTGTCATCTTCATTGGGCATATTCCAGCCTCTGAATTATCTATAAATGGTTGAAAAAAGTTTGGCTTTTGTTAAGAAATATAATAAACAGCCAGAAACGGATTCAGAGGCAGCATAAAAAGAAACCCCGAAATCAGAGGTGCCTTGATGTTCACTTCCAGTAGTTTAATGTTAATGTTCTTGGTCCCGATACAACTGCATTAAAGTGAACTTAGAGTAATAAAATTAGAGAAAAGAAAATAAATGATGGAAGTTTATAAGGAAATAGGGGTTTCTATGCTACTCAGCTGAAACGCAAAGCCTGTCCCTTCTCACATAATTTATGATGTTAATTTTGCAAGTGTTGATCTTTCTTAAGGAAACTTGAATTCTTGATGAAAATGAATGTACAAGCCCTAAAACATAAAAGATTCATTTTCCAAAGAAAATTTCTACAAGAAATACAGCGTTCTTGCTAGAAAGAGTGATTTTATCAGAGGATAAATAAGCTTCATATTTGGATTCCCCAGGAAAGAAAAATAAAAGTGTTAACTCCCTACATCTAATTCCATTCCTGAAGGAAATACCTAGACAATAGACAGTGACAAAAACCAGAATCGTTGGCATCCTTGCCAGTTCTTTAGTCACAAAGCTCTGGTTTATTGCACTAGTTCGAGCCAGTCCATTCAGGGAGCACGAAACTTTCCCAGATGGCAACTTACAAACACACAGGGAGTGTGAGTAAGTTAACAAGAAACTGATTAAATGAACATTTCTGAAGCTGGTCTTCATCATTACAATTCTAGTTCCTCTGGACCAATGGGTCTATAGTTCAAATCCCAGTAGGAGTGAATTTCTCAAGCAAAGGGAAGGCATTTATTGGACTAGTTACAAGTGTGGTGTGAATTACTGTGTGCTGCAGGGGGATACATAAACCCTTTGTTGGGAGCCAGTGGTATGGGGACTGGACTCTCGGGCGATTTGTCCCTGGCACACTTCTGGGGCATAATCAGAACCAGGGCTGCTCTGCATCCCTAAAATAGCTTTCATCAGACCAGGTTATAGGCCATTTCCCTTGCAGTACTAGTTAGGCAAGTGATTTTCTTGACTTTACAGAGATGTTTTCGAAGAGGGGACTAGGTTGACTTTGGCATTTGATATTTGGGAGACAAGTTCTTCCTGTTCTCTCTCCACTTTTTTCCCTTTACTTTGTTCCTGAGTCTCTTTCCTCTCTTGATTTCATTATGTGTTCTCATCCTGGTTTTGTTTGTTTGTTTGTTTTGTTCTTAAGTGATCTATTCTTATAACTTAAGACTTTTCTCGCACTGGAATGAACCTTGAATGGTCAATGTCACCTACCCCAAACCCATAAATCAAAGCCCAAAAATGAGCAGTGGGTCTCCTCAAAATCATCATTGTTTCAATACTTTCAAAAATGGAGATTTGGAACAGCTGATGGAGTGGTGGTTGAAGTAGCCGGATTCCACATGTCGGATCCTGCCATTCAAGTCTCAGATTTGGTGGGTTGAAAAACCCACTGGGTGCATGTGCATGAGCACATGTGCCAAAATTCAGAGAGGAGAATGAAGGGGCAGGGCTTGTGGCATAGCTGTGCTCCCTGGGGCTGGTGTTTCACTTTCTCTCTCTGGTGAGCTCATGAACCCTAAAGAAAAAAAAAGAGAGAGAGATTTATTATTGCATCATAAAGCAGTTTGCTTTTGCTTTAGTTTGGGTTTTTTGGGAGGAGGTCATCACATATCTTCCTCTTTTTCTAGTATCTCTTCTCTTGTTCTGGTTTCTATTTATTTTTCCACTTCTTTGACAAAAGTCTGCTGAAACAACAGGACTTTCTTTTCTCAGCTTTTTGCTCCCCAAGTTGTTTTTTTTTTTTTGGAGAGATTTTCACTGTAGGGCATGTGCACTCACCAGACAGATAGAGAGAGACATAGAGACAGAAAGCAAGAAATCACCCCCCAGGGGAGATGGTCACGCCGCAATCCCTTCTCCTCCATTCTCCTCTCGGGATCTTGGGCATGCACGCACATGCGCCCGGCGTGAGTTTTAAGCCACCGGGTCCAGTTGACTACGTGGGAGTCCAGCGACATAGCCATTACGCTAACTGCTGGTTCCCGCTCCCCAAGTTTTAATCTATTCTGTTTCCACACATAGGTGTCAGTTGGTAGGTTACCTACATTCTGCCCTATATTTCCCTCTTCATTAGTATTTACAACTCATTTTAACTCTCTCTCTTTTTCTTTTAAGCTATTTATTTCCTTCTTTAGTTTCTCTAACTAAAATTAATGTTTCTTTTGGGGGAATTTTAATTACTGAGGCTCTTCTAAATAAAAAAAAAAAAATGAATAGAGGGCCAGCCAGTGAAAGGTAGCTAATGTGCTAATTCCCACCTGGCTGACCTCGGTTCAAGTTCCAGACTTGGTGATTTAAAAATCACACTGGGTGCATTTGTGCTCGCACACTCAAAATTGCAAGAAGAGAAAGGAGAAAAAGGGATTGTAGCATGGCCATCCTCCCTGGAGGATGATTTATCACTTTCTCTCTGTTTCTCTCAGGTGAGTACATGCACCCTATGGCAAAAACCTAAAAAATATTAAAAAGTTTTTTTTTAAATATAATACTTCTCAACTACTATTTTGTGTTCTCCTGACAGCTAATCAATTATCAATTTATTATCTTTCTTTGGTCTTCAGTGATCACTGATGTTAGAAACACTTCTTTGGGGAAAAGATCCTTGTATACATTCATCAGAAATTCAGTATAAACACAAGGGGTCTTCCAAAAGGTTCTGCATATTATGAAAAAAAGAATACATAATTTTTTAAGGCTGATTTTTAGTACAGGGCACATGTGCTTGGCAGAGAAACAGAGAAAGACAGAAAGCAAGAAATCGCCCACCTCCCCACCCTGCTGAGGAGATGGCCATGACACAATTCCTTTACCTCTATTCTCCTCTTGGGATCTGGGCATGCACACACACATGCCCAGCATAAGTTTGAAGTTACCAGGTCCAGGACTTGAGACATGGTTGACTATGTGGGAGCCCAGGGATATCACCATTATGCCATCTGCTGGTTCCAATACAAGAATTTCAAAATTATTTTTGCACCAAAATAAACTCATACTTTTTTTTTAAGAGAGAGATTTTTGCTATAGAGCATGTATGCTCTCCAGACAGAGAGAAACAGAAAGACAGAAAGTGAGAAATCATCCCCCAAAGGGGATGGCCAGCTACAATCCCTTCTCCTCCATTCTCCTCTTGAGATTTTGGGCACATACGCACATGCACCCGGTATGAGTTTCAAGCTACTGGGTCTGGGACTTGAACAACATTTTTTTTTAAGGAATTATTTTATTTAACTTTATTTATTATTTTTTTCAATTGATCAGAAAGAGAGAATGGGAAAATGAGAAAGCAAGTCACCAGGTCTGAGACTCAAACCACATTCACAATTGGCCATCTGCCACCTGCTGGCCTATTAACTCATACTTTAATTCTATTTTTTCTTGAACATTGTTTGTTGTCAGAGCATACACCTGAGTTTCATCATGCCTCTTTACCCTTTCAGTTCCCTGGGATCATGGTTTCCTGTGTGGGCACCAAGCTATTTTTAAGCTGACCAAGGATCTGAACCCATGGCTGCCAATAAGAGGTCCATCCTCACAGGGCGCTTGTGTTACTGCTATATCACTGCACTTGGGCCTGCACAAACCTTGAAGTTTTGTGTATTCAAGCCACACACATCTTTGAAGATACTCTATTTGCATTCATTCATTCACTCAGGCACAATTATTTGAAGTCCCAGAAGGCACTTTTTTAACTGTAGGCATTGTGTTTAATTAGATTATATTTGTTGTTGTTGTTGTTGTTGTTGTTGTTTTAAGAGATTTTCACTGTAGGGCGCGTGTGCTCGCCAGACAGACAGAGAGAGACATAGAGACAGAAAGCGAGAAATCACCCCCCAGGGGGGATGGTCACGCCGCAATCCCTTCTCCTCCATTCTCCTCTCGGGATCTTGGGCACGCACGCACAGGCGCCCGGCGTGAGTTTTAAGCCACCGGGTCCGGGACACGAACCGTGGTCGACTACGTGGGAGTCCAGCGACATAGCCATTACGCTAACTGCTGGTTCCCATTAGATTATATTTTGATTTCTGTCTTCCACAGGTCTTTGGTCAGGGTTGTTTAACTTATTCTAAATGCTATTCCTTAAAATAGTGTTCTGTAACTTTTGAATTTAGATAAAGGATAACTTTCATTCAGAGGGTAAAATTGTGACTCCCATACTACACAGATATAGAAATGAGCACATTAAAGATTTTATTTAACTAATGAATGAAGAAAGTAGTAAGATGTTATCACCAATTCAAAAGAGAGGGACCAGCAGTTAGCGTAATGGCTATGTCACTGGACTCCCATGTAGTCAACCGCGGTTTGCGTCCCGGACCTGGTGGCTTAAACTCACGCCGGGTGCGTGTGCGTGCGTGCCCAAGATCCTGAGAGGAGAAAGGAGGAAAAGGGATTGCAGCATGGCCATCCCCCCTGGGGGTGATTTCTCGCTTTCTATCCCTCTGTCTCTGTCTAGCGAGCGCACGCACCCTATTAAAAAAAAAAAAAAAAAAAAAAAAGCTCTCAGAAAAAAAGCTCTCAAAAAGAGAAAGGAAAAAATAAATATTATTATAGATCATTCACATAGATTTTATAGGGCTATTAATATAAATGTGCAAATAGAGGTAAAACTGGCCTTTTCATCATTAGGAGATGAAGGCAATTGAATTGTCACCCCTGGGCAGAATTTTTATGTCTGCAGACGAGAGGTGATTTTTTGCCTTGCTATCAGCAATGGCCATCCTACAGAGAGGCAGAGAGCCTCCCATGGTATCCCGTCATGTGCAGTGCAATATATAGTTTTCCACTGAAACCCAGCTTGTTACTGAGAACACTCTGGTGTTTGTCCACAGGGACTTACCAAAAGCATATTTGCAGAAAGCCATAGCATTCTAAATCAGAAGTCAGTTCCAGCCAAATGCCGAGGGCAGTGAAGATACTGAGGCAAAAGTAGGACCAAGTGATGCCAGGCAGAGGGTCTTGCTGGTGCACCTTTCAGAGCAGCTTGCTCCCAAGTCACTTTTCAAATCTGTCCCTTAGTATTTGATCATAGAGGCCACAGTGCAAAGGCCTGTTTCTCAACCTGCTGCTTCCCCATCCACCTATAAAGCAGGCTCTAACCCTGAGGAAATCTGAATCAGACCTCCAGACCTGACATCATGGAAATAGTACAACTGGGTTTAGGAGGTGCCCAAACACAGAGATGAAACGTTTCAAAAAAAAAAAAACCTATCTACAATGTCCTGGGCTGAACCGATTCCTAAAATGTTTCCGGGGACAAGCCCCGAGCCTGCCTGATTTTACCAAGATTTCTGATGCTAGCTAGATTAGTATTTGAGGTCTGCTCATGGAGGAACAGTCAATGCCTAGAAGGTTTCAGCCTGGAGTAACCAGACCGCCTGCAGCTGTGAGCAGGGACTCCTGAAACAGAGCAAGAAGTGTTTAGGGAGAGGAGATAAAACAGTAACTTCCACAGGAGGCTTCTGAGCAAAAGTACATTTTAAAACTCCAGGGAACTCTCAGATCTTCAGATAAGAACAAACAATCTGTCAATATGTTGTTTCAAAGGCAGAGATGAAAAAAATGTTAAGTCTAGGTTGAGAGGAAATGTTGCCTCTAGATGCCAAAAGTAATTGTAACACAATGTGGGATAAACATTGGGAAGCTCCCAGAAGCAATTTTACATATGCATGGTGGTCATTGCAAAGCGTGTAGAAGGAATGACAATGAGAAACGGCTGCAAGGATGAAAATAAAAACTATCTAGACCAAGAGTTTAGTATTCTCAGATGTTGATGGTTACAGATGATTTAAAAAAAAAAAAGCATTTTTCTTATTTATGTGAGATCTGTCTTTCAGCTAATGTCAAACAAAATAAAGACAAAAGTAATCTATTTTTTGCAACCTCACAACAAAGGAATAGCTACTTGTCTTTTAGGTTGGAGTCAGACTGCCCTGTTAATGGAAAATCCATTATGGCATTTTGGGATAATGCGTTTTGTTAAAACAAATGAGAATTTTTCCCATCTCACTGACATCACAGTTAGTCTAGAAATTTTACAAATATCAACACTGGTGCATTATAAGCTGCCATGTCATTAAGTCATACAGAGGAAGAGAAACAAATGCTTGCCATCGCTGAGTGTCTGGCATTGAGTTACATCTTCTATTTTATATTTTTTAAAAAACTCATGCTGGAGAGAGCATGTGTATTTCTGAGAGAGAAGTACCTTCAGGAAGGTCTCATCACAATGTCATCTCCTTCCCCTGGCTGTTCAGCTTGTCGGGATCCTGGGCACACACAACCCCACCTGGGTTTCCAAACCTGTGGTCAGCCTCCTCGTGACTTCCAGCTCTGCAGTTCAGCATGCTGTGAACCTGACTAAGATTCTTTCTTTTCTTATTAAATTGAGTCACCGCATTTCCCAATATAATTCTCCACACAAACAGAGGAAGACAGAAAACGAAGATGAAACTCAGAATTGAACCTAAATAATCATCTAAGCAAACCATTATGCCATACAGTTTAGATATGAACCTGATTATGTTTTGAGAAATGCTCACTGCCTTCGATGATGGCTGGAATGCATTTCGGTTATTTTGTGGGATTTCTTCATGTCATACTTTTCTATGATTAAAACAAGATTAGATTCCAAACTATTTTTTTAATGTGTGTTTAGATAACATCCTTTAGTCATTTTCTTTTAAAAGAATTTTTTATTTAATTTTATTTATTATTATTAACAATAATTTGTTCACCAGAAAGAGACAGAGACAAAGAGAGAGGGAAAGTGAGAAAGCAAGCCACCAGGTCCGGGACTCAAACAGCAATCAAACGTGTGGGGAGTCCAGTGCCCTTAACCATCATGCCATCTTCTGACCCCCCCCCAAACTATTCTTTTCTACATTCATTAAAAATATTTTTCAGCACCTATTATGTTTCAGAAAATGTTCTAAGCTCTGGGAATACATTGGCAGACTGAAGGGAACAAAAGAAAAAAATATCTAATCCTTGTGGATTTATGTTAATTTAGGCATAGACTTGCTGCTATTGTTGGAGAAGCATAAAATATTTTATTCTATTTTTAAGTTTCCTAAAATTTCCCTGAGAGATAAACTGGACCCAGTAATAATTTGGTTAAATTAACAATAGCATGATTAAACTCCAAACATAGTAAGATGTCTTTACCCCTGGTAACACTATTGTCCCAGTATGAGTGAGGTTCCTTACATGACTGTGCGTGATGCAGTTCCAGCTCCACGTTGTAATATAACACATAGGAGGTGACTCTGGAGTCCTACAGGATTCCTTCCAGCCCCAACTCTGCCACCCACTAGCCCAAGACAAATCACTCCAGCCCTCTAGAGCCCATTTTCCATCCTGAGATAGCATTACCTCCTCCTAGGGTGCATGAGAGAACTGTTGAGTTTATGATGAGATAGCACTTGGCATACTGCAAAACCCTTTTAAAGTTTTAGTAAATACTATCAGGATGGGAATGCAACCATGAGTTGCTGCTACTCTTCCATTCAGTTGTCTTTAAAAAGCAACACTGTGAGTACTCAGCACTGATGTTACACAGTAAAACGGTATCGCCAATTCTATTAGCCATTGCTGGAGGGTGGAAATGGAACTCTCTGCAATGCACACATCGACATACACACATAAAAGAAAAATAAGACAATGTATGAGCCTATTCACATCTCTGATTTCTAATACCCACACTTTCCATGCTTGGCCTATATTCTTGCTGTGTTTCACAAAACAGGAGACTGAGAACAGAGTAAATGACTTATATAGCCAAAGCCATACAGCACCTTATATGGCTAAGTGTGAACCCTCTTGTTTGCTGAGGCCCTTCCAGCTGGACCATGCTTCTCTCCTATATAAATAGTTAACATTTTGTTCTGTAGTATTCTCTTGTCACTCTATTTGAAAAATATTTGTTCCCATTATATTCTAAAACTACTGAAAGCCTCCATCTAAAAGCATCGAGCTGCTCCATGAAGATTATTCTTGTTCTTTGTAGACCCTCACTGGCTAAGCATCCCCAAATCTCATTCATTTAGATCATATATGACATCATCTCGGAGTGCAGGATAAAATGTGCTATCCTGTTTTCTAAATAGTGTGAGTCATCTACAATGATCCAAAACTAGTGCATGGGTGTGTAACTGGATGAGTCCATGGATAAATGACATGAGTTAAGTTTAGAAGCCATTTTTCAGCAATTATTCCAGATACACATGTTCCCCCACTCTCCATATTCTTGTTGCTTTCCCATCCCAACAGGTGGGTCATCATCTGTACTTTGCACCAACAGAATTTACTATTTCAAATAAAATAAGAAAAGAAAGGTGTTGTATTTGTGCATCTTCAAACATGTTATTGTTTCAATGACTCTAATATACCCATGTTTTTAAGCATATTTTTTACATCAAGTTGTAATTCAAGAAAGCTTTGTACACCAACAAATCAATGATTTGCATTGAGAACTTTCATGCCAACCTCCAGAAGTGGGCAGTGACAAAATGACCCACATTCTTCACAGTGTGTGTGTGCTTAGGATTCCCCAGTCCACCTAGAGAAAGATGCCCAGGGGACATTGGGTGCCCTCCCAGGCTCTTAACACATGTGACCTTAGTCTTACATGAGTCTCAAAGATCTTACAGACTTTGTTATTTTCTCCATTTTGTTTATAACCAGCTTCAGTTTTTAATTTGATTTTGAAGTTGTAGTTAATCAAAAGATATTTTTCTTTTACTACCACGTTCTCATTTCCTTCCAGCCAACTCTGCAATAACTAGAGTTTCAGCAACTTATTCCTCATTAAATGCCCATTAGAAACACCTTGTCCTCTGTATGTTTTGGATGATAGTTGTATTTCAGATGGCTTTTTTATAGTGCTTACACTTTTTTGCTGATAATCATACTTTGATTCCTTTTTGTACAACTGTTGAAATTTTTTAAATTTTGTTTTCATTGTCAGCATTCCAGATTAAGCTTTATGTAAATATTTCTTGGAAAATATATAAACATTACATCAATATCCACAAGTAGGAAAAAATTTATTCAAATAAAATAGTACCAATATATGCAACATTCCAATTCACTTTTATTAGGCCTCTTGGCATGCCAGGAAAAAAAAAAATCGCACTCCAAAGTTGCCATGTCTATATTGGTTTAAAATATTAATAATTAATTTAGCCCAAAGGTCAACTTTTTAATAGGAAATACTTAATCATTCTTAATAAAATATTTAAAGAGTAAAAAATACCTAGATTGAAACGTTTCAAAAGAATTTGTGATAAGTTTCAGTAATCAGCATGCTCTTCTCCTTAGGGGCCAATATTCGAGAAAAGCAGTTCATTTGATTTTATTGACAATATTTGGCAGGTTGAGTATTTTTCCCCTTTTTAAATTTTTAAAAATTTAGTATTGAAGAGCTGCCAGATTGGCAGCAACGACCCTCTATGTTACTCCAAGGAACTGGCCCCATAAAACCGTGTTCTTCAGGTCAGCTGTGTGTGTGTGCGTGTGTGTGTGAGTGAGTTTTCTACCTTAATTACTTTCCTCCTAAAGCACAGCCATTAATGAGTCATAGAAACCACTGGAAAAGTGATTGACCCACTTTTTCCCCGGTGGGAAATAATACTGACTCTTCAGTATTACCGGAGAAGAATTCGAACTGAGAAGAACTGAGATGAGGTTCAAAAAAGAGATTCTTCTCTCTTTAGTAATGGTTATAGACGATGTAGTCCTGGTTGTTAATATCATTTAATGGGCTGTCTACATAGTTTCTAACCCCATTTGAGTAAGACACAGGAAATACCTGCGCCTCACAGAAGTTGTGCTTATTCCCATATGTAGAACTACGGAACCTTTGGTTGTGATGGTTAAAGGGACCCTCGAGCTGCACTACAACTCACAGCTGATGTTTGCATCCCTTCTAACACATGCTTCCCAGGAGATCAACTTTTCTTTCAGGGACAAGAAACTTTATATCCCCTAAGGAAGCTCATTGGAGAGATAAATATTCTTTTTATTGGGTTGAATTGTCTCTTCTTCCTAACTCAGACCTTAAGTGGCCTGGTAGTCACTAAACCAATTCTGTGCCTCGGGCCCGGCCCTTGGAAACCTGTTTGTGTTCAGCTTAAACTGTCTCTTTCAGTCAACTCCAAGTTATTAAGACAGCAATCACTCTTGTAAATTATTGTTACTTCTGTCTCTAGGCTTTTCTTCATGCGGCCTCCAAACTGAAAGACAGTTTTTAATTTTTTCCTTACCAATACTGGGAATTTGGAGGTGGTTATGAAGCTGAGGAACCCACTCGAACTGCCTCTCTTTGATTCAGAAGTTCGGTGCACTATGCTTGTACATCCTGGGGCACATTTTCTATTCCATTTTAAAACAGGAATAAAATATTTCTCAGTACTTTATTGTGAAAGGAACAACATTGAAAAATGTAAGATCCTGCATTTTGCAAGCAAATGAGAATTTTTAAATTTACCATTTTAAAGGTATAAAATGCCAAAATAACTTTGCTCTAGAAAGTGCTAACCACAACAAAGCATGAAAAAGCCCTTGTTCTGAACAGTAAACCCCCTTGTCCCAAGACTCAAATAGGCAAAATATCACATGGAAACCAAGCCAGATGACTGTTTTTCTTCTAGACTTATGGTTAAACCAAAACAAGCACACATATTAGCCAAGTAGAAATTAACAAAAATGATTGAAAATGGACTTCTGTTTGCACTCAGGGGAGTTCACTGAAGGACAAGGTACACTTATTTTCTGGTGTCTAAATTGTTGACATTTACACCCTTTATATAAAGTGTCATAATCAGTAAACTATTGCAAAATGATATGCATGACAGTTGCACATTTTTGCTCTGTAATACATACTGTTGGTGATTTAAAAATGCAGAGTGACACATGTCAATGAATTCTGCACTCCATGAATAGTGAATTACCCTTTCTAGAGTAAATGCCTAAGACAGTCATGACCAAGAGGCTATGAGATTAGAATGGCACATTTAGAGAATGTATACATTATTAGGCCCTCTCTGTCAACTGATTCAGACGCCAGTTGAAACCAGTTGGTTAAATGCAATCCTAGGTGTCTTCCATCCTCTGAAATTCACATTGTCCACTAAAGAAACTTGTCATCACAGAATCTATTTCTCTCCACTGAGGGTGACTGACTCTCTTGGAAAATAAAGTAAAAGTTAGAAGGGAGGCAGCCCAAGTGGAGGAGGCAATTTCAGCAGCTCCTTCTGCAGGTAATGGCGCATAATCCCTCTGTCCCTCTGCCTAAGGATTTTGGCAAATATCTGTGACACTAGTTCTCCTGAAGTAGCAGGAATTCTATTACACACATCAGAGATCCAAAGGAGGTTACACTATTCAGGTGTCCTAAACATGGTGTCAAAATAAATCCTGTATCTGAGAGACCACATACTTTCAGTGTTGTTCTGGACCTTCATTACGCAGAAGCAAACAAACCAGAATGGACAACGGTGTCCTTTTTCATATTAAAGCATGACATGTTCATTTAGCCAAAAGTTGTAGCTAAGTGTGACCAATTCAATTTTTTTATTTTATTTATTGATTTTTAAAGAATTATTTTTATTTTAACTTTATTTGTTATTATTATTATTATTTTCCAATTTGAGCAAAGAGAGACAGAGAGAGAGGGAAAGTGAGAAAGCAAGCCACTAGGTCTGGGACTTGAACCATGGTCAGCCATGTGGGAATCCAGCACCTTTAACTATCACACCACTTGCTGGCCCCTTTAATTTTTTTATTTTTTATATTACATTTAATCACATATATCTTTACAGTGTGTAACATTTCTTTTTTCCGACATGATTACCATCCACATCAGTCAAGACAAAGACATTACTATCGACATTATCAGCAGCAAATAGCTATTTTTAGATTATTATTATTATTATTATTTATTAATTTTTTTAACATCCAATCACTATACATGATTTGGCTTGTAAGGAGAATTTATCTAACATTAACTTCTTCTCAGATAAGCCCAATTAAGAATGCTATACATGTTATTATCAATAGGTAATAAACCATTTCTGTGTCCCACAAATGTCATGCTTTTCTGTTTTTTCCTCCTGCTTTCCTTCTCTATACTCTTCCCTCCTGCCCCATTTCACACTGTCTTCAGCGACCATAACTATTTTCACTGCTTTTATGCCCTGCAATATTTCAATCTCTACCATAGAGTGCAGATAGTCGGTTTATATTAAGTGGATACACACAATATCTTTCCTTCATACCTGGCTTGCTTCACTCAACAATAAACCTTCTATATTCGACCACTTTCTATCAAATGCCAGGGTCTTGTTTTTTTGGTTTGTTTTTTATTTTTTGTTTTTATGGCTGAATAGTATTCTGTAGAGTATATGTGCCAAACTTTTTCCATCCATTCATCTGTTCGTGGACATTTGGGTTGGTTCCATGTCTTAGCTATCATGAATAATGCCAGAAGAAACATTAATGTGTAAGGGCTTATCCTTTGGATAGCTATCCAGAAGTGGGATTACTGGATCAGATGGTAGTTCTATTTGTGGCTCTTTGAGGAACCTCCATATTGTTTTCCACAGTATTTGGACCAACTTACATTCCACCAACAGTGTAGGAGAGTTCCCCTTTCACCACAATCCCGCCAACACTAATCACTTTTTGTATTTTTAATCTTCGCCATTCTGAAGAGTTAGGTGGTATCTCATTGTTTTTTTATCTGCATCTCTTATGATGAGAAATGTTGAGCATTTCCTCATATGCTTTTTGGCTATTCATGTGTCTTCCTTAGAGAGATTTTTGTTCAGTTCATTTTTTCATCTTTTAATTGCATTCATCATGGTTTTTTTTTTTTCTTAGGTAAGCCATTTGAGTTCCTTGTGTATTCTTGTTATCACTCCCTTATCTAAGACATATTTTACAAAAATATTCTCCCATTCCAAGGGTTGTCGATTCGCACTAATGACTGTGTCCTTTCATTTGCAGAAATTTCTTAATATGATATAGTTCCACTTGTCAATTTTAGGGATTATTGCTCGTGCTTCAGAGTCTTATTTAAGAAGTCTTTGCCTAACCCAATGTCTTGCAGAGTTTTCCCAGTGTTTTCCACCAGTAGTTTTATAGTTTGAAGTTTTAGATTCAGATCTTTGATCCATTTTGAGTTGATTCTTGTTAACGGTGAAAGATGGGGATTCAGTTTCATCTTTCTGCAGGTGGATACCCAGTCTTTCCAGCATCATTTGCTAAAGAGGTTTTCCTTTTCCCACTGGATTTACTGGTGTTCTTTGTGAAAAATCAACTGGGTATAAGTTTTGGGGTTTATTTCTGGGGTCTCTGTTCTTTTCCATTGGTCCACCTCTCTGTTTTTGTGCCAATTCCATGCTGTTGTGATGATCACAGCTGCTTTATAGGATATTTTGAGGGTCAGGGAGTGCTATGCCACCCACTCCACTCTTCTTTCACAGGATTGTTTTGGCAATATGAGGTCTTTTTCTTTTTTTATTTTTTATTTTTTCTTGAGAGGTTTTCACTATAGGGTGTGTGCGCTCATCAGACAGACAGAGACATAGAGACACAAAGCGAGAAACCCCCCCCCAAGGGGGATGGTCACACTGCAATCCCTTCTCCTCCATTCTCCTCTCAGGATCTTGGGCACACACGCACACGCGCCCGGCGTGAGTTTTAAGCTACCGGGTCCGGGACGCGAACCGTGGTCGACTACGTGGGAGTCCAGCGACATAGCCATTACGCTAACTGCTGGTTCCCATCTTTTATGATTCCAGACAAATTCTATGATTGTCTTTTCTATATTTGTGAAGACTATCTCTGTTATTTTGATTGTAATTTCATTAAATATGTAGATTAATTTAGGTAAAATCGCCATTTTGATCATCTTAATTCTTCCAATCCAGGAACCTGGGATGTCCTTCACTTTTTTGAATCATTTTCAATATCTTTTTTGAGGTTTTTATACTTTTCTTTGTAAAAGTCTTTGACTTCCTTAGTTAGGTTTATCCCTACGTATCTTATTTTGTGGCTATGGTAAAAGCAATTCCTTTCTTCAGATCTACCTTGCTCAACTTGTTCTTATATAGAAATGCTATCGATGTTTGGATGTTGATTTTGTATCCTGACACTTTACTGTTTTCGTTGATTACTTCGAGAAGTTTTTTAATGGAAACCTTTGGGTCTTTTAAGTATACCATCATGTCATCTGCAAATAAAGATATTTTCAACTCTTCTTTGCCTCTTTGAATGCCTTTTATATTATTCTCTTTTCTGATTGCATTGGCTAGGACTTCCAGCACTATATTGAAAAAATGTGGAGAAAATGGGTAGACTTATCTAGTAGCAGTTTTTAGTGTAAAAGTTAAAAGGTTTTAGCCTTTCCCCATTCAGTATAATGTTAGCTATAGGTTTTACATATATGGCTTTTATTATTTTTATAGACCAATTAATTTTCCTAAGTTTATACAATCTTTTAATTCAGCTGCATCTAAACATACTAAACAAAAGAAATATAAAACCTTTTTCTGAAATTAAGAACTTTCCTCTTCTCTTATATTATAGTCAGTAAAGGTTTATATGAAGGTAACTATTCCTAATATGTTACATAAAATGATGCATATGGGGGGCTAGCAAATGACATGATGGTTAAGGTGCTGGACTCCCACATAGCCCGCAACAGTTCAAGTCCTGGACTTGGTGACTTGCTTTCTCACTCTCTCTCCCTCTCTCTTCCTTTCTCTCTATGGTGAACATGCATGCCTGTAGCAAATTTAAATAATAATAATTATTAATAAAGTTAATTAAATAATTCCGAAAATGAGGCATATGGGAGATTTTTAAATTAAAAGAATAAATGCAATCATTTTTCATAGTAGTTTCTCTCTTTGGAGTATTCAAAACCTGGCTCATTTAGAAGGGGACATTTTTTTAAGATTCAGTTTGATTTCGGTGTAGAAAGTCCTTTCTAAAGAGGACATGAAGACTCATGGTTTAAAATGTAATGTATGTGCTACTTTAAGGACATTTTCTTTTTCCTCAATAAGGATGTTAATTCAAGCTCACAGACAACAAGTGAAAATAAATTCCCATCTACTGAGGACCTCTGCAAGAAAACCACTTCAACTGCCCTCTTTCTATGAGTAGTATTTTAACTAAAGTGAACTGAATAGCTTTGTGCCTTTTTCCTATACCCACATGTCCTATTTTTCTAACTGACAAGAAAACGCATCATAAATATAAGTCGGAGAGAAAACCAGGTTCACAGTCGACCAATTCGGAACATTTTAATATGACCGTGGTACAGATGACTTACTATGAGCTGGTCAAAATCTTGTCTTGAAAAAGGAAAATAAGACAAAACAAATGCGTAGAAATAAAATGAAAGTAAACATAGTAAAAGTAAAGAAATGAGTTTCCATGAAAATTTAATAAACCCCCAATTGTGTATAAGCCAGTTCCTTGCATCATAGGGAGGTCATGCTTGCTTGTCTTATGGAAGCTGCCTTCGGATATAGACCATTACTCCAGCATGCCAAGCTTTTTTTCCTAAACTGGATCTTCTAAGTTTCCATCACAACTGAAAGAAGTATGCTTAAAGTTAGAATTTACTTCTAAAAGGAAGTGAGTTTAATATGCCATTTTAGGGACTGTGTAAATCATATGAAATGCAAGGTCTTATAAACAAGTCAAGTTTATTCCCAAAGAAAGGTAAAATATAATACTGTCTTTAGGGAAGGCTCTTACCTGATCCAGACAACTTTACCACAGTCTTCACATCACTGGGCCTTCACTGTCATCCCCTAAGTCCCTCAGTTTATGTTCAAATAGCCATCTGTTTTTCAAGTAACCAAGCAAACATAACCTATTCATGTGGAAGCCATTGACTTATATAGCTAATAAATATTACACAAACTAAGGAAAAGTGGAAAGCTTATGACAAATGGCATTTTTTTCTCTTTTAGATGTGTTATAGTACACTAAAATAAGGGCCAATACTTTATAAACACAACAATTGAGAAGTTTCCAAAGACCACATTTGACTATAGATATAATGTGCATATATCCAAGCACATACATATCATGTGGTAAGTTGATTCAATGTGAACATTGATTTCCCTTACAAAAACTAGAGCAAAGAGAAAAGAACCCCACGAAAATTAAGAACTTGAGAAAGAAAAAATAAAACAGTAAATGACTCTGGATTACGGTAAAAAAAAAAAAAAAAAAAAAAAAAAAAAAAAAAAGCCTATAAAAA
>NW_006159515.1:1600096-1607564 GCF_000334495.1 Tupaia belangeri chinensis
GTAAAAAAAAAAAAAAAAAAAAAAAAAAAAAGCGTTCAGTAAGAAATTCCTGGTTGGATTTGGAAATATGCTCTGAAAAAACGATGCAGATGATCTTAAGAGTGCCTGAATGATAACTAGAAAGTTTACAGCTCAGATCAAGTATGAATAATTGATTCTTTCAGTGGCCTGGCCAATGTGTGCATGAGTTCATTGCCTGCAATATAAATAGCATGGTCTCTGTTTCTAGCACAGACTAAACGCAGCTCCTTAGACAGACCCACTAGGGTGACTACGCATGTTTGTGCAGTACAGTGAAGTGTCTTACAGACTACCCAGCATTTTAACAGGTCAGAGTGTTTGTGTGTTTGTTTGTTTGGGATTTCTCTGAGGGATGGGGTTGTTGATAGGCAGGGCCTCATGACTGAGCTCTAGTCATATGCTGACTGGATTGCTGACAAGACACCTAGGCCAAAGTGTCATATCCCATTCACTTGGCCTTTCCCAAATTCCCAAATTCATTTCTCTCTCTCCCAGAGGGATCCACTGAGCAGTTAAAGATCATACTTAATAGCCCTCTGATAGAAGGAAAAGATTATATTTAATGGATTTGAATATCCTTTTCCTTGTCATGCTTAGCATTTCACAATTCAGGGACTTAATTGGTTTGCAAAGGTACAGGGGAAAAAAAAAAAAGAAGACTTCTGGATTTTATATATAGTACTTTCTTGCCCCCTGCTGGAAAATATAAACCTGACATATGAAGAATTTTCATTTTAAAGTATTTTTTGATTGATCTTTTCTGTAAACCAGCTCACAAACCTACATCTACTTCAAACAAAATAAAAGGTAGTAGGTGGAGAAAAATTTTAATGTCATTAACTCTGCATTTTATTGAAAAATAGTAAATTTAAGAAATCCAATTTGTTTAAAAAAAAATACCCTCAGGAGTACAAAAGTCTATTTTCCAATTGCATACTAAAAGTAAATCCACCATATCAAGTTGAAAACTGGTACAATTCTTTGTAAATAGAGCTTAAGGGGAGCTTAACATTCAACTGCATTTGCAAAGATATTAAAGAGAATGTGTTTCTGCTTTTTAAATATTATTCATGACTTCTTGGGCATCAAAAAATGATTCCATTACAAAGAGTGCTTCAATAATATCTTTATTTTTTGACAGCACACATGTAGTTTCTCTTTGGAAAGATTTTTCAAAACAGAGTACCAGGCCCTCAGATTATTTTTTGATCTTTTTTGATTTTTTTCTTTTCCAGCACTACATTACTAACATCCTCTCTTAGGATCATGATCATTATTATTTCTTAGGTATACATTTTCATTTGTGTGGTTCAAGACCTCTAAACAGTTCTATACAAATAAAGCTAACCGTGAATTGCAACCCATGAGATGAATTACATCCTCCTTAGTCCAGCATTCTTTTGTCATCAAATCCCAGTTATTGCGAGGTTGGCAGTAAGTGTAACTGGCCCTCCAACAGAAGAGAGGTCATCCTCTGTGCAGGGCATGGTCTGGGGTATGACTTTCTGACTCTCAATGCCTTTCTTAGTCTTGGAGTCCCGCAGCTCATCCTCTGTGGGTGTTGGACACCTCTGTGGAGATAGTCTCAGTCACAGGTAACATGCAGCTTCTGACTTCCACAGTGAAGTGGGGATGTCTCACAAAGACGGCAAGTGTACACAATGAAGGGAAGGGAACCGTCTTCCCTGACATCTCTTCTCTGACGTTGAATGTCTTCAAAAGCCAGTTCTTAACTTGAAACTAAGAAGAATGTTGCTCTCCAAAGGCCCTAAGAAGAGACACCTGTGTCCAGACCTTCCTTCCATGTCTCTTGGCCTCAGTATGCAGAGGACTCCTGACACTGGGTATGGGAATTGTAGAGATTCCTTTAGTGCTTAATGCTCTTCCTCAGTCTCAATTCTTTTCTTACAGAGACAGAGCTCCAGGTGGACAGAGGTGTGCTATTATCTTTGATAATAGTCTTTGAAAACTGGGATAACAAACATCTGCACCAGGCAACTATCTCTTCCTGGTTAATGGCATTCCTTTGGGGGCAGGGTGAGGGCAGAAATTGAAAGCTTTAGCCTCGTAGAATGCCTGAGAAGGGTCTTGAACCTGTTAGTGCTAAGTTATTCGCTTCAGCTCTGTGAGCCAGGGATGCTTCCACAGAAAAATTACCTGCTCTGTAAATAGCAAGTGCCAAATCTGACCGACGTTCCTGTGGCCCATATGAAATGACCATCATCCAACAAATTTCCTAGCAAACTAAATTCAGAATACCATGCGTGGTTGAATAACTCTGCCCTTTCCCCAAAGTATTAAGGCTTGGAAACAGAGCACACTCAGAAAAAGAATGTCTCAAGTTGAACTGAAGGGTGAACAAACTCAGTTTAGCGATCATCCTGCCCTATATCCTGCTGCAGAAGAAGTAAGTTTCAGTTGTATGCCAATTTTGAAAGCATCAAAAGAGCAGCCTGTCTCAAAAATGTATCTCACAGTCTCACTCCATCCCAAAGGGAACTGACTATCAGGACAAGTTCTGAAAATACAATCAATAGTACTCCAAGGTCATGCAAGTTTTCCCAATCTTTTTCCTCCTGATTTGTCTACATAGGTGTCTCCTTAATATTTGTTGGTTCTGTTTTAAGAGTAAGCAAAGTATGGTTCAAAGCCATCATATAAAATCATTTATACACCATGAGTGCAATTGAAATAAGTTTATTAATACATCTGGAGTTAATTTTTATAATATCTCTATAGAGAGAGGGGTAGGAAAAGTCATAACACATTTTTGTGTAGGAAAATGTATAAAAAAATATGTCATGACTTTTATTACAACTCAGTAGTTCAACAGATTTAATCAGAGGGAAATTTTACAGTTCACTGTTTCTCCTCAGGATCTCCCAGGCCTACTTTGTAAAATGTTAAGATGTAGAACTAAGTCTTCAGTCAAAAATTTTCTCAGAGGACCACTAGGTGGCGTGATGGTTATGTCGTTTGACCCCCACGTAGTCAATTGCCCTTCCATTCCTGGACCTGGCCGCTTAAAACTCACACCAGGCACCTGTGAATGCATGCCCAAGATCCCAAGAGGAGAATGGAGAAGAGATTGAGGTTTGGCTGTCCCCCCATGGGGTGATTTCTTGCTTTCCATCTCTTTGTCTCGCTCCATCTTTCCAGCAAGTGTATATTCCCTATAGCAAAAATCTCTCAAAAAAAAATTTTTTTTTCTTAGCTGCTAAATTGTTTCCTGAAAAAAAGTTTTAGCCTACCTGAAAATAGAGAAAGAATCTTCCTACAGAAAAAAAAAAAAAAAAAAAAAAAAAAGTCTTCATTTTTTTCTTCAAGGTTTATTTATTTTTGTCTGAGAGAGAAGGAAAGACAGACACACTGGCATCCCCAACAGGGTCTTGATACTATGATCTGCCCACAACTTCAGCCATCCCCATGAGTGCAATTGAATTGACATCCCCACAGGCATGTGTACGTCTGGTGTGTTCAGGGAAGTCTCTGGACATGAACCTGTAACCTTTCCATTTAAATCAGCCTCACAAAGCATTGCATTATCTATGCACCACTCCCTGGCCCGAATCTGCATTACTCTCCATAAAAACACACCAAGAGAGCCATCTTCATCCCTGCTATCTAAGCGCATATGACAGTAAAGGATTGCCTGAGATACCAACACACGAACATTCACAGCTGGCTGTCACGGAAAAGGCATTTATAACCCCCTCCTCACCATGGTACTACACTGTTTGGGGATATTTAATATAGAAAACACATGCAAAAGCTTTTGAGGAGTCAGTTTTCAATGTTATTGCTTCACTTTATGTGGTGTCTTTACAGTTGCAACACAGAAACTTTCAATTCTAGTTACCTCCAAAGATTTCATCTCAAGTTCTCAGTTCTCCAACCTGTGTGTAAGGAACTCAACTGAGACAGTCGATTTTCCCAGCTATAGTCTTTCTTTACACAGTAATTTGAGTTCTGCATCTCTGAAAAGTTACACTGTGGGATCATTATTCAATTAATAATTCAGTTTAATTGGTATATAGAGAATTTCATACACTTTTATACACAGCTTTTATAGAAAACTTGGTGAAATGATGAAATGAGTATTTCTGTATCTTTGTAGAAAGTCTACTTCTGTAAATGAAATAATGACTGCAGCATAATATGGTCTCTTTTGTTTGATTTTGCCTTGGCTTACAGGTAATTTAGTGTAAAAAAAATTTGTCCCCAGTGGTGACTAATTTTTCTAGTACAGGAGTTCTGGAACAAACACCCTCTGACATCTCTCTTTTACCTTACCCTCCACTGCATAAAATTAGAAGAAGCAGGTAATTAATTTAAAGAGAACCCATTTCTTCTTCACTTTGTAGCTCAATTTTATCTTAAAAAAGGGCACTCTGTTGTCATGCTTCTAGATGTTTCCTACCTCTTCAAGAGAATCAGCTCTGTAGTTAGGCCTTCTTTGAAGGAAAAAAAAAAGATAAAACAACTATGTCTTATTTCAAAAATAAAATATGAATAACTGAAATGAATTTTGATTTCTTTTGACTGCACAAATTATTTTGAAAGCTAACAGCTCTGCATATTTTTAAAATAGATTCAATCATTCAAACTCAATCACAAATTTTCTACCCCATAGTAATTTCTAATCATTTCACAGTGCACACACACCGGCATCTAAATGCCTTCTTCCACATGTCAAAATAAAATTCATATCCATTACCACACCTCTGAACCATCAAATTGTTCGAAATGAAGAGCATAAAGTGAAGATATACAGAAATGCTGGTAAGGCCACAGTAGAACGTACTCTGCAGTGTGAGCTTGCCCGACTCCGACGCCACACTTCAAAAACCACAGCATTTGGTCTTTGGCATAATCTGTCTTTAGCTCCTAAACCCTTTGTAGTACTTACAACTTACACCAAACTTTGCTGAAAAGAAAACATCCCAGAGTTGTAGCTAAGACAATATCATTTTTGGAAATCCTCCATAGGGTAAACGCTTAATATCATTATTACTGTCCCTCGTCCCATTAATAAGACGTGACAACAATGCATGCAATGACTCAGACTATAGAAAAAATAAAAATGTATCTATCACAAATAGGATTCATTAATAGACAATTAAAAAATATTAAGGCAGAATCATATACATACATTTCCCTTCCTCTAATAAAAGACAGAAACAATAAGCAGAAAGATTCTCTTCACATTTCTCCTCATCCTCAACTCTGTACACACATGAAACTACATAGAAAGGTCTCACACACATATGCACTTGGACTCCTGTCACACACACACACACATGTGCGCACACCCCTACACATAGTGGTGAGGACAACTGGGACCATTTAATCAGAACATTGAAGCCACAAGACTGTCTTCAAATACAGCTGTATTCCGGGACCCAACTTAGTAAACAAAAATGCACCTTCTGAGCCTGGTACACTCCCACACATGAGCTGCTGGATGGCAAGAACTCTCATGACTTGAACCCTGTCTGAGGCAGAAAGCGGGTACATGTGTGGTATGTTTGACCCGGTTGTGATCATTGCTGCCACCAACTGAGCAATTGCTCCAGGTGATACTTTAATACCCTCTCTTATCAGAGGCTAGTGTGTGCCTGAAGAAGACACGTCTATTTTTCCCATATCATAATGTTCCAATTTTTTTCCCATAATAGTTGGGCTACCCATTTCCAAATATATTCTCTCCTGTCCTTCCCTTGTTAACTAAACACACCCTGAGGCATGTTGGAGACTAAAGCAGTTCTTCACCTGGAAGCTTCAGTCAGGTATTGGGAAATGACACACAAATGGAGTCATCTGGCCTGCAGTGTGGCTAACTCATGCTCATAGACCACTTAGAGACAGCTCTCACCGTGTAGGCCTTCAGAGAGAGTCCGGCATGGACATGTCCTGATTCCCTCCCTCAGCTATTCCCCACTGGTCTACACCTATCTTCAGTTAGTCCTGCCCCCCTCCAAAGCATAGCCACTCTGTGAATACAAGTGACCTCTCTCTAGTTTTTCCTGTGTCTCATAGACCTGGCTCCTGCTGTGTCGGTAGGGGCACAGTGGTGTCTGCAGCTGGCTTGAACAACTCTGGGTGGCTCTATCAAGGGAATTCTGAGAGTGATTTCCTTTATCATATTTAACTTTCTGTTGCTTCATCTATTTGCTAAGTTGCATCTTTTTCCATCCAGTCATATCAGAATGCCCTTGAACTTCCACATATTATTATTAATTTGTGTTTCCTAAATTAATACAACTTCCCAAATCATTCTATTTAGGCACTAACTGAATTTCTCTTCTTTTACATGGATATAGTATGATCTGAGGAATCATTTGTGTTGTTGGTAAAGAAAATATTACTCCTGATTTGTTCAATAACATGATGTAATGTTCATCTAGAATTTGCTCTTTGCTCTGCCTTCTCTTTATATTGCTAGAGGGTGTGTGGGTGTGTGTGTGTGTGTGTGTGAGAGAGAGAGAGAGAGAGAGAGAAGGAGAGGGAGAAAACACTCCCCATGGGGTATGGCCACACCACAATCTCTTCTCCTCCATTCTCCACCATGTTAGAATTTGGGGCATGCACACACAGGTGCCTAGTGTGTTTTTCATGTCTCCAGAGCCAGGATTCAATCTGCGATTGGTCATGTGGGATCCTGTTCCCATTACCATTAAGCTACAAGGCTGGCCCAGTCTTCCTGTTTTAAACTCTCCCAAGCTCCAAGCTCCAGAAAGGATATGACACAGTTCTCACCATGTTGCACGCTTCTCTCCAAAGCCCAGGAAAGCCCATTCAGAAAACATCAACAGAAAAGAGCTAGAATGCTGTGTGTCCACAGTGATGCAGGGACATTGAAGGAATTGTAAAATCGACTTAAAGAATTCTCAGTTCTTGCTGAGAAAATGTCAGTATTTGGCAATCAGGGATGATCACTTTTCTGGCAAACTAGGTAAGGGCATAAGCAAAAACAAAAGGAAATAACATTAACCAAAACATGTAGCCTTAAGGAATTACACGCAGGATGTATGCCTGCTGGCCCAGTCTGCTGAAATCATATTTCCAAAATAATAAACTCCATAGCTTGCATTAATCTTCTGTATGAATTATCAAGCTATCATTACCTTTCCAGAAGGCATTTCAGCAAATAATTTCCTCTCAAATCAAACTATTCAGAAATACAAGTTCAGCTTTTCTTTCAACTTCTAAATCTAACACAAACATCCTGCAGTTTTGTTTGTTTGTATCTTTTACAGTTCTAGAAGTACTGAGCCCATCATGTGCACAGAAAACTTCTATGCATAAGAAATATGAATAGTGGCGTATCTAATTAAGTATTTATAAGAATAAATATTTATAGGGAACCAGCAGTTAGCGTAATGGCTATGTTGCTGGACTCCCACGTAGTCGACCGCGGTTCGTGTCCCAGACCTGGTGGCTTAAA
>NW_006159515.1:1607680-1608066 GCF_000334495.1 Tupaia belangeri chinensis
GCCTCTGTCTTTTTGGCGAACAACCGCGCCATATAGAAAAAACCTCTAAAAAAAAAAAAAAAAAGAATAGATATTTATTATTTCATTTATATATTAATTCATTCAAATAATAATAATATTTCTTGTACATGATCTATTGTCAAACACTGTATTAAGAATGAGGCTTGGGGGAACCAGCAGTTAGCATAATGGCTATGTCGCTAGACTCCTACGTAGTCAACCGCGGTTTGCGTCCTGGACCCGGTGACTTAAAACTCACACTGGGCGCGTGTGCGTGCGTGCCCAAGATCCTGAGAGGAGAATGGAGGAGAAGGGATTCCGACGTGACCATCCCCCCTGGGGGGTGATTTCTCACTTTCTGTCTCTATGTCTCTCTCTGTCTGTCT
>NW_006159515.1:1608097-1614811 GCF_000334495.1 Tupaia belangeri chinensis
TTCTGGGGGCGCACGGTCCCCATAGCAAAAACCCCTCCAAAAAAAAAAAAAAAAGAATGAGGCTTGGGTGATAGCTCTCATTTCCTCTCACTGTCTCTGTCTCTCTGATGAGTACACATGCCCTATGGCAAAAGCCTGGGGGAAAAAAGAGTGAGGCAGCTATAAAAATCAGAGTATAGTCTTAACTGTAATGATGTTTCAGTCCTACAAGTGACTACAAATCATAGACACTGCAAAACAAGTTGACTAAAATACCCTGGAGTTCAGTGAAAATAGAGATTAATTCCAGTCTAGCTATTAAGACAAGGGATGACTTCACAGAGAATGTGGCATTTTAATTAGAGAACAGATAAGACTTGTCATCTAGACATGTATGGGTAGAGTTAAAAGGAGGATTTCATGGTGGAGGGACGAGGACTGAGAAGGTAAGAAAATGTGAGGCACAGAAATGGAGACCTGCAATTTCCTTGATTTGCCTGCAGCAATGGCTCCTGAGGAAGTGATGGGACACATATGAATTAAAACATTTTGAAACTAGAGCAAAGAGAGCCCTGCCTGCCCCCTGAGGAATTTCATTTTATTCTAAAGGGAAAATCACTGGAAGGTTTGGATCATGTGAGTGCATAATCAATGTTTGCATTGAGAAATGTCAGCAGTGTGTAAGGAGCAGAGCAGAGCACAGCTGGAGACCAGTCCTTTAGGAAATGACTGTAATAGACCCCACAGGAGAGGGAAGGAGGAAGTCAAAGGATATGAGAGGTACCTCAAAGACAGACTAGGGTTTGGCTGATGGTCTTGAAGACTCAGAAGAGCCTGAGGGCAAGTCCCATAGCCTTGTGGTTAAAGGAGCCAGATCCCACATGGCCTACTGTGGTTTGATTCTGAGCTCTGGAGCCTTGAAAAGCACACTGCATGCATGTATGTGATGCCCCAAATCCAGAAGAGATAGAGAAATGGAAGAGAAGGGACTGTAGTGAGACCATGCCCCTTTGGGGTTTGTTTTCTCTCCTTCTCTCTGTCTCTGTATATCTCTGGTAAGCACATGTGTCCTCTTACAATTAAAAGAGAGAAAGAGAGAGAGATCCTTGAATAATGGGGAAACATGATGACATTCAGAGGCAACATAATAGAAGAAAACAGAAAATAGTAAGTTTATTTCTATATATACAAATTTGTTCAGTATTTCTATAAATTTCAAGTACATCCTCAGTCCAGCAAAGTGTGCCAGTTTATCTACAGAAGATATCTGTGTTGAGTAAACATCACTCAAATTAATCTTTAAGTAGTATTTTCCCTTTTATACCCCAACATGGTGTCTACCTAATTGGTTTCAACTACTCCTCTCCTCTTCACTTCCCAGCTGGCTTGCCACCACTCCCATCTGCCCATGCCTCCTGCTTTCCATGTCGAAAGTCATCCACTGACTTTTGAATCTCTTGGATATGAACCTCCTCAGCTCAAACCCTCCAGCCTCGTGCCAGGACATTTGGGCAGAATCACCAACTGGACAGAGAAGGCCCAGGGACTTTCTTTACTTGAGTCCTAGATTGCTGGGCTCAGATGGAATCTGAGCTAAAATGAGGATGATGATGACCAGTTGGAAATCTAAGACTGACATCAAGCATTCAGAAGTGTAGGGAGAGGTTATGACGATTGTGCTCAGTTTCTGCCACATTGAATGTGACAGTGAAATGTACAAAGTGCCCATTTGAGGGACAGCTGGGGTCCCTGAGAAGAAGGAGCCAACTGAGGACGGGAGGGCAAGGAAGCTGGAACACCTGGTCTCATACATACCAGGGGTATTTGAATAATGAGGAGAAGGGATGGAAGGTGAGAATGCTTCGTGACATTGGTCCTGTTGCGTGTCCTGGCAGCTATGGGTGCTTAGGGACCATTGGTGGTCTACACTGGCCACAACAGGCTGGCCTCTTGACTGGAGACCCTTCAACCCTGGAAGCTTAGAGGAGTTGAAGTGGAATGAAGAAGGGCTAAATGCTCTTTTATTTACTTCTAAGTGACAAGTTCTAATTAAATATAATTCACACCCAATTGATCCTACTGGTTCCTGCTGCTGACAGACTTAGAAGCTGTCAAGGAAGGACTTGTGCAGAGAGCAGACCTTGCTTGCCTGTGGATGGAGTGTAGGCTGTGCACTTATGTACTCCCATCAGCATTAAGAGAGGAGGGGAAATATACTCACAGGTGCATACTGAAGATCAATATGGTTTCACTGTGCTCAGGGTGGTGATCTTCATGTTTCACTCTCCTAAAAGAGTCACTAAATAATGTGTCTTTGTGAAAAAGTACTTTGTATCCCATGTCTTTTTATGAGTTTTCAATATTAGAGAAAGATATTTTTTATATCATGGCCACTAGCGATAGGAGAGATTTAGGTGTTCCATTATATAGATTCAAGACCTGACGCTGAGAGAACGAGACATGCACCAGGTTCTGTGTACAGAGTCCAAGGTTACAACAGAAACTTCAGGTTCTCAAAAGTAGACCCCATCCTGTCCCTACGAGGTGAGGATCTGACAACATTAGAGACTTTTGCAATTCATCTCTCCTCTTTTGTTTGCCAAAGCTAAAAAATTAGAGATACGAGAAAAATTATTCTTGCTAAGATGCTATTTCTGGGGTCACAGCTGCAGGAGCAGGATTAACATATGCTCAAGCTAGAACCACTGAAGGTCGATGGTGCATATCTTTTCAAGTACAGCTAATCGCCCAGGAATGCAGAATCAAATTGCAGATGTATTTAAAGCATGAAAAATATTTATATCATTATGGCCTCACCAGATAAATATTAAAATCCTGAACTGCTTTACTTAAAGTTCCTGATTCTTGGCATTGGCTCTCACCTCCGTATTAAACAGCCCTTCCATGCTTAGCAAAATCTTAGCCATCCACACAGGTCCCACTCAAATTCCACATCCTCCATGAATCCTCCCACCCTGCCATGCCCTAACATGAATTAACTCTCACCTCTGCAAAACCCCATAGCACTTTGTCTCTCTAATGTGGCACTTACGGACCACGGATGGCAGTTATCTGGACAGGCAACATCTTATTTCCCCTGCTTCCCTATTGCATTCTTCAGTCCCCAAGGGAGGGAACCATAAAGTTACACATCAGCATATCTGCTCTAACCGCCTAGTGAAATACATCCTGCTTAGGAGGTGTTAAGTATATTTTTTAAATGAATGATGACTGCATATAAATTCTCCTGAGTCCTCAGGTTTTCCTTTTCAAGTTTTGTCTTAGAATATGGAAAGCAAGATTCTGTCGGTTGCACCTTGCCTGCAGCTACTTCTTCACCGCTCAATCACAAACGAATACCATCTGCTGCTCCTTTCTGCTCACTCCCTCTGGAGACGGCCTTTAGGTTAATTGGGCACTCTCTGTTCTAGCCCTGCTTTTCTCACTATTCTTACTTCTGGGGATACTACATTTGGGCCAGAGGTTTAAGATGTTAGTTTCTATGTTATATGGTCCACACCATCTGCTTTTTCTCTTTAAGCTCCTAATTATTACTTTCTCTTTGGTTATCTTCATTTCCTCCCTCCTGAATGTTTCTTTTCCAGGTATCTCCTGAAACTACCTCCTTTGAGCCATCTACAGAACATAAGGTGAGCAGATGGTACTCCGATTACATTGGTAATCTCCCCCTGAGAAAAGCATCCTTGTTCCCAAAGCAGGTAATTTGCACCAAAATAGAACTTTTGCCAGAATAACCCAGGTAAGTGGGGTGTAGAGCTATGTACATCTATGATCATAACAGGACCCACCATCATTAGTTTCTGACAAAACCAGGCTGCTACTCCCTGCAGTGAAGGTTGGCCATATCTAAAGGGTAAAATTAACTATTTCTTTTCTAACAAGAACTCTCGCAGGGTCCATCCACTTCCACATCCAACTCCACCTCCAATGATGGGTTTGGGGCACCTGAATCACAGTAGATAGAATTGGGAATCTGCTTTTGTGAGTGCGAAAGTTTTCTGAATCAAAATGGAGTCATTTGTGTCAACTTGCATTAAACCCTAACTCATGGAGTGAGGAAGGCCGCGCAAGTAGTGGTCTTCACACAGGTATGTCTGATAACAAGAACTGTCCTTGCAAGAACACAACTTTCCAACATCTGCACAGGAATTGCCTGTCCAAACTTGGAGTGACATTACCTTTGTCATTGATCATGGTATCCAAGGATAATGATCCCAAACAACCTATGTAATCCCCTCTCATTTTTCTTTCTAAAAAATTCCTTGTTTGGGGGCCAGCAGGTGGTATGTTAGTTAAGGTTACTGGATCCTACGTGGTAAGCTGAGGGGTTCAAGTCTCAGACCTGGCAGCCCCAAGAATACACAAATCATATGTACCCAAAATCCCAAGAGGAGAATGGAAGAGAATGGATGGCCATGTGGCCATCTCCCTGGAGGGTGCTCTCATTTTACCTATTTCTCTCTCTCTTTCTGGTGAGTGCACACTCCCTGAAGCAAGGGAGAAAAATATCTTGTTTTCCCCTACCTCCCTGGCTATGCCTACAATTTACTTTAGCTAGCATATTTCATATTTCTATGCCTATTCTAAAAGAAAAGTCATTTTTCTTTTAGCAAGACTTCTATGTATACTACTTCTCATGTCTAGTTTTTTGTTTATTTGTTTTAAGAGAGATTTTTGCTATAGGATGCATGCACTTATGGGAGAGAGATAAAAAGAAGGTGAGAAATCACCCCCCAGGGGGAATGGCCAACTGCAACCCCTTCTCCTCCATTCTCCTCTCAGAATCTTGGGCAAGTACACACATGCACCCGTTGTGATTTTCGTTTTTTGTTTTAATTTTTTTATATACATTCAATCACATTATAGCTTACAAAGTGAACATTTCAATATGTGAACATTTCTCCCCATTCCAGTTGATCAAAATATCTTCAACCATTCTGAGTTTTAAGCTGCCAGGTCCAGGATTTGTACCACAGTCAACTAAATGAGAGTCCAGCAACATAACCACTGTGCCATCTGCTGGTCCCCTCATATCTAGGTTTTAAGCACCATAATTTTATTTTATTTTTGCCATAGTACATATACACTCATGACACAGCAAGAGAGAAAAAGCTACTTTCCAATGGGGTGCATGTATGCTACAATTCGTTCTCCTGTCTCTCCTTCCCAGCAGGATTTTGGGCAAGTGCACACTCATATCTTACATGGTTTTTTTTTTTCTTTTTTTTTGGAGAGGTTTTTGCTATAGGGCGCGTGCACTCGCCAGACAGACAGAGAGAGAGAGACAGAAAGCGAGAAATCACCCGCCAGGGGAGATGGCCACACTGCAATCCCTTCTCCTCCATTCTCCTCTCGGGATCTTGGGCACACACGCACATGCACCAGGCATGAGTTTTAAACCACCGGGTCCAGGATGCAAACCATGGTCAACTACATGGGAGTCCAGCGACATAACCATTACGCTAACTGCTGGTCCCCCTCATATCTTACATGTTTTCAAGCTGCAAGTCCTGAGATTTGAACTAGTGTCCACCACATGGGATCCAGCTACCAATGCACAGTGCTGAACCACTGCACTATATTTATTTTTTAAAAAATTTTTGAAATGCAGTTGCCATTACTATATAAATTATTTTGACTTTTTGGTAGCATCAGTATTAAAGGCTTAAACCAAGGCTTGGACACAATGAGACAAACAAAAATCTCTTTTTTCTTGAAAGTAAACAAAATGTTGCCTTCACTTTCACTGATCTCTGATTATAACTGCAAAGCATGATAGCTGAAATCCTTCGCTGACAAGACTAACTCACATCCTTTTAGCCAAAGAACAGGGCACTCTATGTCAGCAGGCAAAAATGGCAAAAGGTCGTCCAAATGAACTCACATATGAAGATGAGAAGCAGTGGGAAATGATAATTGCCCTTTTCTATCCAGACCAGGTCCAATTACCATCAATTCTTTGTAGTGGTGTTTCTTCCTCTCTCTGTTTTATCTGTTGTTGTAGTATGATAATACAAAGACTGCAATTTTGTTGTAGGGCTAATTAAAAAGAAGACCTAGATTTTAATGTGTATCTCCAACACAAAAGCAAGATATTTATTGCACTTGGCACATAACAGAAGTTAAAATTGCATTATTGCATTGAAAAGGCTTTTTTTCAGAAACGAGTGCAACTATATGTATTTTCTGTGATCTTCTCTCTTCTAGAGAGCCAAAGTAGAATAGGAAGAACACTATAAAAGCTTATTCTAAGTATGTCAGCCGCATCAATGTCATGGATAGATGACAACCAATTTTATAATAAACTGTTCATGTTTTCTCATTCTGTGGTTTGGTTCTTAAATTACAAAACTGTACTATTTGGTAATCTCTTCCATCATTTTTTTTTTTCGGAGAGGTTTTTGCTATAGGGCACGTGCGCTCGCCGGACAGACAGAGAGAGACAGAGAGACATAAAGCAGGAAATCACTCCCCAGGGGGGATGGCCACGCTGCAATCCCTTTTCCTCCATTCTCCTCTCGGGATCTTGGGCACGCATGCACACGCGCCCAGCGTGAGTTTAAGCCACTCCGGGATTCGAACCGCCGTCGACTACATGGGAGTCCAGCGACATAGCCATTATGATAACTGCTGGTCCCTTCCTTCATTTTTTTCTTCTTTTTCTTTCTTTTTTTTTTTTTTTTTTTTTTTTTTTTTTTTTGCTTGGAAAAATTC
>NW_006159515.1:1614987-1624527 GCF_000334495.1 Tupaia belangeri chinensis
TTTCCTTTTTTTTTTTTTTTTTTTTTTTTTTTTTTTTTTTTTTTTTTTTTTTTTAGTATGTGACATGGCAAATCATCCAGCCCGTGCTTTTTGTTGCCAACTTTCTAAAGTCCCATCATCCATTCTATGATAAACACACTGGGAACAACAAAAGATGGCAGGTAACAGGCAGTGGTGCAGTGTTAAAGCAACTTGCGAAAGTCCCAAGTTCATGTCCTAGGACCTCCCTGTACATGCGGGACACGTGTGTGTGCCCATGATCTAGGCTGCCTGAGGTTTGGGATAGATCATACCTCTCTGTTTTTCTCTTTCTGTCTCTTTTTTTCTCTCTTGCATGGAAAAAATAAACAAAGAAACATTTTTTAAATGTGAAAAGTGAGCAGGTGTTTTATTTGTTATTATTCTACAACATGAGTTCTCCTAAGGAATACTTTGCCGTTTAAGATCCTTCACCTTTATTTGCATGAGACAAAATATGTGTCACAATGCAGCATTAAACAGCAACAGAATCTCTTAAATATTAGCATTTTAAATAATCCACAAGTCTCTAAGGCTGGTGACTAGAAGTAACTCCTAGTCCTTTGTAAAAGTAAACTTAAAGCAAATAACCATGGTTAATATCAGAAGAGCTGGTTTGCACAAAAGTGAAACTACCATCATAACTCCTTATCTAAAGTAATTAATTGATCAATAAAGATGAATTGATTGATATTTAAAAAATAAAGATTAATTGATTAATATTATGGCTAATACCCAATAACTGATTAATATCCAGTATTAATGGTCTCTGCCTATGTAAATAGCTTCATTTTCAACCAAACTAATGGTTGAAAAATTCTTCACAGTAAGTCTCTTCAGCATCATAAAACAGCACTCACTAGGCTTTGTATAACTGCACCGTCTGTTTAAGGTAAATCAATGTTATTTATTTAAACAATTAACATAAGTTCAAGTCCACTGTTGACAGGCTGTGTTGACAGTGGCACAGTCTATGTGTTAGACAGAACCTTCTGCAGAAACTTGAAAACCTGTACCTTCAAAATTAGCAATTCATTTGATGAGGATCCTTTTTTGAAGTTCTGTTATAAACTATAATAATTTATTACCTAAAAAAGGAGCCTGCGTCTTGTACGAATTATTGCTCAACAAACCATGGGCCAAGCACACAGTGCTCGTGGTCCTCAGATGAAGAGTGCAATATTTGGTTCTTCTCAAAGTCTGTTTCTTGACCAACAGGTGGCCACAACTGGAAGCCTGGGGGCAGTGGTTCTCAAAGTGGGGGCCCCCGAAGAGCAGTATCAGAATCACTGGGAACTTACTAGAAGAGGGAACTATTAGCCCTGCCAAGACCTGCTCAGTTAGAACCTCCATGAGTCCTGTTGAACAAGCCTTGACTGATCTGGTTCACACTCAAGTTTGAGAGTCACTGCCCTAGAAAGACATTTCTCCAAAAGTGGTGTGAGCATCTGGCCCATCACCAGGTCTAGCTAAGGCTGGGGGCAGATAGTGGCATAAGAACCCTTTTGGGAATCTCTCTCTCTCTCTCTCTCCCTCTCTGTGAAGAAGTTAACTTTTTTTAAAAATGCAGTATGAAGACCATCAACTTTGGAGTATCTTGGTTGCTATTATAGTTCCTGGAGCCCATCCTGACCTACTGAATTTCAATGTTCAGAAATACACATTTTGTCATAAGCTCATTGGGCCATTTTATTCATCCACAAGTTTGAGAACCATTCAGTCAGATTAAAAAGAATAGAATATTTTCCCCTGAAACACACACAAAAAAGAAATGAACCCAATTAATGGTCTTCCTGAAATGTTTGGTATGTGTAGACATTGGCCTAAATTTCTCTTTGAACTTGGGTAAAGGAAGGGGATCTGTTTGCATCTCTGAATATGAGGACTAAAGTATTTTTTCTCACTGTCTCTTTGAAAAGCCTTTAGTCAACAAAAACGGCCATTATTTTCTAATTGAAAAATATAAAGCTGAAATGGAACTAACTTCTTATTGTCCCCAGATCACTACGTAATTAACATTAGGCTGCAAATAGCTTAAGGATTAGGCATTGTTTGTGAATTTTTTGTCATCGAGAAACGGTACTGGTCATTCCCACATGGTCCATTGAGCAGCCACACCATCCATCGGTAGCATAATTAAAGATTCTCTCTCTTCATCAAAAAACAGTCAGAATGAGTTCAATGCTTGCCAATACTAACAAAAGAACTTCATGTATGAGAAGGTGCAGCAGATGTTGAGATGGGAAAGGGAGGAAAAAAAGGAAAAGAAAAGTGAAAAATGTAAGAGATAGATTAAAAGATGAAAGTCAGTCTCCATATTTGCCTTAATATAAATCAGTCACCTCCTCCTTTATCATGCTGAGTGAAAATAAAAATATCTTTAAGATCATTAAACATTCCTGTAGCAGCAATTATAATCATGGAACCAGCCACAAAAATCTCAACCTCTCCCTCTGAGATCTCTCAAAACAAAAACCCAGAAAGAAAACATTACATAATTTAAATTCTGCACTTTATAACTGTAGACATATCAGGCTTTCCTGGCATCTTCATATATCATAGAAAATTTATCAAAGTAACTCTTGTATTTTGCTAAATTAATCCCTTTTTGGCCTTTTCATTATAAATGTTTGTGTCTATTCCCTGACATTATCATCAACAATAAGAAACAGATTAATCTTTCAGATATTGTAGGAATTACTTTCTCGCAAAGTGAATGCAACAGTTTGAAGAAAGCAGGGACCAGCAGCTAGCGTAATGGCTATGTCACTGGACTCCCACATAGTCGAAAGTGGTTTGAGTCCCGGACCCGGTAGCTTAAACTCACGCTGGGCACGTGTGCATGCATGCCCAAGATCCCGAGAGGAGAATGGAGGAGAAGGGATTGCAGCATGGCCATCCTCCCTGGGGGGTGATTTCTCACTTTCTATCTCTCTGTCTCTCTCTGTCTGTCTGGCGAATGCACAGACCCTATAGCAAAAACCTCTCAAAAAAAAAAAAATAGTTTGAAGAAAGCAAGGCATTTGCAATAAGAGCACCTGAGTTGAAATATCTGTGCTCCCGTTAATTGCTTTGTTAAGAGGAGCAAGTTGGCAAAATAATCTTGAGTTTCAATTTCAATTCTCCCTTCTACAATGAATCCTCTGTAGGATTGTATAGTAAATAATATCCATGAAAAGTCTTTAAGTGTAATGGGCTTTTATACATTTTACTAGCCTCTAAGTTTCCTGATGTTTGAGATTGTGTATTTTTATCCTTTTATCTTCACTATGTATAGTAATACATAACATAATTAACAGATTAATTAATTAGATGTTGTCTGATATTAGATGTTGTCTGATCCTGTCATGGGGACTAGAATTGGCCCCAGGGAAGTGTCAGTCAAGTAGCTCTAAGCTGGGAATGGATCCCTTGGTCCAGAGTCAAACCAAGGATGGCAGTTATCCAGAGTGGTGCTACCAGATAACACCAACCCATGTAGCCAGAGAGTGGGAGAATACAGCAGCAGATAATCTGTCTTGTAGTCCAAGAGGCCAGCATAAGACCTGAAATGCAAGGCCAGGTCCAAATATCTAGAAATGAGAAAATTCAGGAATAGACAAGGGAAGAGAGGAGAAGGTAAAAAGTGTCAAGAAAGGCAGATCGATAATAAACAACCCAAGAATTGTGCAATTTGGCATAAACTGAAGTCCTTAGATCACACAAAAAGTTGTTTAATTGTTTAATTTTTATTTAGTGCTATTTGAAGGAGTACTATTGTTTAATTTCATTATTTACTTTTTGTTCAATGTTAATTTCATTTAATATTTTTGTTTAGTGTTGCTTAATTCTTTTAGTGTTATATGTCCTTTCATTTTTATGCAGTGTTATTTGATGGAGTCAACATAACATATCTGAAAGAACACAGATGGGTTTTAAGCCAGAGAGACCCAACTTCAAGTCCTATTCTACAGTGTACTGGCTGTTTGACCTTACATATGTTACCGAGCCCTTCAGAGAATCAATTACCATCTTCCCATAATACACAAATGATAATACCTCCCCACAGAGCTTCAAAGGAATTAAAGGAAATCAGGAGTCATGAAGGACCTGAAGCAATGGCTGGCACCTGGAAACCACTCAACAGATGTCCAGTTCCTTCTGCTATAATGTCTGGCCTCCTCTCTTGGCTACATTCCTTATTAGCAATTTATTATCTCTGTTAAAGTCAGTAAGCGCTTATTGGGAGGGATCTATTCTTTTGACCTTGCTCATTATCTGATCCTAACTTTAAGTATACCCCACAAGTGAGCACTTCACACAGGGAAACAATAGAATGCTGGAAAATCATTGCCAGACTCCTCAGCAGTAGCCTCTTCCAATAAAGAAAACAATTGGCTTTGTGCTGACTAAATATGTCCTAAAAACCTTTCCATTAAATAGAAATTTCCTATGCATTTTTTTGTCAGAATGTGAAATCTTTATTTATTTATTTATTTACTGAGAGAATTTTGCTATAGGGTGCGTGCACTCACCAAAAAGAGAAGACAGAGAGACAGAAAGCAAGAAATCGCCCCCCAGGGGGGAGGGTCACATCGCAATCCCTTCTCCTCCATTCTCTTCTCGGGACCTTGGGCACACACGCACAAATGCCCATCGTGAGTTTAAGCCACCAGGTCTGGGGCTCAAACTGCAGTCTACTACATGGAAATCCAGCAACATAGCCATTACACCAACTGCTGGTCCCGGAATGTGAAATCTTGAACTTGGCCTTCAAGGATGAAATACGGAGAGTGTGAGAGTTAACAAGCATTTATTTATTTATGCAGCACATACAAGGGGACTTCAAAAGGTTCATGGGAAGTGGAATTAAAGTATGATTTTATTTTGGTGCAAAACCTTTTTAATTCACTAATAATATTTTTATAATATGTATGTTCCACGAACTTTTTGAAAAGCCCTTATATTTATTGAGATCATACTGTTCTCTGAACTTTAGGTTATTGGAACAGACATTGTCCAGGTCCCCCAGGACCTCAGGATAATTTAATCAAGGCTACAAAATAAACACATCTTAAAATCTCAGTTACTTAACAAAACAAATATATTTCTCATTCATGTCTAATCTGATGAGTATCTGGCTGCTCTCTTTCCAGTGCTAACACAGATTCAAGTTCCTTCTACGCTCTCATGTGGACATCTCGAACATGTGTCCTGTATCGTCTTTACAGGAGAAGAAGGTAGATAGTCAATGACCAGCCTGGAGGTGGTTTACAGTACTCTAACCACTTCTCCTGTCAGGATTCAACCTTACTGCAAGGGAGGATGACAATGTAGTTTTTCTATATGCTGGAAAAGAAAAAATTACAATGGGATTCAGTGAACATACAAAATTACACTTGACACATCTACTTTGAAAGCTGCTGTACTGGCTAATCAGGAAAATGCACACATTCTCCAGGGCCCTTCCCTGGAGGTTTAGTCTAATGAATGGGGACAAATACATATCTAAATAACTGAGTAGAGGAAGATCTGATATGTGGTACAATACTGGGTCAGACTCTAGAAATATCACTAGGGGATGAGGAAGAAAAAAACTAATGTGAAAATCATTTGGAGAACATGGCATTTGAGCTGCAGCTTGAGAAATGGATGATTTTCATAAGTAAATGTGGAGGAAAAAGTAGAAAGAGTTTGAAAAAAGGAAACACTCAAAACTGACAAGGAACCTGTTATTGAACACAAACTGGGTTCACTCACCCTTTGCCAGAAAGCCAGGCAGAATCCCAGGGTTATAGCAGAAAAAAGTTCAGCTTTATTGACTTGCACAAAGCAAGCAGTGGGAGCAGCCACTGCCAAAATAATCCTGTGTCCTCTAAGGCCTACAGACATGCTTTTGTTGTTGTTGTTGTTGTTGTTCATAGAGAGAATCTTTTGCTATAGGGCACGTGCACGCCCCAGAGGGACAGAAAGCTAGAAATCACCCCCCAAGGGGGATGGCCACACCACAATCCCTTCTCCTCCATTCTCCTCTTGGGATTTTGGGCATGAATACATACACATCGCTGGGTCGGAAGCTCAAACCTTGGTCAACTACATGGGAGTCCAGCGATGTAACCATCATGCTAACTGCTGGTCCCCAGGCATGAATTTTTCATGATAGAGTTAAAGATAAGTGTTCCAATGCATGATCAGCTCACTGATGGTTCAAGAAGACATGATTATTTAGTGGGTTTTCTCGTTGGTGATATGCTAAGCAATCAACTTCTGTTCTTGGAAGGGACAGTTGTCAAGTCTTCTGACATCATCCACTCTGGGGTCTGTGTGTTCTTTATCAGTATTTTCTATCTACACATTCCTTATCCTGGAAGGCATCTTAAGAATTTGACTTAAAATCTTACCTTTTCCTTTAAGTGGGGGTTTTGGAACTTTATGTCTTCAGTTGCTTAATTTACTATTATCTCATCTATTCCTTATTAGCTAATGATGATTTACTCCTCATTTAAGCTAATTGCTGTTAATATCCATTTTGCCTCTCAATAAAAAAGAGAAACTGAGAGCCAGGCCTTTTTAGAGGAACTCTACCTGATTTCAAGTTCGGTGGGACTAGGAAATAATTCATTTACATGTGATAAACTTTGAGAGCACAGGCATAGGTCAAGTTGCACACCTTTGAATATGCACCCCAGAGTTCAAAATTGCCCATACCCAGAGCAGCAGAAGTGGCAGAAAGGCATTGTAAGAATGTGAGCAAGAGGGGATGGGTTCTAAACCAGGCAAGATCCCAGTCCACCTCTCAGTTCTATGTCCCTTGAAATCAAGTGGTATGTTTCAGTCAACTTTTTATTATTATTATTTTGGTTTTGTTTTTAATTTCTTTTGAAACCTCCTAGGGCATAGAGTACTCAATTGGTTGATATGGCTGGACAAAACAGCTGCCTAAATAATGTATGACTGGCGCCTCAGACAAAGGGAATCCCCACAAGTCTCCTGAAAACTGCCTAATAGCTGTAGGATTCATGTGAAAATGCTGGGTCATCAGAAAAGTCACAGCGTAATGTTCTGTTTCTTTATGTAAAAATGCATCATGACTTTTCCGACAACCCAAAACACTGTTTTAAAGGAAAGGAGCAAAGAGCAAATGAACCATGGCATGTTCTTATTTACAGTTCAGAAAGCATATCCCAAGTTCTGTCAAGAAAGAATGCAACTGAGCCAGCTGATAATGTGGTTGATAAGGTGGCTGGATTCCACATGGCCAACTGCATAGTTCAAGTTCCAGACTCAGCAGCTTCAAAAACTTGCTGGGCATATGTGTGTGTGCTCAAAATTCTGAGAGGAGGATGGAGGAGAAGGGATTGAGGTGTGACTATCTCCAATGGGAAGGCCTTTTCAATTTTCCTTCTCTCCTGCTCATGAGCATACATGATCTCTAGCAGAAAAAAAAATAGGCCCAAGGCCCACATTATAGACATGGAAATATAGCACTTCATTGTTTTCATTTACATTCTCTTTTAGTGGTGACCCAGGGAATACAGGGCTGCAGGGGTGATCAAGCCCAGAACCCATTCTGGGTCACAAGTTCTTGTCTCACACTCAGGAAGAATCAGAGATTTGGACACAGAGAGGAGAAAGCCGGAAGATTATTGAAGGAGAGGGAAAGGAAAAACAGCTCCTACAAAGAAGGGAAAAGTCAAGGAAAATGGGTTGCAAAGGAAGAATTGAGGTGAGTGGATTTTATCTTGGTCAGGAAGAGCTTTGTCTAGGCTTGTTTTAGGTGGGGCTTACACATGCGTTTTCCTCAAGACAGTGGCAGGTGCGGTGGGGTACATGCTGCATGGATCCTGTTATGCTTCTCCTAATTTTGGAGGGCGTACAAAGGTCAGAAGATTCTTTGTCTAGAAGCTTTGGGCCATAAAAAGCATTATCTTCTCTTTTTTCCAGAACATGGTGGAGCCTGTAAATAAGCCGTGGAACGTGGGAAAAAAGCCTTTGTTTTAGGTCTAGGTCTTGCTGCCAGGATCAGTCACCGAGCCCCAGCGGCAAGCCACCCCTCCTGAGCAAGCAGCTGAGCTGCTTTGTCTCCATCTCAACACTTAGCTATTTTACAATCCCATTTGGAGCCTATGCCCTACTATATTTTTAGGGTCCCTGTCTCCTACCTCAGTGGTAAGAGCTCCAAGCCAGTTTTAGGAATGTTGAGCTCAAATCCTACTTCTGCTGTTCTCTAGCTGGGGAGCCCAATGCCCTTCAACTTTCTTGATCCAAACACAATGGTGTTGACCATTACCTCACCCAGATTTAACAAAAGAGGACAGATGTAAAAATACAAAAAAAAAAAAACCTAACAGTCTAGAAAATATGATGTGCCCATTCTGATGAAAAGTGTGATCTGAGGTGCAGAGGGCAGCAGGGAATGGGATGCAGGCACTGACGAGACAAGGAGTGGAATCCAAAGCTTCATTCTCAGCAGCTTAAAAAATACACCAAGGCATTTGGCCAGGTCATGGCGCAAATTCTGGCTGATTCCCATAGGTAACATTCGCATCTGCAATAGAACCAATTTCATGCCCAAAGCAGCTTCTGCCTTGGGCATAGCAACTGTGATTAGCTTCTCTTATTTAGCACCCAGAGGGACTTGTTTCAACCACACTGTAGGGTGACTTAATTAAAGAATTAGATAAACAAAGAAATGCCTCTCTCTCTGAATCAAACCAAAGTGTCATGAAAAATAAAACAATTAAGCAGACACAAAGGCACCGATAAAGTATTCAAGCAGAACAAGTTTATACAAAAACATAATGAGGGTTCATTATCACAAATCAAAAGGCCGAGAGGCAGCATGCCGGGTTCTCCATGGCTACCTTTATCAGACTCACCTATAAGCAACAGCGCTGACAGAGGAATGCCAATGATAACGTGGAAATAATATGCCCGACTCTGTTACACATGCAGATCTACAGGGTGCTTTGATAGGCAACATCTCATTTAATTCTTACGGCAACCTCTCTGAAGTGAGTACCAGCTTCATTTTCCAGATAATGAAACAGAGATGCAGAGTATTTATGTGACTTGCCCAAGTTCACATAATGAAGTAACAGAACCAGAACCCTAGCCCAGATGAGTCACCTGAAGACCCAGGCATTTCCTATTATGTGACAATTAAATTCTAAACTAAGCTGCACATATTTCGTGGGACTTATGGAAGGAAGTCAGTCTTTCATTCTACTGCAAGAACCTGTTTTCCCTAAGCATCAGCTGTGTTCAAAACATATAACTCAGTCTTAGTGGCATAGGGGGTAAGGTGACTGTAATGCTGGAGCCATGTGGAAGGCTCAGATTTGAACCCCAGACCAAGCTGAACATGCTGAATACAGGGGAATGTTCCTGTGGTCCTAGCTAACAGGGAGACTGCAGAGGGAGGAGAGCAACATGGTGAGGCCCTGTCAAAAAATGCCTGTCTTAGCTTTACTTTTGTTTTTCTTTTTTCTTTTCTTTTTTTTTTTTTTTTTTTTTTTTTGGGGGGGGGGCTTTTTTTTAAAA
>NW_006159515.1:1625284-1632865 GCF_000334495.1 Tupaia belangeri chinensis
TTTTTTTTTTTTTTTTTTTTTTTTTTTTTTTTTTTTTTTTTTTTGTTGGGGGGGAGGTCTTTTGTTAAAAAAAAAAAAAGACAAAAATGCCTGTCTTTGTCTCTCTCCTTCTCTTCCTTTTCCTCTCTCTCTAGGAAAAAAAGAGAGAGAAGAGAGAGAGAGAGAAACTGTTTCGGTGATGGTGATGACAGACACAATCTTTTATCTCAGAGAGCATGCATTTCTTCTTAGGAAAATCCAAAGGATTAATAGTTTCCAATTAGTAATTTTTAAGAAGTTTTTCAGGCCCAATATGCTCACCAGGGAGAGAGAGACAGAGACAGTGAGAGGGAAAGTAAGAAATCACTCCCCATAAGGGATGGCCATACCACAATCCCTTCTCCTGGATCTTGGACATGCACACACATGTGCCTGGCATGATTTTCAAGCCACAGGTCTAGAACTTGAACCATGGTCAGCCATGTGGAATCCAGCAATGTAACTGCTATGCCATCTGCTGGCACCTGTAATATAGTTATTCTTAAAATTATGCCTGGGAATATTTATTCTAAGAGGTAAAATGTCAATGCCCCCTCCACTTCACAATGGCAAAAAGGGTTTTTTAGAATTTTTAGATCATTATTACTACCCTATTTAATAAAATGTCAAGAAAACACCAGAATAGAATAGTAGGAAGATCACAAACAGATTCCAAAAGGCCTTAATCGCATTCTCTTTATCTTACTAAACTTTCCACTGCTTCTTTCTGACTATAGACAACTGGACTTCATTTTCTTGGAATATCGACTTCAGAAAACTTGTAATTTTGGGAACCAGCAGTTAGCGTAATGGCTATGTTGCTGGACTCCCACGTAGTCGACCGCAGTTCGCATCCCGGGCCTGGTGGCTTAAAACTCACACCAGGCGTGTGTGCGTGCGTGCCCAAGATCCCGAGAGGAGAATGGAGGAGAAGGGATTGCAGCATGACCATCCCCCTTGGGGAGTGATTTCTTGCTTTCTTTCTTTATGTCTCTCTCTGTGTCTGTCTGGCGAGCACACGCGCCCTGTAGTGGAAAACCTCTCAAAAAAAAGAAAAGAAAACTTGTAATTTTCAATTCTTCCTTTGCCTACCAGGAGTGTCTTTTTCAGACTTGTGGGAGCTACCCCTATAAAATGGAATCAGGAAAGATAGGGGCCTCTTTCTCCCAGTTTCTGCACAAAGGCAGCAGCTAACCTCCATCAGCTCCAGTTAGCAAAGAAGATGCCCAATCAGTCTGACCAGCCTCCTCACTAATTGCCCCAGTCCTTCCCTACCAGCTCATTCCAGAGTTTAAAGGCTCTCCCACCTTTTGTTTCAGTGCAGTTGAGTTTCCATCTCTCTCCCTTCTTGCAAAAGTCTTGAATAACCTGCTTTACCCATTTAACTGACCTGGTGCAATTTTTCTTGTACAGTTTTTCTGTATCAAAAGTGTGCCAGCTACCAGTCATATGAACCTGAACGGCACCAGCTTCTACTCCAAAGAACTCAAGATATAGATCCTGCAGAAGTGCCGCAAAGATTCCCAGAAATGTTGCCTATAAACGTCGTCTTGAGTTTGAGTAATGTACCTGGTTAAATTAGCTATTTTCAGAAGAGAACATAGAGACAGAAATGGGGGGAGAGGGACAAATGCAGTGAAAGAAATGGGGGGGAGAGGAACAAATGCAGTGAAAGTCAAAGAAAATGAAAAGAAACATCAACATCTTTATTTCTCTTCCTTTTAAGAGATCTGACTTACAAAGTTGTTTCATGTGTTTAATACCAAGAATGAGGTGACACTCAGAAGGGGCGTTTTCCTCCAGCCCTAAAATTTGTATTTGAAAGATAAGGCATGGGATATGCAAATATTGTCACCTATCAAATGGCAGATTCCCATACTTTGAGCCAAAAAAAATGTTTCATTGTGAGAAGTCTTGTGCATTCACCAGAGAGAGACAGAGGGAGGGAGAAACTACCCCTCAATAGAGTGTGGTCACGCCAGAATCCCTTATCCTTCTCCATCTTGTTGGAATTTGGGGCACTCATGTACTCATACCTGCAGTGTTTTTCAAGCCACCAGGGACAGGATTCAAACCATAGTCCATCATGTGGAATCCAACTTCCTTAACCACTAGTCTATGGGACTGGCTGAAAGCATTAATGATTCTTAAAAAGGAAATTATAGAACTGGTAGCAGACATGAATGGAAAATATTTGTAAGCAAGCAGGGTATTAAATCATGCTACAGGTCAAGTTTGCTCATTTCTGTTATTCTCCCAACACGGCCCCTTCTTCCGAGGCTCCCTCTATTCTGAACATTGTGGTGTGAGGAGGACTTCATTTAATCACAATGGATGTGAATGAGGATGAATGTCAATAAACATCAACTTCAAAGATAGTATAATTTGTGAGCTTAAAATATGCTCCAGGCTTCTAGACTACATATTTTTTTATTAGAAGAAATAGACAGGAAATGATACCAAATTTAAATTGATAATAATAATCATCATAATCATAATAATAAAAGCAGAATATGAAGATGATAGAGAGGTTGGTGGTAAAAATAAATTCTCATAAATGTGTGTACTGATGCTGGTCAGGATACAAGCCTCATAACCAGGAACACAATGGGCTTGATGACAATCAACGGAAATACTCAAGTGAATTTATAGCTTAAGTTATGTTTTAGTCCGTTTTCTGTAAATTGATAACTGGATACCTACATACAGGTAATTCGTGAAGAATGCAAGTTTATTTAGCTCATGGTTTTGGAGGTCCGAGGTGAAGGGGGTCACATCCAGAGAAGGCCTTTTTGATGCTATCTTCTCAGGTGGGGCAGGGCATCACATGGCAAGACAGAGCACATGACATTACCTCTCCTCATAAGCCCACCAGAATTCAATAACACCCTTTGTCCCAAGGATCTTATATCACCATATTCTCCTCTGAACGGCCCTACCTCTTAATCCCAAAGCTAGAAGTTTTCACTCTCTTAATTCCATCACAATCAAGTTTCATCACCTAAATTTTGGGAATTGCACACTCAAACCGTAGCATGTGGGAAGAGCCCGAAGATTTCTAGATACCTATAACATGAGAGTCCTGAAATATTTGTGGCAACTGACATGATGGAGAGAATAAAGGGGTAGTCAGAAAAATAAGAAGAAAGAACCAAGTTCAGAATTATAGGGAGAACATTGATAATCCACAGGCAAGGACAGAAAAGATGACGAAAGTTAACAGGATTGAAAAAAGAGAGATGGAGAAACAAAACAAAATCAAGGATCTAAATATCTTAAAACATGTATCAGTCCCAATTCCAGTGGAAGTCAAAGATACACTCAAACCAGGCTAATTTAAGAAGGGTTTAATAGAAAAAAACTCTTACAAATATGGAGGCAGGGTATTGGGAAATTCCACTAAAAAGTGCACAGTATTTGGATCAGCAAGAGCTTAAAAAATGATTCATGCACAAAGGCTGACAGGACATGAGAAGAGAGTAGTGTGCCAATCCTAGAAGGCAAGAGTTACACAGAGAAGGCCATCATGAAGTAACCCATATCTTTGTTTAAGGGACAGGATCAGCCTGAGATTATCCTGTAGGCAGGGTTCCTGAAGACTAAGGACTCCAAATGTATCCCCTTCCCCTTTCTAATCTCTTCTTGGGACTCCCATTAGCCAAATCCAACCAGAAAGAAGCTGGCAAGGGTGCCATTGATATAATTTGTGAATCAGCCTCCCTCAGCCACAGAGTCAAGAGAAGAAAGATGAAAAGCACCAACAAATGTTCACAGAGAAGTTGGGAGGCAAGAAACCATACCTCCAACCCCAGTTCTAAACCTGGTCCGGACGACTCCATTGTTTCCAGCTATGGAATCTGAATGGAAGGAACTCTGGAGTTCATGGTTCATTTGGAAGTTCTGTGTGCAAAACCACAAAACTTATTTCATCTGTAAATCATCTACTTGTCAAATAAATAAGTTGTCTAGGCTCAATTGTGCCAGTGGTAGTGGGGATGCTATACAGTCCTGGAGCCATATGAGCAGATTCAGGGTTCCGATCTCTAGTTGACCTGAGCACATTTGTGATCTTGGCTGGCTGGGCAGGGCCAGGAAGATGAATAGAGTGACAGGACCCTGGCAGAGGTCTCTCTATCAAAAAACAATGTACTTTATATACTTTATATTTATTTGTGTGTGTGTGTATATATATATATATATATATGTGTGTGTGTGTGTGTATATATAAATGCATATATATATATATATATATATATGCATATTATGTGTGTGTGTGTAGGTGTATATAGAATTTACCTTTAGTATCTATTATAAAGAATATTAACACCACAAATAGAATGTGTGTATATATATAAATGTATATATATATATATATATATATGCATATTATGTGTGTGTGTGTGTAGGTGTATATAGAATTTACCTTTAGTATCTATTATAAAGAATATTAACACCACAAATAGAATGTATTCTAATGAGCTATTGAGGAAGGCAATAGCATACCACCAGGCTGAAAGCCTATTCCTTAACAAGTAGTTACAAAAAATGGCCCTAATATGTCTTTTCCACCATGAGTTTCAGAGACGTAATTCAACGTGTATCCAAATGAAAAAGTCAGATCTTAGCTGCCAGACTCCCCGCTCCAGGGCCCGGCCACTCTGCGTGACCTTCCTGTGTTCGGGGCAGCAGCTCTTTAGCCGTCTCTCTCTGAACATTGAACTTTCCCAGTCCATCTCTATTAGTCAATTGAGACTTCTCTTTGGAACTTGGCCTGCTGAGGTTCAGAAAATAAACACCATCATTTTGTGTGTGTGTCAGAGACTTAAAGATGCCATTATTGCTGTCCCACATGGCCACGGTTAGTCTCTGATGGCCGTGTACCTCTCGTCTATTAAAGACTATTTGATTTAGAATGCAATAATAAAAAAAAGCTCTCTACCTATGACATCAATTATGCAGATGGGCTTTTCTTGGGGGGAAAGTAACAAGACATCATCAGTATTCTTTGAATTTCTAACTTAATTCACACAGTTACCACGATAGTATAACTTATTATTTGGTTCCTGGGGTTGATGAATTCTCCACAGGCTGTCAGTAATTATTCTCAAGTATCTATTATGAGGACACAGAAAATTGCTATTATGTGCTGACTCAGGAGTACGTGTGAAATGTTCCCTCCCTTTTCCTTCTCCAGGCTCTGAGATTTCACCATGATATATCTGAGCTGAATCACACAGGAAAGTTCTATTAAATTTCAAATTATCTAATCACACTACTGATGTTATATTAAGATATAAATAAAAGGAAATATCGACTTGATGTATATGTGCATGTCACCCTCTAGGAAGAAGATGCAAAGTGAAACATTAGGATAATGTCAGGAACAACCACCAAAAGATGTTTCGGGGGATATCTGTGACCTGCTGCTCAAGTTTCAGTGGAGCATGAGAGTCCAAGCATAGACAGCCCTTCCTGTAGTCCTGCTAAGTTTGGACCCTTCAGTTGTGAGCAATCACAACCTGGTTGGTATTTGACAAGGCAAAAGCAAAGTGACTGGATCTGGCAACTGAGAAGTCTTGGTCTCAGGAAGAGCAGAAACTCAAGTGATCTTGTCAGGTTTGTCTCCATCATGGTTTTGTGTTTTTGGGTTTTTTTTTGGAGAGGTTTTCGCTATAGGGCACATGTGCTCGCCAGACAGACAGAGAGAGACAGAGAGACAGAAAGTGAGAAATCACCCCCCAGGGGGGATGGTCACACCGCAATCCCTTCTTTTCCATTCTCCTCTCGGGATCTTGGGCACGCACGCACACGTGCCCGGCGTGAGTTTTAAGCCACCAGGTCTGGGATGCGAACCGAGGTCGACTACATGGGAGTCTAGCGACATAGCCATTACGCTAACTGCTGGTTCCCCTCCCATCACGATTTGACACTCCTTTTCCCTGTGCATTGGTTTTTTTGTTTTGGTTTGGTTTTGGTTTGTTTGCTTCTTTGGCCTATTGCAGTCTTGTTTCTCCCTGAAGCATGAAGAGAAAAGCCAGGAGAGCTCTCGGTGTGGCCATCTGAGTTTGGGAGCTGTAGAACATGAGAAGGACTGTACGGCCATCGTGGTGGCCTGTGAGCAGGGGAGGAGGCACACTGTATCAGTCTGATGAGTTCAACATATGCCAGGACCATGTAAAATAGGAAATGGTCAGTTCCTCAAAAAAAGAGAGTGTAGTGCTGCCCAGTGTGCAGTGATAAAACAACGGGACCCACATGGGATAGGGGTTACCTCGTGATGGTCTTCTCTGTGTAAGTCCTGCTCCCTGTGCAAGCAAGGTGTGTGTGTGCACACCCACAACCTAGGCTGGCTGAGGCTAGAGGTGGTTTGTGGTATAAGGACTCTGCAGGGGGTGCTTGTCTGTCTGTCTACCTGTTTCTTTCTCTTTGTCTCTAAAGAAAAAATTTAATAAACTTTTAAAATGGGGAAGGAATGTAATTACCAACAGGTGAGCAGGAGGGACTATGATGGACACAATTGGGAGTGTATGATATGGATTCTACCACCACCAGCCCTGAAGCCTTCGCCCCAGATGGAGGCTTCAGATTTCCTTGGGAGTTCAAAGAGGCAAAGACAGGATCTTGTGAGGCCGTGACCAATGGCCTTCAAGACAAAGCGATTACCCAATATTTTATCCCTTCCTTTTCAATCTCAGAAAAGAAAAATTAAAGAATCAGGTCCTTCAGGCAGTGGAGGGGGAATGAAACCTCATGGAACATAGGGAACTATGTAAAAGAGCATAGGATACTTTCACTGGGGTAGTTTATAACAGATTGCAATCCTTGGCAATCTCTGGGGTATTTCTTAAATTATTAAATACAAGCTTGTTGAAGCAAGTTGTGTATTTTAAAAGTGATTATCTGTTAATGATAATGTGTATAGAATCTTCAACTGGACTGGTTTGAAGTGTATTCATGTCAGGCAAATTCACCTTACAAGTTGTAGTGATGTACAGTGATTGAGCATATAAAAGAAATTAACATAATAATAAAAATGTGGTATCTGATAGGAAGTCTCCCCTTTCCTTACTTCTTCTCATTTTCAGACAAGGTAGGTCTGATGAGATCAAAAAGCACAGGAGTGCCTCCATGCTGGAAAGCAGAAAAACAGAAAACACTCTATGGGGCCTGCCTGTGGCCTACTGGTTAAGGCAACTGGATCCCACATCGCCAACCATGGGATTCAAACCCAGCCCCAGCAGCTTGCAAACCATGGCAGGCACATGTGAGTGCCTGCCCAAAATCCCAACAAGAGGGTGAGATAGAGGAGAAGGGATTGCAGAGAGACCACATCCCATTTGAAGGGTGCTTTCTCCTTCTCTCCCTGTCTCTGTCTCTCTTTGGTGAGCACACAGATCCTCTGGCAAAAGCAAATAAGCAAAAAAAACAGAAGCATTTCCTTATGGATTTCATTGACCAGGGTCATTCATTGACTAAATGTTTCTGAATATGCACTGAGCAGGTAGGGCCACTCTCCTCAAAGACAATGAATGAGTCAAGGCCACCTTTCTCCAGAATCTAGGG
>NW_006159515.1:1632879-1671931 GCF_000334495.1 Tupaia belangeri chinensis
ATCTGGGGAAAGAGAGTAGCTCCAATCAATAAATGCTAACCTAAGGGGAAACATACACATGAGTGACCGTGCTTCTCTGGAGCCAACACACTGCCTGAGAGATCGGCAGAAGGCTCCAGAGGAAGTTATATTTACACTAAGCCTCGAAAGGCAAATAGGACTTTGCAAAGTAGACATGGCAGTCAGGACTCAGGCAAAGCCAGGCAGATAGTTTTATATGGGAAAGAGACAGAAGTGGAGAATGCATGGTGTAGAAATTAAGATATAAGCACAAGAGCTAATGAGAAGTGTTAGGAGATGAAATCACCAGAGGAGCTAGAGCTGGCAGTGAAAGTTTCTGTATCCCAAGTGTGTTCATTTGTAAGGTAATTGTGACAAAATACTGTACCTAGGGCTGGTTGACTTCGAACAATAGAAATGTATTCTCTCACAGTTCTGGAAGCCAGAGGCCAAAATCAAGGTGTCAGGCCCTGGGGAAGAATCTTTTTTTGGCTTCCAATAGCCCTAGGCATTGCTTGGACTGCAGTTGCATAGCTCTCTGCCTCTGCTGTCATATGACCATCTCCCTGAATGCATGTCTGTCTCTGAGTCTCTTCTCTGTTTACGAGGACACATAAATCACTTTAGATTAAGGACCCATCCTACCTCAAAGTGGCCTCATCTTAACCTACATCCTAATGACATCTACAAGGCCCAACGTCAAAATAAAGTTACATTCACAGGTACCAGATTTAAGACTTCAACATATCATTTCTGGAGACAATTCAATTCACAACACAAAGGTAAATGATCAAGAAAAAATGTACAGGAGAAATTAAACAGGAAGACTTTATTCAAGATCATTGCAGTATGGGTCAAGATTATTACAAGAAAGGGGAGAGATTGAACTCAACTCCCTTGAAACAATAGGTATAAAAGCTTTTAAACTCTGGAGTAAGCTTTAAAAAGTGCTGGAGGGAAACAAGTTTAGTTATTTAAACTGTTTTCCTTTGGAAAAAAAAAATCTAAGCTAACCCTACATCAGCTAGTCTCATCTCATCTTATCAAAAGATTAAATTACTAGACACAAGAGATTTCCCCAATGTTTTCTAAATTTTTCTGGAAAAATAAATAAATAAAATATTTAATAGACACAAAAACAAGACATTATCTGTTGATATAATGTATATGGTAATGTCTTTGTCTTGACTAATATGCACTATATTTATGCTGGGAAAAGCCATGTACACTATAAAGATGTACAGTGATTAAATGTAAATTTAAAAATTAAAAAAATTATATTTTTTTAAAAGTGCTGGAGGACATTAGGGAGAAGGTTGTTTGATGTAATTAGGCATTGGGTTTGCTAATTGGTGCTGATTAGCAAACAGGGACCGAAAGACAGAGTCCCTATCTTTCTTGATGATTAGATTTCTCAGGGACAGGGATGGCTCTCATACTTAAGAAAAGTATTCTTGAGTTGTAAAGGATTTACATTACAAGCAGGTAACGTGGTGGTTAAGGCGTTGGACATTCCCAAATGGCCAACCATGGTTTGAGTCCTGGACCTGGTGGCTTGCTTTCTCACTTTCTATCTCTCTTTTTTTCTCTCTCTCTCTCTCTCAATGTCTCTCACTGGTCAAATTAAAATAAGTAAATAAATAAATTAAATTAAATGAATAATCCTAAAAAAATATTTAAAACAATTTTAAAAAAAGATTTCTAAAGTAAACGTTCTGAGAAAAAGAAGTCCAGGTTATTATAGTCAGTCAGGAAGAGGCCTGTCTAAGGTCTAGTGGAACTGAATGGAATATAGTTCTCTTTGTCTGTGGTTAGTACTGAAACAGAGCAACTCACTGGTGTAAAGTGATTAGAAGTGCCTCTAAATACTGACTCCCACCCCAGCCTGATTCTATGTTCCTTTTATTTCGGCATGCTAAGACATGAAAACATCTAAGTAGCTGCTGCAATTTGCTTTTACAGTAGAAATCCTAAAGACCATGGAAAGGAGAATCTACAGGGAGACAGGAGTGAAGTCAGAATTAGTTATGAGTGGCTGAAATAGTCCAAAGCAGTGTTAGAGGAGATGAGAAAAGAGACCAGAAGCAATTCTAAAATGACTGAAATGGTTTCAGAAATTGAGATTTATTCAATGCAACGACTGTAGGTTCACTCTGCTCTGCAGACAAAAGGCTGAATTCTCCAGTGTTCTTGAAGTGTTTGGAAAGATGCTCTGAAAAGTATCCATGTACAACTTACAAACCACAGCACAACATATAATCACTTTTTTTTTTCACTACCCCTGCATGGCACAAGAGATGAACGAGTGGATGGAGAAAGGAGAGGATAGATTGCTGTCTGAAACCAAATGACAATCGAGGTGCTTGTCTTTCTAAGTTAAAAAGCAGCACTTGAAAATATCTTCAGCAATTATAAATAAACTCGAGATCCCTCAAGGACCATGGGTTTGTGAACTATGTGTTGTTTTCTTCATAGATGTAATGTTTATCAATTTAAAAAAGAAGAAGAAAAACGGAAGGAAGGAGAAAGAAAGGAAGAAAAAAAAGAGGTGATGCAGTAAGTCATACAACGAGTTCACTGAGACCTGAATAAGATAGCAATAATCTGTCCTTTTCTGCTGGGGAAATACTCTTCTGGAAAACATCAAAGAAAATCTAGAGACATCAAATTTGTCAATATTAATGCATAACACCCTCTTTTTGGATCCAGAGTTGGGCTCCCCAAGGCCCCCTGGAGCCCACAATTGCACCACAAATGATGGCAACTCCATCATTGCCTTTGATACTTGCTGAATCCAGACAGAACTGAATTGCCCACTCAGTCCAGTACTGACAAAAAGCAACAACAACAAGAAAATCTGCCTCTGCGTTGACCATGCTCAGCCAAGTAGAGACTGCACACAGATAGCCTTAGCTCTGGGATACTGCTCACAGGCTTGGCTGCATTACTTGTAGAACAAAACTCCTTCATCTTTGATGGTTATCCTTTAGAAAGTTCTGAGAACTTTCTGGTACCTGTGCCTCCCTCCAACATATGAACTCACCATTCAGATTGGAAAAGTAACTGAACAGATGAGCAAATTTTACCCTGACCTGAAGTTAGCTTATGCTGAGGCAAAAAATTGGAAAAAGGTCATAAGATCAGTGAGTAGGTTATCATTGGCACCCGTAGAACTTCTAGACTAGCACACCAAGCCCAAGTTCATTGACATCTGGAAGATCAAGGTGTTTTCTATGGATGAAGCTGTGATAATAGGTACTCAGGGCTGCAAAGATCATAGCACCCACTTTCCCAGGAACTGCAACTCACTACTTTTCTGGGTCAGCTTTTAAGACTCTGTTGAGAATTTTGCCCAGAAGGTGATGGAGACCCAAAGTGAAGCATGAGGAGGAGACATTGGACAATAACAAGTAGCAGTATGTCCTGTGTATTAATTTTTTTTTCATTCCATCTACTGGGCTTTTTATTCACTTTTTTTATTTTAAATTTTTATATAAATTCAATCATATTATTTAGCTTACAAAGTGAACATTTCAGTATGTGTGTGAACATTTCTCCCCAGTCCAGCTGATCAGAGTATCTTCCACCAATAACACCACACCTCCCCATCCCGTCAATGCTCTCTCTCCGTATCCCTCTTCCAAATATTGAGACAAGATTTTTAAGCTTCATTGGCTTCTATGAGGCCATCACCATTGCTAAAGCTATGCTGACATATCTGCAGAACAGTTAGTTGGCTGGCAACAAAACTCCCAAAAGAAGGCCACCGGATGGCTCTTCTCAGTAACAAAAGGATGGTTTGGTATAGTCTGTGGTGCTTGAGTACTTCTGAGAGACCAAATCAAAGGTTCTGACCACCAACTTGTATCGATATTGAAAATGGGTCTGTCATCATCAAATTTGATCTTCCCATGTACAAGGATGAGAACTCAGACAATAAGACCTTTCTGTACCAGACTGGGCATACCATCCACATTGGCAAGAAACACTTGGCAGTAGACATGGTCAACAAACAGCTTGGTCTGCATGAATATCCTGAACAGAATCCAGCAGCATTTTGTAAGAAGATAGAAAGATCAGACACAGGTGATTTATGAAAGATTGAAAAAATAGCCAACTGAGAAGCTCCACTAGCCATGGTGCTCACCCTTGGCACTGCCTCTGCACAAAGACTAGCACTTTGACTTTGCAGGCCTTGACAAACACCACAAAGATGAAGACACAAGTAGAGAGACACCTCTACTAGGTTCAGCATAAATTTATGCAAATGATGGAGGATGATAAGGAAAAACTGTTTATAAACTTTAGAAGATTAGGCATAAGTACATACAAATTCACTTTTTGGAGCAATCAGTGTATTATGGGGAAGATTCCCATGCCAAGTGAGGGATCGATCAGTGGACTTGCCATAAAGGGTCAGATAACAAATATTTTTGACTTTACAGACCATCAAGTCTCTATTCAGCTACTCGGTTCCATCAATATAGCACAAAAGTAGCCATACACAATATTAAAATGGATGGGCATAGAATGAAAATAAATGGACATGGGTGTGTTCCAATACAACTTTACCTGAAAATACTAAAATTTGAATTTTACATATATTATTTTTCTTTTGACCCATTTTTAGTTCAATAGCTGTACAAAAACTGGTGATGCACCAAGTTTGTCCTGAAGGCCATAGTTTGTCTACCTCTGGCCTAAATGATAAAATAATATACAAGTCCTTTATATTCCCGATCTACCTCACTTTCTGGCCTTTCATCAAAATATGAGCCAGTCACGGGGGAAATATTACTGACATCCAGGTTGACAACAAGAGTCTTCAGTTGTTTTGCAAGTGCTTAAAGGTTAGTACAAAATTAATTGTGGTTTCAGACCATGAATATTAAATCATTATAAATAGGCTCAAACATATCTCTATTAATCAAAATAGGAACCATTATAATCAACACATGTTTGCCAATGAAAAATAAGTTTGTTTACTACGGTAGTGTAAAAATCTATGCTTCAGGATTCCACAAACTTTTGGAAAGCATCTTCTGTATCCTGTTGGTTGTGGAAACTTTTCCTGCAAAAAGTTGTTGTGATGCTTGAAGAAGTGATAGTTGGGGGAACCAGCAGATAGTGTAATGGCTATGTCGCTGGACTCCCATGTAGTCAACCATGGTTCACGTCCCGGACCCGGTGGCTTAAAACTTACGCCTGGCGCTTGTGTACACGTGCCCAAGATCCTGAGAGGAGAATGGAGGAGAAGGGATTGCATCGTGACCATCCCCCCTGGGGGTTAATTTCTCGCTTTCTGTCTCTATGTCTCTCTCTGTCTGTCTGGTGAGTGCACGCGCCCTATAGTGAAAAAAAAATCTCCAAAAAAAAAAAGAAGTGATAGTTGGCTGGCAAGCTGTCAGGTAAATATGGCAGAGGAGCTAAAATGTCATAGCCCAATTCATTCAACTTCTGAAGCACTGATTATGTAATGTGCAGATGGACCTTGTTGTGAAGAATCAGGCCCTTAGTGTGACCAATGCCAGCTACGGGGTTGCAGTTTTCAGCGCATCTCATCAATTTGCTGAGCTCACTTCTCAGATGCAATGGTTTCACCAGGATTCAGAAAGCTATAGTGGACCAGATCCCATCAAACAGTGATCACAACCTTTAGGGGTACATGTTTGGCTTTGGGAAGAGCTTTGGAGCTTCTTTTTGGTCCAACCACTGAGCTGGTCATCACTGGTTGTCCTACAAAGTCTACTTTTTGTCACACATCACAATATGATTGAAAAATGGTTCATTCTTGTTGCATACAATAAGAGAAAACAATATTGCAAAACTACTTTTTGTTCGTTTGTTTGTTTGTTACTTTAGGTCAGCTCCTGAGGCATCCAATTATTGAGTTTTTTTCACCTTTTTCAAATGCTGAATGACCAACTGTAGAATGGTTGATGTTGAGTTTTTTGGTAACTTCTCATGTAGTAAAAGGATCAGTTTCAATTATTATTTTTGTTAATTGGTTGTTGTCAACTTCTGGTGGCCAGCCACTGTGCTCTTTACCTTCAAGGTCTCCTTTGCAAAACATCTTTTTTTAAGAATTATTTTATTGAACATTATTTATTATTATTATTTTCCAATTTGATCAGAGAGAGACAGAGAAAGAGAGAGAGGGAAAGTGAGAAAGCAAGCCACTAGGTCCAGGACTTGAACCATAGTCGGCCATGTAGGAGTCCAGAGTTTTTAACCACCATGCCACCTGCCAGGCCCTCCTTTGCAGAACTTCTTGAACCACCACTGCCCTATAGGTTCCTTACCAGTTCCTGGGCCAATACATTGCTGAGGTTCAAGTTGTCTCAGCTGCTGTATGACTCATTCTGAATTCAAATTTTAAAATTGCTTGAATTTGCTTTTTGACTAATATATTTACATAGTCTAAAATGCATAGAAAATAAATAAGTAATAAATCAATAGCAAAAAATAGTAAAGTGAGAAATGCACATTAAAATGAGATATAATATAATCACATGTATCTAAAAATGTATTCTAATATCGAACAGCAAATTTCAACAATGCATTAACTGCAATTACCTTTGCACCAATCTAAATACTACACAAGACAATCGTTAAGGTATTCAACATGTTTTTATTGTAGAACTATTCTGTGCCAGGAACAGTGCCATACACATCAAAAATTATAAACAGCAGAGACCAGAAACCTTGGCCCGAGGGAGTGTATCCCCATGCAGCTGTTCTCTGCCCTTAGTGCACTTTGGAATCCTCTACATCAATTTCAGTAACTACACATGGTAGGTATTTTTCAGAATATTCCCCAGACCAATTGATTCATAATCTCTGAGGAGGTCCTAGCCAGCCTCAGAGCAATGTGTTCTGAAAATGCTCACTTGCCCACACTGCAGTCTCAGAAGTTGATTTAATTGCTTTGGGGTGGGCCTGGGCACAGGTAGCTTTTAAAGCTCTCCAGATGGTTCTAAAATACAGCCAGGACTGTGAACGCCAGCCCAGAGCTTCTAAGTAGGCAAGTTTGATGTATGAGCCTCACGAGACCCATTAATTATGTCCACACCAACCCTGAAAGCAGTTTGGGAAGGAACCCTCCTCTAGTCAGCCCATGACTATATTTCCATGGGATTAGTGTTCAAACCTTGGCCAGACCCTCAGATTCCTAGACCCTCCATGGCCAAGTTCAAGTCTTCACATCTTCTCACCTTGAAGTCCACTTTTCTCAGTTATTTCTCTTGTTCTACTAGTTCATATCTCAATTCTTCCCCCTAAAAATTATAATGGTTAAGATAAAATCATCTTTCTATCAAGATATGTGTAGAGCAGAAGTTCTCAAGGTATGGCCTTAGCCAGTACATCAAGATCACCTGGAAATGTGTATTCTCCAGCCTTCTCGCTGATCTCCAAAACTTTGACTCAGACACTCTGAGGGTGTGTCCCAATGGACTATGTTTTAATAATTATCTCCGGGTTATTCTGAAGCACATTTGCATCTTGAAAAACAATGGTGTGACGAAATGAAAAGTGGATTTGATTTGATTTTGAAGATATTAGTAAATTCTTCATCAATTGGTCAAAAGAAATTTAGCAATGGTCTAAATTTGGAAAGCTAAATTTTTGAAATTTTAGTTCTCGATCTCTTAGGATACTCTAACTTAAAAGATAATGAGGCTTTTTCAGACAAAACCTACTGATCTTGGGCGTTTGTTATCTCCTGAATGTTCTCTTGAACTAGATTTTATAAATCATATCAGAAGAACATTTTTGTCATTTCTAGGTCACTAACATAGAGCCTAATTTGAAAATGAAAGAAGGGATAGTCCACCTCTTGCTGGAAAATTAAAACTCCTATGAGGTTTAAGGCTAGGAGGATGGGGTGGGCACTGGTTGATAACACCATATGTAAAGCTTTAAAAGCTGGACCAGCATAGAGCCAGTAAGCTGTAGGCTAACTGCCAGCCCCTATGCGTTGGCTACTTTTCAAAGGTTGTGCTTCCTTTCTGTTCAAAGACTTCTGCTTTCATTGGCCACTTTGTCACCAAAACTGAAGATTTCTGAGATCATAAAGATACATGAGCATTTTGTCTGTGTAAAACAGCTCTAAACAAAATCTCCTTCTAATTGTTTTCAGCTCTAATCCCTGATGTGTTTGTAGACAAGAAAGATACTTGTTCTTGACACAATGCACTGAAAGTTCTCCAGGTCTATTACCACAATGCTTGTCTCCTTTGGCATACAATGAAATGCTTTCATCGGCTTACATTTTATTAACCTAGAAACACTAAAGTTTAAAGAGCCCCTAGTTCTCAAAGTCCCAACATTTCTCAAGATTAAGGGTTTAAAATAATTTCCAGAAAGGAGAAAAGTGTGTGTATACATGCAAAGAGACCCTGTGTGATTCTCGTTTTCCACAGTCTATCATCTTATTCCCCGAAGTCATTCATTTTCTCATCTCTGTTGTTTTTCTTTAATTGTTCTGTTTATTTCCTTTTCAACCAATTTGAGGAAACAATCTACTCAGTAACAGGGTCTCTGTTCCAACATTTTGGTACCAAACTCGACAGAGGAAACTATTTTAGTCTGGTTTTAATATGTCCACATATGAATGAATAGAAAACATCACAAATAATATTCTGATTCTTAAAAAAAATGCAGATGTTATGATTTATGTAGTAGTACCCTTATTTATTAATGGAATTATACTGACCTGCTAGGTTCTCCTGTTTAAGCAGTGTACCCGAGAGTCCAAAAATGTGCTGGTATATGTTTAACAACCAGCTCTGGGTAGAAAGAGTGGGTAGAGGGCAGAGCAGCCTGAGTGAGTGAGCCAGTTTCCAGAAAGACTCCCACCAAGGCCATTTTGGTCTATCAACAAGACATCACTGCACGCAAAGTTAGGTAAAATGACACGATCACATAGTATTTTACCATATACAAGAAGATAGAGGTAGCCCTAAAACGTGAATAGGGCCAGGCAACAGTGCAGTAATAGCACAATACTGTGTAAGGGTAACCCACATGGAAGGGTTCTAGGTTCACGTCTGGGGACCTCCCTGGCACAAGCTTGCCCGTGATTCAGGCTGGCTAAAGCTGGGGGACTCTTTTGGGGACACTGTTTATTTGTCTGTCTCTCTCTGTCTCGCAGAATATATAAATAAACCTTAAGAAATAGATAAGAGTAAAGTGTAGTCAAACAATTAGAAAGTGATGCATTTTAAATATTACCTTTGTTTCTAATATCATTTATTTAATCATAAATTTATATAATTCAGTTTTTAATAATGTCCCTGTTTGACAACTGATTTACCAAATTCTTGAAAATTTAACTACTGCTTCTCCTGAGCTGGCAAAAGTTGGTTTCAGCGCATAACTCTGAGTACCTTTCTCATGCTGCCTTCAGATTTTCACCATATCCCTCTGTGCAGCATCTGTCTAGAAGCTCCGTACAGAGGTTATTCAACCAACCTAAGTAGTGACCCTCAGACAGCTTCCCCAAACCTACAGGGTAGTGTCCTCACTGCCTTGTAAGTTATCTGCTTTATATGTCTCTCTCCCAAAGTGCTGGTTCTCTAAGGACTGAGACTTACTGCATATCTATGTATCCTAGTGATTTGGCATTAACACGGCACCAATAAACAGGTACATTACAGTGAAATCACCCCACTGCAGGAAAGCATGAAATGCACATTCCAGTGGTCTTTGGGAAGCTATGCATTACCCTGAATTATGACTTACGACTCAACCACCATGAAAACTGGTGACTTAGAACACTAACATATTTAAGTGAAAACTGCAATAGCTTTGATCCAGACACCAGACGGATGTCTGCTCACACCTGGCATAGGAGTGAGGGAGGCCACTAGAACAAATGATCTTCAAAAACCAAGGTCACCTGTGCATGCTAAAACTGCAGTAGCTTTGATCCAGACACCAGACAGTGTGATACCTGGCATAGGAGTGAGGGAGGCCACTAGAACAAATGATCTTCAAAAACCAAGGTCACCTGTGCATGCTTTGGGGGCCAACCATTGCTATGTCACACTGTGTGTATGTAAAAAACGATGCTGAATTCTCTCAAACCAACTGAAGCAATGTTTCAGGGGAAGATGAGCAGAGGAGAATTAAGAAGTCTCTTAAAGACATTTTTATCTCAGAGAAAGTGGGGCACCACCCACAGCTGCCTCTACCCAGGAGAAAACCTGTTTGCAAAATGCTGATATACCATGAACCTTAAAACGAAGGTTCACAGAGACATTTTCTTTTTAACTTCAGTAAGAAGAACACAATACCCAATATTCCAAACTGCTGCTCTAAATTTGTCAAAGAGACAAAAGAAATGGCAGACGAGTTAAAGGCACGGTCCTCTAAACACAGCAGACGGTAAAAAGCCTGTCTCCAGGGGGAAACGAATCTTGAAAAATAATCAGTGCACAACAAATATTATTAAGTGGCAAAAGCAAACACAGTAAAATGCAGGGGAAAAATATATTTTATGTTGTAACCAAGTTAGAAAAACAAGACAAATAGGGAACTATAAAAGGCTTCAAGATATAATTAGAGGGTAATAAGAAATAACTGCACCTGACAAAGAAGGTAGAGCATGAGAATGCACCCAGGACAAGCAATGAATGGACTGAAAGGAGAGGGAGAAAATATTTCAAAGAGTTTGACCCTCATTCTATTGTTCTTATTAAATTACAATAGAAATCAAAGGTGTACATGTAGAGGAACATCAGCCTTAAGATTACACAAATAAAATACATTCTTTACCCAAGAAATTAAATAGAATCAAGATTCTTTCTGCTTGCCCCCCAGCCTCTATCTGGTGTTGTATCTGATCATTCCCTGCACTCAGAGAAACCCAGCGACAAGCAGAGACATGAAGCATGATAATTATTCAAGGCACCACCTATGAGGCTCAGAGATGCTATGGAGGTCCTAAGCAGCAAATACAGTTGTTCTCCTTCTAAAGAAAAAAAATTTCAGTATTCTGAAATTTTGAAAGTTATTTATTAACTGTCAAGAACTATGGAGTATGAGCAAAGAATTTTTTGATATGTAAAGTAAATGTTTGTGGGAAAATGTAAAAAATGAATAAATGAGAAAAAGAAAGAAAAAATATCCCAAAGATTCTGTGGTCCCCAGGAGAAGAGGCAACCTCACAATAGGAGTCTTGAAAATTTTCCTGACTCAAGTAAGAGAGTTCCCAGAGAGCTAGTATGACCAGTAGGAGGAGTATGCAGACAAAACAAAGGCACAGCTCTGCAAAGCAATGAATGAAGATGCCTGCAAAGCTCTGGAGGACATGTGTGGGCCAGGGACATTTGGCACTGTCTGAATACACTTTGGGTTGTTGTGTTGAGAGGTGGTGCTACTGACATCTAATGGCTGGAGGTCAGGTCAGGGGTGCTGCCAAGCATTTTACAAGGCACAGGAATGATCCACTCAATATGTCATTAATGCTGAGACTGAGCAACCATGGTGTAGACTAAGAGTGAAAACTCGCTGAAGAGTGCAAGGGACTCGGCTTGTGGCAAAGAAAAGAGTTAGTATACGAATGTCAGTATGGGCAGGTGTGCAATGAGAGAAGAGACAGTCACTGAAACAGTGTGAATAAGAATTTACACCCTGGAACGAGCCGACGATGTAGTGGTTAGATCACTGGAATCCCACGTAGCTGATTATGGATCCAGTCCTGGATCCAGCGACTTAAACCTCATGCCAGGTGCATGTGCATGCATGCTCAAAATCCCAAGAGAAGAATGGAAGAGACAGGATTGAAGCATGGCCATCTCATCCCCCACCCCCTGCCCCTGGAGGAGAGTGATTTCTCACTTTCGGTCTTTCTGTCTCTCCAGCAAGCACACTTACCCCATAGCAAAAAATCTCTCTCTAAAAACAAACAAACAAAAAAAGTTTCGCCCTGTCCTCTACACATTTACTACTTGGATAAGTTTTACTGGATGGAGGCTTGAGATGTCTTTGAGATAACAAATGCAAACAGTAGAGAGAGTGGTTGACCCTAACCCCTGTGTAAGTTGCATAAGCCAGTCTGCAAGGGAGAAAGAAGAGACTATTTGAGATGAAAGCACTTAAGTTGATGCCTGGCTGCAAAGAAGGAAGGTGTATGAGCCCTGTGTCAATCAGGGACCATGTATAGGACCCTTCAATTACTGATTCATAGATTCTCAAAATAAACCATACCACAAGACTGGAGGAGTAGTTTGTTCTATAGGAAAAGATTGAAAGGGGCAAGTATCATGCAAAAAATAAAAACAATGACAAGGCATCCAGAAAATCTTCTGAGAAATAATAGCAAAGAGAGGTAACTATATTAAAATAATTCTGAAGCTTCAATAACTAAAAAGTATGGAACTAGTGCATAAATAGGTCAATCGAGTACAATAGGGATGGTCCGAAATAGACAAAAACATATGCAGGAATTTGTCATATTTTGAAAATGTCTGTTTAAATTACTAGTGGAAATGGGTTTCTACCAGAAAGGAAAATAAAGTTAAAATGCCACCTTAAATATTTGGCATCAACAAAAGAATCAGATGGATAAAACTTTTAATATTAAAAATGAAACATTTGAGAGACAGTAAGGCACTGGGGCTGTTTGGCTGGGTCTTCTAATGCCAGCCAGACCCTTTTCAGGTCCTAGAACCTGAGTGGAAGGAGCAGGGTTGCAGACTCTCTCCCACATACTCCTGTAAGTACCTGTGTAGCTCCAGAGACAGTCAGACGCTGTGGCTGTTTGGCTGTGTCTTCTACTGCTGGCCAGGCCTTCTGCAGGTCTCAAAGCCAGAGAGGAGTAAGTTCATCAGGCTTGTGTGTCACACAAAATGCAAAGCTTTACCTACTACCTTAAGATCAGCCTCTTCATTCAATGCTCAGCCCTGTCGGAATTAGAAAATTTTGGAAACAAGAGGGAAATTCAGTGCTCTATTTGGTTCCATTGGTCTATATGCCTGTTTTTGTGCCAATACCATACCATCTTGATTATAACAGCTTTGTAATATATTTTGGGGCCAGGGAGTGAGATGCACAGAGAGCAACTATAGATACTAGAGACTGTGGAAGGGACGGTAGGAAATGAGGAGTTGGAGGGAGGGACTCACAGGGCAAAAAGTAAAACACTTACTGAAGACAAAATGGAAAATTATTTTTTGATGTTAATGTGTATGCTAATGTCTTTGACTGGACTGTTACACAGTGTATTCATGCTGGGGAGATTCATTTTGTATGCTGTGGAGATGATAAATAAAAATGAAAATTGAAATAATTAAATGTAAATGAAAATGTAAATAATTAAATGTAAATGAAAAATGAAAATTGAAATAATTAAAAGTGCTTAAGGAAAACACAAACGAGGGAAGGAAGGAAGGAAGGAAGGAAGGAAGGAAGGAAGGAAGGAAGGAAAGAAAAGATAAAATTGGGGAAAACAGAAATTGCAGACTTAGTTATCCAGGAGTATCACACCAAGAACTTGTTCTTAAATGTTTTTTTTTTAACTGAAATATAGCATTACCCCCACCCCCAAAATTTTCTTAAGACCCTGGGACAGAAAGTTCAAAACAGACTCTAATAATTATGTATGGAATAACTGACCACATCAGACAGAAGTGATTCTTACGACCTTGGTTTTATCCTGCATCATGCTGACATGGAGTTACAAAGCCAAACCCAACATCAAATTTAATAAATCCCATGATTGTGGTACTTAGTCTAAATCTAGTGAGTTCCACCAGTAAATTGGTTTTTATTATGCCTTAGATAGTCTCTCTGGAATTCTCTGAGTCACTAAGTTGCTTTTTTTTTTTTCTCTTAACGAATTTGTGTTCACTGATCCATAGATATTGTGATACTATCATAAATCCCTACAATATCAGCCATGCTTTGAAAGACTTTATTTCTGGTTTCTCTTTATATTTTCATTTTCTTTAATGTGTAGCAAAGTCTTTACACAAATTTCAAAAGGCTATGTTTTTAAAAAAAAAGTGTCAACAGTTGTGCACAATGACCGGAGAAATGTTTCTGAAAACCACTTTTTATGGAGTGTACACATCTAGTTATTCTGAGTCTGAGGCAATATTCTCACAATGCTGTCTTTAAGATTCAGGGTTTTTTTTTTTTCATTATTACTGTGTCAAAAACTATTTTAAATCATAGTTAGAAATAACACCTCTATAAGTGAATTAATAATGAAGTGGGGGGGGCTTTATAAGGTCTGAGCATATCTAGAGTAATGTCATCCTTTGAATTCTGCTTACCTGACTGTTTATTTAGATTGAACCACTAGAAAATGCAGTATTGAGATCACCTAAAGATGCCCAGAGATATCCTAAAACTTTACACTAAAATAAAAAACATGTAGGGCCAGCAGGTGGTGTGGTGGTTAAGGTCGCTGGACTCCTACATGGCTGACTGGTTTGAGTCCCAGACATGGGGGATTGCTTCCTCACTTTCCCTCTCTCTCACTCTGTCCCTCTCTGGTCAAATTTAAAAAATAAATAAATAATTAAAGTTGAATAAAATAATTCTTTAAAAAAATTTTTTTTAAAAAGTGTTGCTTGAATATATACATAATTTATATAATTTTATATAATTTATTTATGATATATATATCATTTTATTTTTATTATTGATTCTTTTTCAATAGCTGCAAGATACTTATTTTGGAGACGTCTTTAATTGTCATCAAATGTTCATGAATGTCACTTCCTATTATCATTGACATCAATTTTTCTTTACAATTCAGTTTCACTGCAAATGACCAAAGTACATGAAAACCTTAAAGCTTGCTGCAACCTACAAAAGTTTGATTTTTAAGCAAGAGTGAAATTATTATCTGACTTACAACATACATTAAATGAATCTGAATATCATCCATTTCATATTCTGTTTCAAATTTGCATGTTATCTAAGTAATTAACATTAAAACAAATAATAATTCAAAAACACTCTGAATCTACCATTCAGATTTTTGTTTTGTTTTGTTTTGTTTTTTGAGAGGTTTTTGCTATAGGGCACCCGTGCTGGCCAGAAAGAGAGAAAGACAGAGAGACAGAAAGTGAGAATCACCCTCCAGGGGAGATGGCCATGCTGCAATCCCTTCTCCATTCTCCTCTAAGGATCTTGGGCACATACGCACACGCACTCGGTGTTAGTTTAAGCCACCAGGTCCAGGACTCGAACCGCAGTCGACCACATGGGAGTCTAGCAACATAGCCATTACGCCAACTGCTGGTCCCTCTACCATTCACTTTTATGTAGAACTCTTCAAATATTTAAATACTAATAGCTACACAAGCAAATTCGTACAAAAACACCTTACAGGAAATAAACAGAAGCACTTGTATTAATCAAGTATGTGATAAGAAAGGATTAAAATATTTTCTACTTAAACAGTCAGAGGTTGGGGACACTTGCCAGAGAGAGAAAAAGTATCCCTTCCATAAGGCATGGTCACACTGCAATCCCTCTTCCTCCACCTCTCCATCCTGTGAGGATTCTGGGCACACACATGGGCCCACCAAGTTTTTCCAGCCACCAGGGCTGGAATCAATCCAGTCTCTATATATAGGGCTTGACCACTGTGACAGGGTTGGTCTTGGAGTTGTTTTTCTAAAAAGCAAAAGGAGAAAAACAAAGGGAGAAACACCAACATTCCAGAAGCACTCACCATGTTCCAGACACTGCACTTGGTGTTTATATCAATAATCTCATTTCCTGGGACCAGCAGTTAGTGTAGTGGCTATGTCACTGAACTCCGATGTAGCCAACTGCACTTCGAGTCCCGGCCCCGGTGGCTTAAACTCAAGCTGCGCGCATGTGCATGCGTGCCCAAGATCCCGAGAGGAGAATGGAGGAGAAGAGATTGTGGTGTGGCCATCCCCCCTGGGGGGTGACTTCTCGCTTTCTATCTCTGTCTCTCTGTCTTTCTGGCAAGTGCACATGCCCTATAGCAAAAACCTCTCCAAAAAAAAAAAAATAGTAATCTCGTTTCCTCACAAGAGTAATCTGACAAGACAAAGAGTTTATATATGAGGCTCTAAGCACACTCACAACTTACCCAATTTCTGATGGTTCCACTTATAGTACATATCCATATGACTTAGTTCCCCTCATGTTGAACTTTCATACAAGTCTAGAATTTCCCAAAAACTTATAGGAAACTTTATTTAATTATACTACCTCCATTTTTTTTTTCAAATTGATTTGACCACAGAACCCTTTCTTTTTCCTACAGATAGCTGTTTTCAAAGATTGGGCTATCCCAGCCTTTCTGGTGTGGGTAAATTGAATGCATTACTGAAAAATACTAACTACATAATTTGTCAAGAACACCCAGAACAAACTGACCTGAGGAAACCTTGATCTGCCATAATGCTACATATCAACCTTCTCATTTTACCTGAGGAGGCCTTGATTGCCATAATGCTACATATCAACCTTCTCATTTTAATGTTCCAAGACACTACTTAGCCCAAACACTCACAATAAAAAATCATGACTTATGAAGTCCACTCTCTTCCAGAAATACTTGCCCATAAAAGAAGAGAATGGCTAGTCCTTTCATGCAAAGGTAAGATCTGCTAGAGGAGTTTGAGGGTTCCATTGGAATAGCTAAGTTTAGCTGAACTTTTCCAAGGCACCTCGAATCTCAGCACACCCAAGATTACCTGCTCGACACATCTGGATACCTGGGCATTTTCTTGACCCTATTGGTCTTAGAAAATGTGAGTAAAAAGAGGTCACTTTCTGCAAATGTACAGAAACAATAAATAAGCTGCTTAAAAAGCAATCTGAGCTATCCATATGAAAAATGTCAAAGAGAAGGAGACTTAAAAATATAAGCTACTATCTGGTAAAGTAGGTAAAGGATAGGTTTTCATTATTTTTTAAATTAACATGATCAGTGAAATGTGCAACTTAGTAAATCTAAAGCACATGAGAAGAAAATGACTTTTTGTTTAATAAAGAAGAAACTAAAAATGTCTTTGACTATGACTTAACTAAAATATAAAATTATTTCCATAATTCCCATATTTAAAAATAGAATAAACACCTAATTTTGGTTTGTCAAAGACATTATAAGATAATTTCCTATTTTTTTGTTATTGCATTGTTACAAAAGGTCATTATTATAAGTAAGCATATTTTACAGAATTTCAACTCTAATATTTTTTAACAGATTCTTCTATTCATTGGTATTTTGTTTTCTGCTTTATTCTGTCAAAACTTTGTTAAAAATGTGATCCGGGGGCCAGCTGCTGGCATGGTGGTTAAAGTGGTGATCCCACATAACCAACTGAGCAATTTGAATTTTGGACCCAGCAGCTGGAAAAACATGCCAGGCGTGTGTGCATGTGTGCCCAAAATCCCAAAGGAAGAATGGAGAAGGGATTGCAACATGAACGTTCCACATGGGGGAATTTCTCATTCTCTCTCTCTCTCCTCTCTCTCTCTCTCTCTCCCCTCTCTCTCCTCTCTCTCTCTCTCTCTCTCTCTCTCTCTCTCTCTCTCTCTCTCTCTTGTACCCTCTAACAAATTATTTTTAAGCTCTGGGGATCTGGATAGTGGTGCAGTAGCAACATGTGATGCTCTGTGAGACTGATTCACATGGGAATTTTCCTTCACACAAAGACCTCCTTGAATATGCTAGTCACATGTGTGCCCAAGATCCTGCATTAGCTGAAGCGGCGGGGGGGGGGGGATCGTACTATAAAGATGCTGTTGGTATTGCTGTCTCTCTCTCTGTCTATCATCTTGGAATAAATAAAGAAACTTAAAAGAAATGTGAATCTGAAAGATTTAGTTCCAGCTTTTGGAAACTGCAGGTATTCACATAGCTCCAAATACTTGCTTGGCAGAATTTAAAATGTGTTTTTCTTAAAAAATTAATCCAGTTACTCTAATACTTCTATCTATAGATAATTCTTAAACATTAATTATGGGGGCCAGCAGGTGGTGTAGTGGTTAGTTGCTGGACTCCCATATGGCCAGCTGCAATTCGGACCCTGTGGCTTGAAATTCAAGCTAGGCAAGTGTGCATGTGTGCCCAAGATCTGGGGAAGAAAGTGGAAGAGAAAGGACTGTGGTGTGGCCATCCCCCTTGGGGGTGATTTCTCACTTTCTTTCCCTCTCATTGTCTCTGTCTTTCCCTCTGGCAACCACACATGCCCTAAGGCAAAAACCTCTACAAAAAAAAAAAAAAAATTGATTATGGGCCCAATCTCTGCTAACGAGATTGTAGAAGCATGCGTATACACACACACATATCTGACTTGGTTTCTATCATTGCAGAACTTACAGCTCAGTTATAATTATTTTAGATTATTTTAAACAAGAATGAAAGTGACATGCTGAGCATGTCACTCAGCATCAAACCTTGATATTCATAAGAAAAGCATCTGGGAAGCTTTGTGGATCCCAAGCATCAGGCGTCATGACATGTGATTGCTGGATGATGAGCCCAGCTTTCATGCCAGCTAAGTGACTTTCAAAGGGAAACAGGGAGAAGAGAAATGATTAATGGTACCTCCATAGATGTCCAAGTCTTAAATCAATTGAAAAATTGTGTAAAGGATAGTACCACTAATATAATTGAGGAAGAAAAGATATGTACAACCACATATTCACTAAATTATTATTGCACACCTACTATTCATCTGACCACTGTTCTTAGAATTGGGGAGATAGCAGTGAATAAAGGTAAATACTATTCCCTCATGAAATGTTCTATGGGTGGAGGGACACAAAATAAGTCAACAGGTATTTATATGCCAGTTTGAGAGGCATAGGCACTGCTAGGAATGGGTACTGGTGGCTGTTTACATAGGACAGTCAGGAACCACTTCTCTGATACTTTGAAACCTGAAAATGTCAAGAAGGACAAGCCAAACCAGGAGGAAAGCACACACCACAGCCCTGAGGCCCTGAGGAACACCAAGGAGGCCAGTGCAGCAGAACTAAAGTACAAAAGAGGGAAATGGGAAATGAGGTTAAAGAAAGATGTGCATAAGGTTGTGGGTAGTGAGAGCTCACAGTGCTGGACCCAAAGCAAATGTGGGCAGGAGGTATCTCAAAATGTGTCATGAGGTAGGACTTCAAGGACATATTTGTCAAACCTGAAAGGAAGGAAATAAATGTGAGGTTCACATTTATTATCTATTAGCTGTCTAATTTTTTGACATTTCCAGTACTTCTGAAAACATTGGAAAGAAGACCAAAGTTACAACTCATACGTCACTTCAAAATGAACCTTCCATTTCTGGTCATTTCTCACCCAAGAGCATCTTCTTAGAGACCACTGACTTCATCTGACCAGTTCACTGGCCTTCTCACTGTCTACATTTTATTCTGAAAATGTCTCAAAAAATTAAAAGTAGTTACATATGATTCCATGTGAAGGGAAAAGTTCTGTAAAACTATTTAACTGTCAGAGTAAATTTTTTTAAATCCACAGTGGCCTCAGTCTGCTACGAGCTTAAAGTAGCGCAAAGTTTAAGAACGTAAAAAGGTGAATTTTCAGACACCTGTCTGATGAAGGTCTTCACGCATGGTTTGGAAAAGAGGCGAGAACTAATCAAGAAAGCTGATCTCATCCTAAATACATGTTAATTTATGAGGTGTTAACAGTATGGGAATTAACCTATGAAATAACTGCTCATTTTATTAAGTAAAAGGATCAAAATGTACTGCTCTCATTATAACAGAAATATGAAATACAACATGCCAAGAGACAACCAAATAATGATTGAAATACCTGCTAAGTGGTCCAGTCCCTTTCAAAGTTAAGACCCTGTATCAGGACTTAAACTTTCAAACTGGTTTCTATGGTCCTAATAGGCATACATGGGCAATTGATAGTTGTCTCTTCTCTTCAATTTCCTCAGCTCCTTGCTGAGAAAAATGTTATTTCACTACTTCCCAAGAGACATCTTTGGAGTTGTTCATGTCTTCCAACTGCTAAATATTATGGTTTTCTCTACTCTGAGTCTATAGACTTCAAAACAATCACTTGAAAATTCTAAGGCACACAAAAAAATCAATGCCCCCTAGTTTCATTTATTGGAAATCTCTTAAAAGGTCACTGAAGTGCACAGTCCATTATTCTGAATATCATTTCTCGAGGTCTTGGATTCATAATGTAGTTTTCTGTTGAACTTATATAAAGGAGACCAACAGCAACAGAAAAATCTGAACCTTTCAGGAATGGGAGTTTAAAAATCTGCTACTTTCATGATCAACCACACAAAAATACTATCATACTCCTTTGAAATTCTCTAGCAATTGTGATCTGTATTATTCATTTGTCAATTTACTTTATATTGCTCCTTGACAGTGCTTCCATTTATTACAGTTAAGTGTTATTTTAATATTTTATTTTTACATTTCTCCATACTTAAAACTTATCTAGCCAGATTTTTAAGTCTTATGGAAATTAAACTAAGAATAAAATATTCATACAATTGCCCAAGTACCTAAGGCAGTGTTTGGAATATTTCAGTTCCTCCTGACAATTTCTAAGTTAGATGTTCTTTTGTTTTTAAGAATTATTTTAACTTAATTTATTCTTATTTTCCAATTTTTTAAAATATGTTTTATTTCTTTTTTTTCTTTTCTTTTCCTGATTTTGATCATAGAGAAAGAGAAAGTGAGACAGGAAGCCACCAGATCCAGGAATCGAACCACAATTGGCAATGTGGGAGTCCAGTGCTTTTAACCACCATGTCACCTGCCAATCCTGAAATGTTCTTGACTTCAGGTAAATTGTTGGAGAAAAGTGAACAGTTGCCCATTATTAGACACAGGTACTGATAGCCAAGCAACTAAGTCTTTTGTTAAATGTTCACTCGCGCTTGAATAAATCAACTTACAAAGACATTTACAATCTTCACACAATGGAGGATATAAAAGCTGCACATTAAAAAATGAAGTCATGTAGAAGGCAAAACATACACTTTGACCCCAGAAATTTGTGTTCTCAAATCTCTAGCCCATAGCTAGCCCATAGCTTGTAGCCTTCTGTGACTTATCGTAAGTTGCAAACACTCCCGAAGGTTTCATTTCCTCATCTATGTAAAGAAAATGATAATCACTCTTTTAAAAGTTATTGTGAGGGAACCAGCAGTTAGCGTAATGGCTATGTCACTGGACTCCCACGTAGTCGACCGCGGTTCGTGTCCCGGACCCGGTGGCTTAAAACTCACGCCGGGCGCGTGTGCGTGCGTGCCCAAGATCCCGAGAGGAGAATGGAGGAGAAGGGATTGCGGCGTGACCATCCCCCCTGGGGGGTGATTTCTCGCTTTCTGTCTCTATGTCTCTCTCTGTCTGTCTGGCGAGCGCACGCGCCCTACAGTGAAAATCTCTCAAAAAAAAAAAAAAGTTATTGTGAGAATGCAAAGAATACATTTAAAAATACCTGATACAAGACAGAAGCTCAATAAGCTATTCATAGATACTAGGATCTTACCTGACGCTAGTAGGTAATGTCTGTCATTAGCCAGCTGGTCTCAGGGACAGAAAGAATCTTGTACTTGAAAGTATTTTCTGGTTTATACTTCATTTTTAAATAAATGCAGAACTTTTGGCCCAATTTTATTAGATAGATAAGTTCTGCTGCATGTACTTTTGTGAACTATTTTTCCTTATAAATCCATCTTACTCTTCTGCTTTTTTTACTTTACTCAGAATAATTATATATATATATACACACACACACACATATATATATGATGTGTGAGTAACACGTATTATATATGATTCTAAGACGTTATCTAAACACACGAGCAAGATACATTAGCTAAATGTTGAACATTCACTAATTTCTCAGAGTAGTACTCATTTCCCTTGTTTTTCAAGTTAATAAGCAAGAGAAGAAAATAAGCTAAAAGCACAAAAGTGAATTGACCATGGTTTTCACTTTTCAGTGGATTATTGTGCCATTAAATAGAAAATAAAACTTACAGTTCTGGCAGTGGCTTATGAAGGAAAATATTTTCATATATTAATGAAGATCTCACAAGAGCTTTGCTACGATACAGTGATTTAAAAATCTTCAGAGAATTAGAAAAGATAAAGATTTTCATTGTAACTTCTCCTTCATTAATGTCATGATTTTCTGATTTCACAAAGTTTACCAGGAAGCCAGCAATTCCTAGAAAAGCTGAGAGTCTCATCTTAGCCCTATCACTGTATGAATTCTCTTAAGAGCTTGGACCATACAATTGTATACGCATTGGGAATATCCCCAAGTCATACAGGTTGCAATTTGGACCTAAGCCTCTTACTTCACAGATTCCCCACTGCACCTGGTGTACAAATTAATGTTTTTAAAGTCTTCATTTCTCAAATGCATTAAGTTTTAAAATCAGGACTGAGTCATTTCTTCAAGACTTTTTCAGAAAAAAATGCTGATTCTAACAGATTTGCATTCACAAATCTGGATATGATTTTCCTAACGTTTTAATGGCAAAATGCCAAATGCTCAGAACTATTAAGATAGTGTAAATGACCAAGCAGACGCACAGAAAGTATTATCAGCTAAAAAAAAGTCATCAACTGAAAAAATTTCACAGTTAACCTACACATTTTCTAAGCTATAAATTTATCTGGATCAGCTTCCTCAGTAAATCTGATTTTACTTTGATTCAAAATATAATCATGGAGAGGAGGATGGGATGAATAATTAGGATTCATAAGACCAGTGAAAATACCCATATGATACTATAATGGTGGGTATTCATCATTACGTATTTGCCCAAACCCATAGATGTAAAACACCGAAAACAATCCCTAATGTAAACTTTGGATTTGTGGTGACAGTGATATGTTCACTTACGTTCACCCTTGGTAATTAATAAACCACTCTAGTGACAGACTTTGACAAGGAGGCACATGTGTAGAGGCAAGGAACACACAAGATATCTCTGTAACTTCCTCTGAATTTCTCTGTGACACTAAAACTACTCCAAAAAAGTAAAGTTTATTTGGGACCAGCAGATGGCATAATGGTTACATTGCTGGACTCGCACGTACTTAACCACAGTTCGAGTCCTGGCCCCTGTGGCTTAAAACTCAGGCCATGCATGCCTACATGCATGCCCAAGATCCCAAGAAGAGAATCGAGGAGAAGGGATTGCAGTGTGGCCATGCCCTCTTGGGGGAGGGTAATTTCTCACTTTCTGTCTCCCTCTTTCTCTCATGAGCACACGCACCATATAGCAAAAAATCTCTCTTGGGACCAGCAGATGGCATAACGGGTATGTCACTAGACTCCCACCTAGTCGACTGCAGTTCGAGTTCTGGACCCAGTGGTTTAAACTCATGCCAGGCGTATGTACATGTGTGCCCAAGATCCCGAGAGGAGAATGAAGGAGAAGGAATTGTGGTATGTAGAAGAAAGGATTGGGGGTGATTTCTTGCTTTCTGTTTCTCTATCTCTCTGGCAAGCATACATATCCTATAGCCAAAACCTCTCCCCCCGAAAAAAAAAAAAAAAAAAAAAAACTCACACCAGGCACATGTGCATATGTGCCCAAGATCCCAAGAGGAAAATGGAAGAGAAGGGAAAATCTTTCTAAAAAATAAAAAAATCTAAATTTGGGCCAACCAGTGGTTTGGTAGGTAAACCAACTGGATCTCACATGGTAATGCGCTATTCAATCCCAGACAAGGTGGCTTGATAAACAGGCTGAGTGTGAATGTGTACATGCTCTAAAAAATGTAAAAACTAAAGTCTATTTTTTAAAAAATCACAGTGTCATTTAAAATAATAGAAAATTGGAATTACCCTTGCTGTGAAAGGTATCCTGTGACTTCTCCAGGTAAGACTTCACCATCACGTGTTCTCACTAGAGTTCCTATTTCCCCATCCAGGGTGGGTACACTGGGTGACCATTTATCAATACGTGTCATTAAGCTCTGTACACTGCGTGACCATTTATCAGTTCATATCATTATGCTCTGTGTAGTTTTTGAAGTGCAAATGTCTTTATTTTCTATTGCAAAGGGCACAGAGAGAAAGAGAGAAAGTACTCTGACAGGGTCTGGTCACATTGAACTCCTTTCCCTCCAATTCTCCATCTCATCAGGATCCTGGGCATTTTCATGTATGCCCAGAGTGTTTTAAAGCTCCTAGGGCCAAGCTTCAAACCCTGGTTTGGCCAGCACAAACCAGCTTCATCCACACAGCGCGTAATCGCTGCATTATGGGGCCAGCCCCAGAGCTGCAAATATTTTTATTAAGTGATATTGATACAAAGCTTACGAGTCACTTCACTCCTCCAGCACAGGTAGCTTTACCAAGACATGCGTTTTCTTCAAGGTTTCTTCATCCATCTAACTTGATAAATGTTAAAATGGGCTAGAGCCATACACGTTTTATGTACCTATAATCTGAGAGATGTAACGAGTGTTGTATGATTTGAGTTCACATCAAACTAATTCCGGGTGGTAATGATCTAGTTATGATTTACTTGGGTATCTTTTTTCTCTTCCTCTTTCTTTTCTACCTTGAAACCATTCACTCTTTAATATATCCTCTTCCTGACAGAGTATAAGAGAAGGGAAGAAAATGAGATGAAAGTAATCTAAGTGTTTGTCACTCTTTTGGGGTAGGCCAAAAGACTCTCATTTTAAAAAGGTAAAATTAAATTTCTTGAAGGGAAATTTGGTGATTATCCATAGGATTGCATGATTTTGTTCTAGTGCTTACTCATTTGCATGACACTTGATAATGTGGACAGAAAGTTTGTGGCCCTCTCCACCAACCCAAAATCACATGATGACATTCTAACCACCCATTCGATGGTATTGAGGGGTAGTGTGTTTAAGAGGCGAGTAGGTCATGAAGAATATTTATGCCCTTGTAAAGGGAATCCCAGAAGGCTCTCCAGCCCTCTTCCCACCATGTGAGATACAGAAGTCAGCTGTGTTACACAAGGAAGTGGTCCCACATTGACCTCGGACTTCCCAGCCTCCAGAACTATAAGGAATACATTTTATGTTGTTTATAAATTACCTAGACCATGGTATCTTCATTGTTACAACCTGGACTAAGTAAACTGGAGAAGTAGTTATAAATAAAGTAAGGAAAGCAATGGTTTCATATTCAAACATTCAGTCCTGTTATTATCATCCCACATGCCTCTCCTGATCCTTATAGCTTAGAAATCTACTCGGTAGCCTAAAATAGTACTGATTTTCTTCTATGCTTTTTTTGTAAGATTTAAGGACTTTTGTCTTCTCTCGAACTGTTAATAGTTTCATCTACTTACTGTTTGAGCAGAATCCTAACCTTTTCCCTGCCTTTAAGTCTTAAGCAAATTTTTATTAACATTTTAAATTTTTTATTAAAGCTTAAACTGCTTTTCTTGAAATTAAAAATACATTTAAAAATACCTATTTAATGACTACAATAAGCTATGTAGCCTCAGTTAGGTACTACTTTATAGCACGATCATTTTACTCACTGAGTTTTATGCCTGAAGTCATACATGTGTTCATAGAGATGTATATTTCAGCTGCACTTGCTAAGTATTCCTATTAATTAAGATCTTTTGTAAATGAATAAAATGCCAGGGAAAAAATAAAGAGATCTACTAGGTAGCCAACTCAATATCGATGTATATAGTTTCCTTACACATTTTGGTTTTTTGAGAGGTTTTTGCTTAAGGGAATGTGTGTTCACCAGAAAGACAGAGGGAGACAGAGAGACAGAAAGTGAGAAATCACTCCCAGGGAGAATGACCATACTGCAGTCCTTTCTCATCCATTCTCCTCTCGGGATCTGGGGTCTGCATGCACATGCACCTGGCAACACCCCGGCATGAGTTTAACCCACCGGGTCTGGGACTCGAACCGCAGTCGAGTACATGGGAGTCCAGCGATATAGCCATTATGCTATCTGCTGGTCCCCATGTATATTGTTTCTAACCAAGAAATTCAGTGTATATAGAATTTAGGTCTCTTTATAGAAAATTCACATAAAAATGGCAAATCAGTAAGAGTGTAGATGTGGGTATATGGGTGTGAGAGAGACACAGGAGGAAACAGACAAAAGAGAGACAGAGACATAGGGAAACATACAGAAAGAAAGTAAGCCCTAGAACTCTGCTTACTAGATGTGTGGAAATCTACCATCCAAACATCTATTATAGCCTACAAAATTCCCTTCATAAATTATCAGTTTCATAGACCATTTTTACTGATATCCAACAAAAACAAATTACATACCTATCAAGCCTTTTGTGGCTATAAAGCTCTTTCACGTATTACTTCATTTGATCATTAAAACCACTATCTCATAATGTAGGAAGACACTCATTAACCTCTCAATTCTATGGGAAAAAAAAAAAAAGGCAGTTACCACGGGCAGCATTACTAGTAGTACAGCTAAGAAAAATGGGCAAAGGTAGTGAGAACCCTGTTTTAAAAATTCCACTTTCCATTACACTTGATTTTTAAAAACATGACAAAAAACATGGATCAAAAGGTTAAAAATAACCATTAGACAAGGCTTTCAAATGATGTCCCACAATCCAAAATGCTTTCTTCTCTTTTTTAAGATACGCAGTTCATGGAGAAAAGACTGTCTGGATTATCTAGACTAACTACACTTACACTACAGTCACAGATTATTGATTCTCCATTGTAGATTAGAGTTCAAAACAACAGCAAAAAAGATTCTACTCTTAATTTTTATGCAGGCAGTTTTTAAATCTATATAAAAGATCTATTTTAAAACATGATCTAAGTTTCTTTCCAGTATCATATAATATCAATTATCATAAAAATGTCCTATACTGCATGAAAATTTAAATTGTGAAGAATTATGAGATTAGCCATTTTCTAGTATTAATGGACTAAATTAAAGGTCATACTTTTGTCACCACAAAGTGCCTTTCACGTATGTGATTAATAATAAAAGGGGCTACATGGGACTCAAATTTTTCCCTAGCTTTCTTGTGTTTCATTGTTACATCCATATCACAAACATGATAGATATTCTTAATCAGTGGTACTAGAGTTCTCATTAGGTACTCATTAAACTTCTGCACCTTAGGATAACCTTGAGAGGTGCATTAGACACTAATGAGTATATGCTTTCATTTTATGAGTATAATTCTTATTAATGCTAATGGAATTTATATGCATGCTTTCTTTTATAGTATAGATAAACTATAAAAGTAACACCAATTCTAATTTCACATCCCAATACCAAAACAAAACTGTTCTATCATTGTTAAAATAAAACTCTACATACTGTCATATCTGGCATCAAAATAACTTGAAAAAAATTTTCAGACATTTGAATATATTTAACTTTTAAACAATAACAATTTAATATAAAAATAAATAAATATGTTTTTTTTTTTTGGAGAGGTTTTTCGCTATAGGACGCGTGCGCTCGCCAGATAGACAGAGACATAGAGACAGAAAGCGAGAAATCACCCCCCAGGGGGGATGGTCATGCTGCAATCCCTTCTCCTCCATTCTCCTCTCGGGATCTTGGGCACGCACGCACACGCACCCGGCGTGAGATTTAAGCCACCGGGTCCGAGACGCGAACCGCGGTCGACTACGTGGGAGTCCAGCGACACAGCCATTACGCTAACTGCTGGTTCCCAATATCTGTATTTTTAAAAACACAAAAACTTTTTGGGACCAGAGGATGGCATAATGGCTACATCGCTGGACTCCCACGTAGTCAACCAAGATTCAAATCCTGGACCAGGTGGCTTAAACTCACATCAGGCATGTGTGCATGCTTGCCCAAGATCCTGACAGGAAAATAGAAGAGAGGGGATTACAACGTGGCCATCCTCCCTGGAGGGTGATTTCTTGCTTTCTGTCTCTCTGTCTCTCTCTGTCTCTCTGGCAAATGCACATGCCCTATGACAAAAAAAAAAAAAAAAAGAGAGAGAAAAGAACTTTTTTAGAAGAAGCAACAGAACAGTCTTGGATTTGTTATATGTTATAGTCAAGTTCCTTAAATTATTTTGTTAGCAATATGGCTGATGAATTGATAAGACACTAATCTCCCTTCTTCTCTTTCAGTTTTGTTTATTGTAATTATCTTTCTTTAAAATACTTCCATGCTCAAAAATGATCTTGCTATGAGGAAAGACTTTACACAGGTCAAACAAAATCATGAGTTAAGGTATTAAGAAGTCCGCTTATTTACTTCCTCTTCATTTGGGACAAAAGTCACTACATCACTAACAAATGCCTGTCCAAACTGTTTTAAATTAATCCACAATTGCTATCTCCTAAAGATTCTGATACATCTTTTCATGAAAAGTATTATCTTTCAGGAATTTCTTTCCCCTGTTACCTAAATTGTCTTAAGGTACTTAACTTTCATTTCCTTCTGAATCCGTTTTGGAGATGAGAATAACAAGGTCTTGGAAAAGTAGAATCTTCTATCTGGCAATATTATCTACCAAATAGTAATGGCTTTCTGGTACCCTTCCAAGCATTGAGAAGCTCAGAAATATAAAAGGCAGACCATTCCAGTTGTCAAAGCATTCTTATAATTATGTGAAATATACTCTGAAAGTAATTTTTGTCCCAAAAGCCTAGCTCTGAAAGCTGAATGGAATAAATTTCATTCTCTCCCACGTAACAGACTTCAAATACACAGAGACTTGCTTCTGTGCTGATGTCTCTTTCTCTCATTGAACAATCGTGGTACCTTTAACTGTGGCTTATGTAAGATTGGGTTCATTACCCACTGACCTCTGCACAGATGTCAGAGAGGTGCTCTCCTGCTTCAATAAGGCACCTAGAATTAATCACGGTCTTCCTGGTGTAGGTTTAGTAGTGCTGAGTGCAGGGAGCTTATTATCCTCTGTGAACCGGATACCATCCTTCTCTCTATTAATGCAGCCTAGGATTGCATTAGATCTTTTGTCAGCTTCATCACCTTGGATAACCCTCCATACTCATGGATATATTACCAGGAGAGAATTGAGAAGAACTTTTAACAGACCATCTAATCTGACCTCCTGATCCCTTGATCAAATAGCAGTGCTTTTATAACAGGCTATCTGGAAGCCTATATAAATGGGTCATTAAAAACTCTGTCATTGGTGGACCTCTAAAAATAGAGAGAACAAAGATTGTTCAAACAGCCCTTCATTCATTCTTGTACCTGTGAATTCAGTATTTATTATTGAGCCACCAGCATGTGTCTGACTTGGACAAAGAGAAGAAGAACAGACCCCTGAATCTCAGTCCTTGGGTTTCTCACACAAGCAAATCAACCCTGGTGTACCGTGACGAGACAATTTGTGAGATTCTGTGATGAATATTTGCAATAGCGAGGTGAGAGTGGGAAAAGAAGCACCCACTTGGCTGAGAGGAATGAGAGGCCACAGAGGTATCACAGAGAACCCCATTTTGAGCTGGACGTTAAAGGAAATATGAGAGTACCCCTGCCTCCCTCTTTTCTAGTGCCGACAGCAATGTTTTGATGGGAAAAAAATTAAAATTAAAAGTAATACAAATACAAAAGCTACATAATTGATTAATTAATGGACCAATTAATAATTTAATTAAAAATAAATAGTATTTTAAATATGTGTTCATCATGGAGATGAGAGTTATGACATTTAGAGATAGATAAATAGTGTGAGTAAGAGACAGTTTTGTGTTTGTTGGGGAGGAAGAAATGAGATTAGAGAAGTAGGTAAGGAAAAAAATAATTTGTAGGAAGAGAAACTAGATACAGAAGAAGCAGCTAATGTTGCTGTTGCCAAAGTCCAGCAAGAGAGAAGACAAGGTGGGAACAGGCTTGAATACCAAGGACCACAGAGATTTCGGAAGTATGGAGAGAGATCACATTCCATCATTTTCTCACTAGGGCAACTGTAAGGAAAAAGATTGCACTTACCAACCTTCAGACCAGAAGTAGAGAAGATTTACAAAGTGGAGATCAACAAATCCAGTTGATCTGGCTTCAAAGTAAGAGGAAATATTTATAAGAAATGTCTATGAGGTATGGTCACCTACCCCTAGACTCCCATTCAAAGAGAGGCCTAAGTATGGCTATCTGGGTCACCAGAGGACATAAGTGATCATTCATACATATTGGTGTATATAAGATTGCCCAAGGGACAAGCAGTAAGTGTAATGGCTATGTCACTGGACTCCCACGTAGTTGACCATGGTTCGAGTCCCGGACCCGGTGGCTTAAACTCACGCCGGGCACGTGTGCATGCGTGCCCAAGATCCCAAGAGAAGAATGAAGGAGAAGGGATTGCAGCCTGGCTATCCCCACTGGGGGGTGATTTCTCGCTTTCTATCTCTCTGTCTCTCTCTGTCTGCCTGGCAAGCACACGTGCCCTATTGAAAAAAAAAAAAAAACCTCTCCAAAAAAAGAAAAAAAAAAAAAGAGTGCCCAAGAAAAGTGTGCAGTGTGGAAAGAAAAAATGCCAAGCAAAAAGTCCTGGGCAACACAGGTATCTAAGGGACACCTAAGGAAGAGAAGACTACAAAAGCATCTGCAAGGGACTAACATAGTTGTATGCTGAGTAACAAAGACCAGCAGAGTGGAACTTGAAAACATAGGAAATAGAGAATTAAAAGATCAAGAGGCTCCTTTTTAAATTTTATTTTATTTTTAAGAGATTTTTTGCTATAGTGAGCATGCATTTGCTAGAGAGACAGAGAGAGACAGAAAATAAAAATCACCCACCAGGGGGATGGCCACACTGCAATCCCTTCTCCTCTGAAGACTTTGGGCATGCATGCACATGAGCCCAGCATGAGTTTCAAGCTGCTAGGACTGGGACTTAAAGCACAGTCTACTATGTGGGGTCTAGCAACATAACCATTATGCATCCTCTGGTCTTGGATCAAGTCTTCCTACATTTATTTCTGAAAAGATCTACTACCTTACAGACTTTAATTATAAAATGTGAGTTCTATTTCCAAACAATATATTTTTCCATGAAATTAGGTTAAAGGGCACTTTCTTAATTATTAATCACTTTTCTTTTTGTACCTTTCCCATATTTAGGATCTCCCTCTGAGCTACCCCTGATGCAAGCATGTTTCTCTAAATCCTTCAAGAAATGTGAAAGTTGAGAGGTGGCTGGGTCCAGACACAGGGATCTTGAGATAGAGATTGAATTTTATTCTTCATGAAATTAGAGGTTCTAACCATTGTCAGCATCTCAAGGCTGCAATGTCCAGGCTTCACCAGCATTTACTGATGTCTAACAAGAACTGTGGCTTAAGCCCTCAGTGATGCAGAAGCCCTGGAAAGTGGATCATTCTAGATAACTGGTGATTTACCATTTTAAGCAACCAACTGACTCCCTACATTCCTTTACCTTTCTAATGGATTTTTCTCTAAAATCCATATACAAATGTTTCTATTTTTAGATATGTTTCTTACCATGTGATATTGAGAAAATAGAAGCCGTAAGCATTCTTTCATTTTAACATCACCAAGTTTATGAGCCTCTTCATGCCTGTGCCTTTCCTCTTTATACCCAGAATCAACAACAGCAGATTGTGTCAAAGTCTACTCCCCTTTCGGGGCCTTGTACTCCATCCAGATTCACCTTCATGAAGATTTTGCCAAGCTGTTAGGAAAGATCTCATCTCCCATCTCTTCTGCATCTATACAGTCTCCCACATTACTAGGACTTTGCCTTTAAATACGATGTAGATCTCTCACCTTTACAATGAGCAGGTCACTATCTTGGCCACTCAAGCCTATGCTTTCCTTCACAGCATAACCTCAGGTAAGGGTTAACTAGTCCCACTGTCCCTACTTTCTTGCCCCTCATCTTCTCTAGCATTGATTCCAATTACTTTTCTATCTCCTCCATAAACTGACTGAATTAGGGTTCTGATGAGGACCAGCAGATGGCATAATGGTTATGTCACTGTATGTCATTGGACTGTCACATAGTTGACTGTGGTTTGAGTCCTAGACTCGGTGGCTTGAAACTCACACCATGTATGTGTGCATGCATGCCCAAAATCCTGAGAGGAAAATGAAAGCGAAGGGATTGTGGCATGGTCACTATGTCCGGGGCGCTATCTGTGGGGGGGGGGGGGTGTAATTTCTCACTTTCTGTCTCTCTCATCCTAAAGCAAAAAGAAAAAAATAAAAAGACTCTCAAAAGAAAAAATAATAATAATAATAAGATTCTGATGACCTCTTGTTGGAAGATTCAGTGGTCACTTTCACAGTCACAAGTTTCCACTCTCCACAAGCACTGATTCAGACAGCCACTCTCTTCCCAGAATACATTCTCCTGTTGGTTTCTATGACAATACTCTTACGAGTTTTCCACTTCCCTCACCAGTGCCTTCTCAGCTTCCTTTTGCTTATTTCTCCTCGTTCTTCTACAGTCACCTCTTTGATACATAATATGAATCTCACAATCAAAATTGAAAATTTGTGATTTACACTCCAAATCTTCACTTGGTGTTCCCCATTTTGGTAAAATTTACCTTCACAATTACTCAAGCCAGAAGCCCTGGAATCTTCCCTACTGCCCCCCTCTCTTCACGTCATGCCCCACACAGAATCCCTCAGCAATTCCTAACATTGCCATCTCTGAAATACACCCAGACTTTTCCAGCTTCTATCCACCTCTGCTGCTTCCTCTCTGGTTCGACGGCCATACGAACCCCTTGACAAGACTTTCTCCTTCTTTCACTGCCTTCTAACCCAGAGTAATCTGTTAACCCTTTTCAAATTGTGTCCCCTGAATACAGTTTTACAATGACTTCTCACCCACGCATACTAAAATTTAAATTTCATATGAAGGCCCCATATCCATGTTCACCTCCTCCCCCCCACCACCTATTTTAGCTTTTCCAAAACTACCTCTAGTCACCATGCTGAGTGTTAGCCACATGAATCCTGCTCTTCCTTGAAATCATAAAGCCTGTTCCAAACTCAGGGCATTTACTCTTACCATCTGTCTACCTGGAGCACTCTTCGCTCCAGTCGTCCCTTGGTCAACTTCTCTTCATTTGGGTCTCCACCTACAGGTCACTAAAGTCAACAGCCTCCAAAACCACCTTCTCAAACCACATCCCAAGTTGTAATTGAGTCTTTATCCCAACACTCGATTTTCTCCACATCATTTATCACCGTCTTAAATTAATCATGTTTAATTATTTTACACAGTTATCTGCCTCCTACCACTAAAATAAATTCAGTAAAACAAGTTGTGTTGTCTCTTTTAGCCACTGCTGGTCTTCTCAGTGCCTGGTATGATGAAGTATTTAATAAATAATAAGTCAAGAATAAATCAGGGACAAATGCTGCCTGGCTCAGGTTATGGGATTTCTGATAAATTAAAATAACATTTATAGAGATAACCATTTCCTCACTTACTAAAACCCTCACAACCCCACTGAGGCATATGAAAACTTCTCATTAAAAAAATTGAACATAGAGAAAGAAGAAATTTGTTTTTACATGGAATCTACATAAGTGTATGTGAAGACATTTACACATGCCCTTTCCCATTGAAATTAAGTAATTCCTAGACATTTTAAATACTGTTGACTGTTTTTCATAGTGAGGGGTTCTTAACATTATGAATAGAGTCTAATTTCATTTTTAAACTAGAAAAACAACTTTGTGGGAATGACCCATGTGTGATATTCCAGTGGGAGTTAAGGACATGGAAAAGTTGTGAAATTCTCAATTGCTCACAAATAAGCACCTAAATGACTATTTATTTTCACCTAGTATTATTGCCCCACATATACAAGGCCCACAAACTGAGAAATAAAAGGCATTGAGGAGATGTAGCTGCCAGAAAAATCATTGAGAATGGCTCAGCCATTGTCTTAGCGAATCAGCCATGGCCATTAGACTAGTACCCTCAGCACGTAATGGATTCCTGAGCTCCAGAGATTCGCAGGGCTGTTTGTGAGCCCCTCCATGCACATGTTCCCAAAGTGATTACAGCTCCTAGGTTAGAATGCTAGGGTCTGAGCTGTTATCTTAAGGAGGCGAGTTGGAGATGCAGGTGGCAAGCTGATGAGTCTTAAGGGGATGCTATGCACTTTACAGAGGAAAGGAACCAGTGATAATCACTCAAGCCTCTAGCAAGAAAAGGGAGCATAGGGATCCAATTTGGGACTAACAAGCAATATAAACTAGATTTCTGGGAAAAGGACTATGATTCTCTGCACTGCTGTGTGGGTGTTAACAGCTGTGCTGAGCATGGAAACACTCCCAGGAGCAGGGGGGTGTTGGGATCCCCACTACAGAGCAGCCACTCAAGAGCTCCCCACTGCTGCCCTCCTGCAGGGCTGGTGACCTTTCAGAACTTAGCTTTCTCTTCTGTCTATCCATAGCCCTGGTTACTTATTTTCTTACAGTGGTGCTGGAAGAATAATACTAATAAGCTCATAATATGAGTTATTAGAAGACAACTTATCTACAAAAGGGCTAGAACTTTAGCTTTCCTGTCTGCTTTCTATAGTCCTCCTATCATCATCTCCACTGCTGGGCATCATCTCTCTCCTTATAGTATCTCCTTTTCTTCCCATTAAACTCAATACTGCTTATCTATATAGGACCTGGTACTTCTCAAAATTGAAAATAAATGCATTGTTTCTTATTTACTTGGTGTCTATCTTCCTCATTGTGCTGTAAGCTCCAGAAATCAGGGACAGTCTATTCCTGTCTCACTATAGCCTTACAGACGACTGGTAGGTTTAAACAAAGTTCCACGTGACTCCTGACTCAATAAATAATTGCTGAATGTTGTTGCATGGATGCTAGAACTCTGATAACTGTGGTGAATGAAGATAGCATGGACGTTGAGGCTCCTTCATGAGAAACATCTGTAAGTGCTAGCATAGGAGTTGTTAGACAATTTCTCTCAGAGGACTCTTTCCTTACTTTCACATGATTTAGTGGAGAAATAGTCACTGGAAGGCCTTTACCAACTTTGTGACCCTTGGCAAGATGACTGCTCTGAGCTTCAAGTTTTTTCATCAACAAGACAGAAATCATGACAGCAAACCAAAGATGAAGTGTTATATAGAAACCATTTTCAAATTTATTTTTAAGCAAGACTAATCATTTTTAAAACAAATGTGACAGATAATCTCATACTATAAAACAGATCCAGAAGAACTTCAGGAGGACCAACTACCTGCATGGCCTTGGATGGCCCCTCAGAAAGCCTCATCAGAAGTTGGAGTGTCAAAACCACAACACTCGGGATATCATGCCAAACAGAGAAAATAATATATACTCAAAAGACATGCATTCTCTCTTCCTGATTTTTTTCTCCATTGCAGGGAACGAAGGCTGCTTTCTACTAAGTTCTAGATCAATGGGCAGGGCAGGAAAGGATGTGAGACTTTCCACCAATATGAAATGCAAGTTCTCATCCTGGAGTTATAAGAATAAACTAGCGTCTGCACTGGCAGTTCTCTGCATTCGAAAGGGTTGATATTATGTAAAAACAGAGATTCAAATACTCCACACAAACACCAGGCATGAAAGAAAAGAACTCTTGCACACTATTCACCTTCTCTTAACTAAGCTTACCCAGGTAAGTAAAACTGAGACCCACCTGGGGATAAAGCACATATGTTTATTAGACAATCTTGGAAACACAAGATTGGTGCAGGGCAATTTCCCAACCAAAACATACTCATCAAAGGCAATTATTTTATTTTATTTAAAAATTCGTCCAGCTTTACTGAGGCATAATTGACAAATAAAGTTGTATATATTTATATACATGGTAATGTTTTGATTTTTGTATATACACCCTGAATTGACTACCACCTTCTGGCTAATCAACATATTCATCACCTCACTTAGCTCGTAGGTGTATACTGGTAAGAATATTGAAGATTAACTCTCTTAGTAAATTTCAAGTGTATGGTCCAGTGTTATCAACTATGGTCATGATGTTGAGCATTAGAATTCCAGAACTTATTACAAATACTGTAAACATACATCTAAAATTATTTTAACAGCTACAAATTCACTATGAAATGTACAAGTGATAGTCCATTTTGCTGCTGTTATTGTTGGTTTTTTAATTTTTCCTGCATTTTAAGAAGAGAAGAAAGGAGAGTTGGTTCATTGCACTTTCTGGAAACTGAGCCCTATCTCCTGATGGGCAAGATTTTGCATCTCTCTTCCCCAGACAGAGACCACTCAGCTCTCTCTGGGGCTCAGGCCTCTGCCTAAGCTCACTGGCTTCTGTCTGTCACTCTCAGACCCTCAGTTTCTCTACCTCTTTCTGAGTGTCTCCACCATCCACTATGAGTCTCTCAACCTCAAGATAAAACAGTTCAGTTCAGTTCCACATGCGCCCAGGGCGCCATCTAATAACCTTTGCACTTTTTCACCTGTTGGTTGCTCTGACGGCCCTTGACTCACATGGAATGGAGGGTGGGTGCCAGAGTCTGTTGTTTTTCTATTTTTTGTACAGAAGGCCAGCTGTGGAGTTAAGAGTAGATGACCTCTACAGCCCAGTCAGAGAGCAAGGATGCCTCTTTCCTCCTTTTCAGCTCATTAGACATGTTCCCTGCACCCCTACACACAACTGCCCTGCTATAGCACCAGCAGCTCAATATCAGAAGACATTTCTTAGGAATGCAGCACAAGGTCAAGCTAAAAATATCCTCATATGAGGACACCACATCCAGGCTCAACAAAAGCTCAAAATTTTACCCAGAAGTTGGGACCAGCAGTCGGCGTAATGGCTATGTTGCTGGACTCCCACATAGTTGACCACGGTTTGAGTCCCAGATCCGGTGGCTTAAACTCACACCAGGCTCTGACTCTGTCTTTCTGGCAAGCACATGCACCCTATAGTAAAAACCGCTTTAAAAAAAAATGTTTACCCAGAAGTATGCTGTCTTTTTTCCAAACCTGTCTGATCCTTATGAGGAAGTGTCCAAGGTTTACAACCACCAAATTTACATAATCTTCTGAGTTTCCAAGTCTGAGAAAAACGGTGGCACAAACCCAGGTTTAGGTAAAGCTCGACAATGTTGATCTTCACAAATTTAATTTTAAGGGAAGAAAAGAATAACAAGTGGTTGTAAGTTATTTGCTAAGGTTACTGTGGACAAGGCACCATAGAATATTGTTACTTTAGTCTCTGCAATTCCTTTTATGTCAGCCAAGCACAAGGCAGAACAAACGACTCTTCTCTTAGCAAGGCAGGTCTTTAAAGGGATCTGATTGCTGCTTACAGCTCCCCAGTCTGCCTTTATCAGAGAAGCAAAGGAGCTGCCAGGACATTTTGCTCCCAACAGGCTCTTTAGACTGCTGCAGACAGCAATGACCCTGGGGGTTAACACTGTGGAAGAGAGAGTGAGAATTGACCAGTGATAACCAAGGGGGATTCCAGGGCCTCAATCAGCCTCCCACTTAGAGGAGAGATCCACATTCCATCACAGGAACTGAAAGGCAGTGTCTGGTAAGCCCCCTTTAAACTGGAGTCCACCTGCAATCAGCAAGCATGCCTGAGAACAAAGATGAGTGAGGGGGATCAGAAAACGAAAGATAAACCAGGACACAGGCTCTGTGACAAAGCAACAGAAGCAAAATATGCTCAAGTCTTTGGAGTAAGCAGCTCTTAAGAAGATGAGTTCTCTAATGCATTACAGCACTATCGGCCACATGCGCATGGCCACAGGTGACTGTCAGGATCTATGGCATGTGATTTAATAATCACTAAAGACCACCGCCCTAAGCACTTAGAGTGCAAGACCTAGCGTCAGGGTGGCAAAGCACTTCCCACCTACAAACCACAAAAGCAGAGAGCACCACATTGCAGAAAAACTAGGAAAGTGGAAAACACTCTGGGCACAGGTGCCCAGAACAGTTGTCAGATGGGCAACCTTTGTTGGAAAATATTCCCACTCACAGATTGTTTAATTTTTCTTTCATTTAATAACCAAGTGGAAATCTGCCCCCTCATTGAACTCTAGGTTGGAACTGTCATTTACTCATTTATTCATTTGATGGTATTTATCAAACCAAATATTGTTCCAGGCACTAGACATAACAGAAGAACAAAAATGCAGCATTTGTAGAACTTATATTCTAGTGAGGATTGACTAAGAATAGACAAGACAGGGGCCAGCAGGTGGCATGATAGTGAAGGTGCTGGATTCCCACATGGTCAACTCTGGTTCGAGTTCCGGACTCAGCAGCTTGAAAATCAGGCTAGGTGCATGCATGTGCATATATGCCCAAAATCCCAAGAGGAGAATGGAGGAGAAGGGATTACAGTGTGACTATTCTCCTTGGGGTGTGATTTCTCCTTTTCCCTCTCACTATCTCTCTCTGTCTTTCTCCAGGAAGAGCAAGTGCCCTATGGCAAAAATCAAAAAGAAAGAAAAGAAAAGAAAAGAAAAGAAAAGAAAAGAAAAGAAAAGAAAAGAAAAGAAAAGAAAAGAAAAGAAAAGAAAAGAAAAGAAAAGAAAAGAAAAGAAAAGAAAAGAAAAGAAAAGAAAAGAAAAGAAAAGAAAAGAAAAGAAAAGAAAAGAAAAGAAAAGAAAAGAAAAGAAAAGAAAAGAAAAGAAAAGAAAAGAAAAGAAAAGAAAAGAAAAGAAAAGAAAAGAAAAGAAAAGAAAAGAAAAGAAAAGAAAAGAAAAGAAAAGAAAAGAAAAGAAAAGAAAAGAAAAAAGAAAGAAGGAAGGAAGGAAGGAAGGAAGGAAGGAAGGAAGGAAGGAAGGAGAAAGAAAGAGAGAAAAAGAGAAAGAAAAAGAAAATTGCAAAGCTTGCTGTGATTATAGGATAAAAGTAGTGCAGGAGAAGAGAAATTGTGAGTCTTGTCAGAGTAAGTGTTATACTTTTAAGTGAGTGTTCAAACCAGGCTTTTCTCAAATGAGAGAAAGTGTTAAGGAAGTGAGGGTGCAGCCACGTATATATATTAGGAAAAGTGTTCCCAGAAGATAAGTGCAAAGGCCCTGAGTTACCGATCTGTGCATGTTCTCAGAACAGTGAGGAGACCAGCATGGTGGGGCAGAATGAGGGGAAGGGTAAAGTGGTGGGAATCAA
>NW_006159515.1:1672192-1694217 GCF_000334495.1 Tupaia belangeri chinensis
CAGCAGGAAAAGGGGCATCCACAGTGTAGACCTTTATAGAGCGCTGCAAGGAGCTTGTCTTTTTTCTGGAGAGACATCAGGAGCCACTGGTGTTCTCCTTTAAGAGAGTGACATTTCAACAGGGACATTCTCACTGTTTCATTGAGAACAATGAAGAGAACCAATTATATTAATAGGGAAACACTTTGGAGAAGCCCTGGGAAACAGTAGTGACTAGGATCAAGATGCAAGCAGTAGTTACTCAGAGTTGTTCATCTCTTAGATATATTTCGAACATAGAGCCAAAATTATTTATTGATGCTACTATACATGCTTATCTTTACATCACCCTCAATACTCTAACTGTTCATTTATTCACTTTACCTCATTGAGCATCTACTTTGTGAGCACCCTTATACTAAACTTCTTACTTAAGCAATGAAAGATGACCTAAAGCAAGGATTCCAGACTTAATGGGATTTACAGTCTCTTCAGGAGGTAAGAAAACTATTCAAATAATTATAATCCCTGAGGGCAGGAATGATTAATGTCACAAAGAAATAAAGCTTAGCATTGCAAGAATTCAGAATGTTTAGCTCCTGCTTCTGAAGGTACAGAATTTGCCTAATGGCTGTGGAAGACTCCTGAGAACTGCCTCACAGTACACTGGCCTGTGATGCCTCCAGCATTTATAGCATGTTAGACATGAAAATGGCTCCTTCAAAGAAGCCTATAGATGGGGCCAGCAGATGGTGTAATGGTTACATTGCTTGACTCCCACATGGCTGACCACAGTTCGAGTCCTGGACCTTGTGGCTTGAAACTTACACCAGGAATGTGTGCATGTGTGACCAAGATCCCAGGAGGAAAATGGAGGAGAAGGGATTGTAGAGTGGCATCCTCCCTGGTGGGGGGTAGGGGTGGTGATTTCTCACTTTCTGTCTCTCTGTCTCTCACTTTCTCTCTCAACTGTCTCTCTCTCTCTCTGGTGAGTGCACATACCCTAAGGCAAAAACCTCTTAAAAAAAAAAAAAAGAAGTCCATAGGTTTCTGTTTCACTTTTTTCTTTTGCAAGCCTCTATATGACATTGTTGTTCTGTAGTGGATTCTATTATGAGCAACACACAGCGCCTTCAAGAATGTCAGTCTTTTCCTGAAAGTGCCAGGAGAAGGCACCAGAAGACAGCCCTCAGAAGCCAGTCTTCGCTGGAGATTTCCATGCCTGGAGAGGGCAGTTTCACTAAGACATGCCCTTTTCCCAGAGGCCAGCTTCCTTCTCTAATTCAGGACAACTCTGACCACTATCCAGGTTGAGGCACAGAGCAATAGCGTTGCCCAAGACCTCATGCAGGCTCTCTGCAGTTGACTCCTCTCTGCCCAATCCTGCTTCCTTTCCTGGCTCTCTTCAGGTGATCATCCCAAGAGCACACCCAAACAGACTCTGCATGCTAAGCTCTTTCTGGAAGAATACAATGAGAAATACCTTTATGTAACTGAATCTAGTGAGCCAGACAGATGGACTTCTATAGCACATTCCCAACAGGATAGTTCGGATTACAGTTGTTTTTGAAAGAACTTCTGTGACATTCTGTTTTGCCTATAGCTGCCAGATAAAGCTAAATTAATGATTAGTTATAAACTAGAACATGTTTTTGCTATCTGGAAATATCTACACCCTTTGATCACATTTGTCAACCCAGCTATCCTTTTATTCCACAATGTCCAATCTAATAAATCCCTGAAATCTTCATGGACTAAAACTGCCAACTAGTCTTGGAAAAGATCCTTGCAGCAAGGGTTAATCATTTTTTAGGAACTCTCAGCTGGCTGAACTAGAGCCAGAGACTACTAACAGAAAACACTTCATTTCTGGTGACCTAACTATGCTTCCTGCTCCATCTTTAAAGATCATTCAGAAAAGGGAAACAGCAGTTAGCGTAAATGGCTATGTCGCTGGACTCCCACGTAGTCAACCGCGGTTCAAGTCCCAGACCTGGTGGCTTAAAACTCACGCCAGGCATGTGTGCGTGAGTGCCCAAGATCCCGAGAGGAGCATGGAGGAGATGAAATTGCAGCATGACCATCCCCCCTGGGGGTGATTTCTCACTTTCTGTCTCTATGTCGCTCTCTGTCTGTCTGGCGAGTGCACGCGCCCTATAGCGAAAACCTCTCCAAAAAAAAAAAAAAAAGAGAGAGAGAGAGAAAAAACCCAGATCATTCAGAAAAGATGCGAATCTAATTCCAAAACCTGAATGATAATATAGGTGTTTCTGAGGTTTCCTTCAGGATACCATGAAGGTCATATTTTCTGCTCTATGTATTTGCTTATCTTTCTTTTGTTGACCATCTTCACTTCTCTCCGGTTCTCAAAAGCTTGTCTTTACCCATCACAAGGAACAGTACAAGTGACTAGATGAGCAATATCTCCTTTTTCTTTAGAAGGCAGAGAAGGACAAATGATTGCAAAGGATTATGTGAATAGGTGGAGTGGTGGTTAAGGTGCTGGACTCCCACATGGCTGACCGCAGTTTGAGTCCCAGACCCAGTGGTTTAAAACTCATGTCAGTTATGCATGCATGCATGCCCAAAATTCTAGGAGGAGAATGTAGGAGAGGGGATTGTGGTGTGTCCGTCACCCCTAGGGTGTGATTTTCTCTTTCCTTCTCACTGTCTCTGTCTTTCCAGCAAACACATGCACCTTATGGCAAATAAAAACTTTTAATCAATGCAAAATTTATATTCTCACATATCTAGGAAGTTATGTGAAGGGCACACCCACTTCTCTCGCTTCTGAATCCAGAGGCTGTAGTGGCATCATTAGGACCCTGTCTCCTTCTATTCCTTGATTCAGCTTATTTCTCTGGGTTTTAGTCTCACATAAGCTTTTGCTACAGAGTCACAAAGATGGCAGCCAGCTATTGCAGATTTACCTGGCCACTGTAGCTGCCAGTCCCAGAGAAAAGACAGTATTCCCTTTTCCAATAATCCCAGTAAATCCTGAACTGCTCTTTGATTGGTTCTTGCAATTCAGGAGACCACCTCTGTGGTGAGACGATAGATGCATCCAGTTAACTCAAACCACGAAAAACAGGTGTCCTATAAGAAAGAAATTTCTGGAGCTAGTAGATGGCATAGCAGTTATGTCGCTGGACTCCCACATGGCTGAACGTGGTTTGAGTCCCAGACCTGGTGGCTTAGAATTCACGCTGGGCATGTGTGGGTATGTGCCCAAGATCCCAAGAGGAAAATGGAAGAAAAGGGATTGCAGTGTGGCCATCCTCTCTGGTGGGTTTCTCACTTTCCCTCTCATTGTCTCTGTCTCTTTCTCTTTGGTGAGCACATGTGCCTTAAGGTAAAAACTTCTTTAAAAAAAAGAGAGAGAGAGCATTCTGAACCAGCCATAATGGCTTAGCATAATGCCGCACTATGCAATGCTAGAAATTTTAGAGAAGTTCAGGCTTTAGTTCCCAGATTGACCGATGCATTCCACATGCTCATGCACCTGTCCATGATCCTGGTTGGCTGGGAAGGTTGGGAGGAGGATTGCAAAATGAAGATCCTATGGAGAGTCTCTGTCTCTCCACCTTTTTTGTTCTCTCTCAATAAAATTTAAAAATTAAAGAAAAAAGAAAAACAAAGAAATACTTCTGATGACAAAAGTGAAAAAAGAAAATGCATACCAGGCAGACAAAATTACCAAACTGGTCACATCATCAATTTCCAACAACTCACAATAATTTTTCTTAAAATTCTGGTCCCAGTTGTTTTCCTCCTCTCTCTTGTTGGGCTAATCTAAATCCTACTTACTCCAAGGTCATATTTTCTGCTCTACGTATGTGCTTATCTTTCTTTTGTTGACCATTTTTATTTCTCTCCAATTCTCAAAAGCTTGTCTTGACCCATCACAAGGAGCAGCACTAGTGACTAAAGGCGGTATCAGCAATATCGTCTCTTTCTTTAGAAGGTGAAGAAGGACAAATGATTGTAAAGAGTTATGTATTAATAGGATTGGTTTTTATCACAGTTCTAGCCCATAGTACTCATTTGTATCTGTTGATATGTTTGTCAACTGTTGCTTATGAGTGAAGGAGTTTTGTTTAGAGAAGGAGGACTTCAAGGAGAACTGAAGAATCTGGAACAGAAGTTTCATCCTCAGTTCCACTTACCTACTCAGACAGGCTGAATCCACAGTCAAGAACGTAAGGGTCAAAATCCAATGGGATGATCCAAGTAGAACTTGGGCTCTGTAAGTCTAGGGGCCAAGTGACAAAATGGGAAAAAGAATGCTTTTACCCAACCTCTGGATCTAGCAATGCTTTACACTTTAGGAACTTGTGAACACAGCATTCTTCACATGGCCATTGGTACTCTCAAGACAGCTCCAAGAGGCTTTGAGGACATGAGCCAGATAGAACCCCAAAGTTGTGTATTTGTTCTACACTGTAGCTAGCAGACTGGATCAGGGCCCATGCAAGGTACTCCTTTGGAGATTCCTAAATGGAAGCACTGGAGAGTTGCTAATTTGGTTAATCTAATCAAAATGGTCCCATTGATACAAGAATTACTTCATAATTAGCTGGTCTTATTCTGTAGCCATAGTTTAATAATAGTGAGAATATTCAAGGTTCGAACACATTTCTAAGAATAGTACTGCAAACTGAACAGATAAGTGGATAAAAAAATAAAATTTCTAGGAGAAAGTATTGGAAACCTTTTTATTTTATTTTTATTAATAGTATAGGAAACATTTTTAAATGTTCAACATCAATAGCAATAAATATTTCCAATTACAAGGAAAGTTATTTTTAACACAGTGAAAAATTTTAATCCCAAGTATAAAAGTTTCTTAAAATGTTCTGTCTTTTACTATAAAATACCTCTGCTTTAGCTTAAAAGAATCTTAAATACATAAAAAGCATTATGCAAGGTAATTTTCACTCTAGAAATTTCACGTAATTATCAAACATCTTAAGAGAAGAACTAAGCAAACTATGTATATGTGCTCAATTAAATTTTATTTAGTCATTAAAAGTAAGGATTATATAGGCTACAATATAACCTGAGAATAGTTTGGTACAAGGTAAAGTGAAAATTGTATGGTCAGTATCATTAAAAATAGGCAAAATTACATGCTATAAAAAAAGGTTATGTTTTTTTAAAAAAGAAAATAACATTAAATACAGATCTGTAGGCAAAGTGAAACTGTGGAAAGGTTCATATTCTTCTATCTACCAAATTATATCATTTTTATTATAGGAAAATAGGTCCAGGGAAATTTTCTACTTAGAAATTAGCCAAAAATAAATTAAAACAGAGATATTTTTGTCCTTATTTTCTGCTAGCTTTTATGCATAACTGAATTTTCTGTATTTTATAAGAAGCATGTTTGGGATCAGCAGGTGGCATGATAGCTAAAGGGGCTGGACTCTCACATGACCAATCGTGGTTTGAGTCCCAGATCTAGCAGCTTACTTATTCATTTTCTCTCTCTCAGTTTCCCTCTCTCTCATGAGTGTATATATGCCCTATAGCAAACAGTAAATAATAAAAAAATCAACTTAAATAAATGATTCTTTCAAACAAAGAAGCATATTTATAACTGTATAATTAAACTATTGACTTCGAAATGCCCATACTATTGTTTAGAATTTATAAAATGATTTATTTAGAACATGTTTGAAGAAGACAAGAATTTTGTGCTTGAGAGAGATATGAGATTTAAATTTTAAGAGATTTTAACAGAGCAACATAAGCATGTCGGTGTAACACATTCCATCCATTGCTGCAGTTCTTATGAGGCCTCCCCTGACCTTTCAGCTCTCCATTCTCACACACAGAAATACAGGCCCCAGGTCTTCCTCTCCCTATCTCATCACAGACAGACAACAGGATCTCTCCTGACCTATAATCAAATGAGTTCTTAAATGAGCAAGTAGTTCCCAGATCAATAGTAGATAGGATTTTTCTCTGTAGGGATAACAGCAATGATGTCTTGCAATCCAGTGGTGAAAACAAAGTCTTGGCCAGGCTCTTTCAAGGAGAAAATTGATGATACTCTCTGGCTTTTAATATCTTGGTCAGGGGTTATCTTAGCAACCATCATAATTATTCACTCAGAAAACATTTTTGAATCCTACTATTTCTGGGTGACGAGGGATAAGATATTTACAATGTCCTGGGCGAGCAGGTGGCACAGTGCAGAACCCAGACCCAGTGGCTTAACACTCACACAAGGCACATGTGCACGCAGGCCCAAAACCCTGAGAAGAGAATGGAGGAGAAAGGATTGTGACATGGCCATCTCTCTCTCTCCATCTCTCTGGCAAATGCATATGCCCTATAGCAAAAATCTCTCTCTCAAAAAAAAAAAGATATTTAAAATGTCTAAAAATATCTCCCCACAAATCATTTACTTATCACAAAAGGGAAATAACTTTACAGTGGAAAACATGGCAGAAACCACATTAAGCAAATTATGAGATTTAATATTTTTTATGATGGGACACTAGTCTGTCACCACACTAGACTATGAGATTGTTGAGAACGAGATCTGAGTCATTTGTCTTTGTTCACCCAGACTCACACCACACGTGATCCCAAAGACTGAGGAAACCAGACATGCATTCAATATCAGGTATTGTAAGTCCCCTTTCACGTGATATTTGTCTCCTTTTACACAGTGAGAAGCTAGTGGTCAGAGACGAACAGAACTTGTGAAAGGTTATGAAATTGATCATTTAGAGGGTCCAAATTTGAGCTCAGAGCTGCCTGACTCTAAAGGCCAAACTCTTTCCTCCTTTTCATGTTGCTTTTAGTTTAAAATCTAGTCACATGATAGTAGAATTGATCAACCATGTGATGAAAAATCATTTGTTACAAGGACAGAGAAGAGAAAATTTTCATAAGCCAGGGTCACACATTCAAATACTAATAAAGGCTCCTTAATATGCAAAACACATGAGTTAATCGAACCATGGAGAACAGCTCATGGTTGAGTCTGGGTGACATGAAGAACGAATAATTCATCCGAGGCAAGGGCTGACTTCAGGTCCAATCCATTGTTGGCACTAGCAGCCGAGAACCCCATGTTGCCAGGTCTTCTGATGTTTCTGAGAAGGAGAGGTGAATGTGTGTGAAACCTTCCCATTTTTAAACATTGCCAGCTAATTTTTAAAAAGTAAAACACTCAGTCAGCCAAGCTAAACACATTTATGTGCCATATTTGCCTGTGGTCGCCAGTTTACAGGCTCTGGCACAGACCACTGTTATTATTCTTCACATTGTCAGTGTGGCTGTCTTCCCACACGGTGGGCTCAGCGCCTCACCATGCGTCCCATCCCGGAGTGCTGCCAGGAGTACAAGCACAGCAGACAATCTGAACTGGAGCTGAAGTTCAAGTAGAAGCCTAAGAAGCTGACGCTGTTGTTGGCGTTTCCTAACGGATGATCTGAGCGTGAGAAGGAGGAATACAGTAGGGCCCCAACTCATAGTCAATATCTTCCAGTCCCTTGATTGACGCTACCTACCACTAGACACATGGTTCCGATTCAGCAGCTCCTCATGCAAGCCCGTGTATGACGATACTCCTGAGAAATAACAGCACATGCCTTAGAATTATACACTCCAGGTATTCAAAAGGTTCTGAGTTTTTTGTTTTTAATTTCTTTTTTATTTGCCAGAAGGCCCGTGTGCCCCCTAGAGAGAGACAAAGAAAGAGGGAAAGTGAGAAAACACCCCCCATGGAGAACAGTCACACCATAATCTTCTCATCTCCTTCTCTCTTTTTTTTTTTTAGATTTTGGTCACATATGCACACACACCAGACAACATATTATTTTCACGTTGCTGAGTCCAGGACTTGAACTGCATAGTTATGTGTGATCCAGCTGCCCTAACCACCATGCCACCAGCTGGTCTGCTCTGAACTTATTTAAAATTGGCAAATAAAGAAAAAATAATAAAATTGTTTAAAATGTATTTGTGTAGGCGTACCCTATACAAAGCACCTTTGATGAGGAATTTATTTAAGATTTTTTTAGATTATGGAGGCTAAGAAGTCCCACAATAAACAATCTGCACGTTGGAGAACCAGGGTAGTTGAAATCATGACTCAATCCAAATCCAAAGTCCTCAGAACCAAGGAAGCCCAGGCCGAAGACCTGAGAGCCTGGGGGCCATTGTGTGAGTCCAGCAACCGAAGCCAGAAAAATGCTGTCAAATGGCCGAAGAAGGAGGATGCTCCCCCCCCCCGTGAAAGAATTTTCCTTTCCCGTACATTTTGTTTTCATTTAGTGCCCATGATGATTGGATGGTGCCCACTTATATTAAGGGCAATCTTCTCCCTCCATTCTCAAGCCAACATCCTCTGGAAACACCATCGCAGACAGTCTTGGGACAGCCCAATCATTCTAACTGAATGCCAAGACACCTGGACTTCCCTTTATGCAAAAAGGGGATGGACTTAGGCACTGTGGAAGCATTGAATAATTAAATAATTGAGACTAAACAATGCTTTGCCAGCTATCTGGATATCTCTTAACCCAGTCAAGCTAACACCCAAAGTCAAGCATCATGTAGAGTATTCTTGTGAGTTTTAGGTGAAAATGTAATGGCAAGAAAGGAGTATGTTTTTCAGTTATCTATTATTATTATTATTATGTTGATAAGAAAGTAACTTTTTATGAATAATGTAAGAAAACAACTAAAATTATGTCCATAAATGTTAACATTAAAGTCTTAATTTAATAGAATGGAAAATGGTTTGCAAGTTTGTTTTAAATACAATAATTTAGTAAGCATCTCTCCAGCAGTAATTGAATGATAATAGCTACCAAAGGCATTAGGATTCTGCATAATCTTAGAGCAAATACTTTTTGTAATATATAATGAAATAGAAGATGATGAAAATGGGTGATAGATATTAAATAGAGTATTTTTGCCAGCACAAAAAGTTGATGGTAACCATGACTCTGTGCAAGGGTGACATGAAATATCAATTCAGGAAAAGGATGATAAAAACTTTTTTTAAAGCATTTTGTCAGATACCTTCTAGAACTGCTAAATTGCCTTTCTATTCTCAATAACATGAGTCAAAGGCCTCAGAGCCAGTATAAAAAATGTGAAACAATCCATCTCAGAAGCAGCACCTGATGGGAGAAAACAGGATCTCCACATCAATTTGTCATGATCCAATATGGATTAAGCAGTTTATTTGTTTTGACATTTCTCATTTGCTAAGTGCCAGCATGCCAAAGTAATCTCTCTGTGATACAGACACAGACCAGAACATTTATTTTATTTATTTAGGGGATTTATAGCCCCTTCTCTGCCAAACAAGTCATTTGAAAGCAGAAATATTTTAAAATTGGGACCACATGTGGTTTCACCTGATAATAGTTTAATCTCATCATTTCACCCCTGCAATGGAAAACCATGCTCTACCACCTCAGACATGGTAGCCAGGACTTTCAGGTTTATGAGAGCACACAACCACCCAGGGTTAGACTCGAACATCTACCCCTTATAAACCTAATAGACAGTAACTTATATTCCAGAAACTTCTTAGTCTAATACACTATTTTTAGAGTTTCTTCCAGGAGAAAGAGAGAAAGAGAAACTGAGAAACAGGCAATCCCCAACAGGGTCTTCATGCCATGAGCCACACCCGTCTCAGATTGCCCAGATGATGGCCACACACATGTGATCGTGGCACACTCAGGGAAGTCCTGGGATGTGAATACAAAATATTTCCTATGTGGATCTAGTTGTCTTACCACTGTGCCATCATATGACCTCTGTCTGATGCACTGCAGTTGTTTCCTTCTTTAGTCTTTTCCTATTTGTCTTACTGTTCAAATGGGGAGGAATAGAGACTCAGTCTTGACAGAGACATTTAAATTAGATACTAATTTTCGTAAAACCGTAAGGCATAGGGTGGGATAGTAAAGTAATTTTTTGATTTAGAGTAAGATCAACTTGAGTCTTAATCCCAGAGTTTCATTTATTAATTATTGTTTATTAAGCAAGTTATATAATCCACTGAAATTCATTTCCTCATTATAAAGCAGTAATAATACTTTTCTCATTGGATTATAATGACATTTAAGTCAGATAATAGAAATAACTTGACTAGTGTTGTGCTTGGCCCTCAGTACCTCTGTACATGTTTTTCCTTCCCCTTCAGCACTCTGAAGTTCCCTTATGCTCTCGCTTTGTGAGTTTTACATGGTTGGAGAGCAGAGGAAGGTGAGTATACATACAAACAGAAATAAATGGTTCTCTCTCTCTCTCTCTCTCTCTCTCTCTCTCTCTCATGTGAACACACAGAATAGCAACTAAAAGGAGTCCCAGAGGCTTTATTCCAAAATGTCCTCTTTAGCCCATTTTAGGACAGACTATGAATAAACAGAAATAAGTACTCCTGTATTCTAATGCTTGGAAGAAAATAAAAAACATAAAAGCAGGGTCTGGAGGTGCCACCGTGCTAATGTGACACTGTGAAGCTGACCCACTGGGAAGGTTCTGGGTTCACTTCTGAAGATTTCCCTGAACAAGTCAGGAGTGTGCTTGTGCTGGGCTGGCAGAGGCTGGGGGGGGTGGGTTATGGCATCAAAATCCTTTCAGGGCTATCTCTCTCTCGTTTCACTCATGAAAGAAAAAAAATAAAGAGAAACAAGTGAAGGAGGGAGAGAAAGAAAGAAAATACAATACATAGAAGATGAGAAAGAATAAAAGAAGGAATCATGGCAAGATGACTAGATGATTGAAGGGATTTTACTTGAACTTCATGATGATTGATGTCTTTACTGGAGAGGTAGGAATGTCAGTAGAAAACAGGCTCTTCCGGTTCTGGGATGGCACTGCTTCGTGTAAGCACTGGCTTACACAGACTATTGTCATCTTTACTTGTGTGCATTTACTGGATTATCAGAAAAGTCATGACTTTTTTTAAAAAAGTATTTTTTTAATGATTCTCTATGTAAAAATGTGTCCTAACTTTTCTGACAATCCAATATCTTTCTTTTGAGCGTGCATCAATTATGCTTGAGTGTATTACCATAGGTTCACATTAGAATTATTCATTATGGCCCACATTGAAAAGAATGGACTGACAACACCTAGTTAGCCATGTAAAAGCTGTTATCCGCTTAGTTCCCACAGAGTGAAGTACAACCTAGGGCTTTATCAAATCCAAACAAGGCCCTTGTCTGGGTAGAAGGAGATCAGGGAAGAAATGCATACAGACGCAAGAATGCCAAGTTCTCTTTTGAAAATAATATATGGTAATATCTTTATTTGATTGCCACATACTACATGCATACTTTGAAAAAAATATGTTGTGTGCTAAAGAGAAGTACAATAGTTAAACATAAATTAAAAATCATAAAATAAAATAAAATTCTAAAAAAAAATAAAAACAGTGCCCTTCTCTTACAAAATCTGCTCTATGAGGGCATCTGTTTCAGGGAGAACCTGTGTTTACTGGGCTATTTCCCATACACAACCTCGACCAGTTCTCACAGCAACACTGAGGCCATACCGACACTATGCCCCTCCTTAACACTGGGCAGCCAGCCCTTGAAGGTTATTGACCCCTGCAATCACCAAAATCATGCACCTGGAAGCCAAAATGTTCCTAGTTCTGAAATGTATTCTCTCAATGTAAAGAATAGATTTCACTCTCTCATGTCATCCTGCATCCTGCAGAATAGGTAAATATTGGGGGTCACTTATTCCCACAGAAAATTTGTAATATTTGGGCTTGGAAAACAAGTGATAGATAGAGGCCTGAAATAAATATCTAAAAAAATTCTAAAGAAAGCTATTGGCCCCAAAATTCCCATGCCCATTGAGGGGAACAATTTTAAGCTTGTAGGGCCTTGAAGTATATTTAGTTCTTCATTTTTCTTAGAACTGTTTAATTCTAAAACAACTCTATACTTGAAGACATTTCCGGCCACTCTGGAAAGGAATCTAGTAGGTCTGGGAATTGAGGTTTCATCAGATCCAGCGTAGACAACCTGGGGTGTGATAGGCATAGGAAGCAATTTATATTTTCCACGTAAGCCTGTAGCCTGGACTCTTGCAACTTTCTGGAGTTTTGGGATGTGGTGAGAAGAACTTTCTGGGACCGCCTGTGTAGCGTTTTAAGGTAATAGTAAATGGTGGAAAAGGAGACAATTCAACAGTGGGCCTTTATTATTCCTGTTCACTGTTCAGCATTCAATTTCTCATCCTATGCTTAGGGAATTTCCTACTTCTTGAGTTGTTTGTGGAGGTCAGCCAGCTTCTAACTGTAGAAGCAAAAATACCAGAAACAGACTGTCTCGATCCCACTCTGCAACAAGGGGTATTGAATCAGGACTTCATCGTGCATGGAGTCAGGGAATGTGAAAGATTTTTTTTATGTGAATTGAGTTTCCTGGGCCAGAAAAGCAGCCTAGTATGGTTTGCTTCCACTGACAGGAAACATTTCACCTGGCTAATTGAGTTGTGTGCCCTGTAGAAACCAGAAAATATTAGTGATCATTAAATCCAAATATCAACCACCTCGTTCTGCACTCAAACAACTTCTGCTACAGAGGTGGTCTAATTTGAATCTCTAGTTAGAGTTCACCTCTGGCTCCCCACTCTTCTCCTACCTATCTCTTATCACTCTTTTTGTCTATGCTCTTTTGGTTCATGTCTATAATCCTTTGTCTGAAACCTACTGTGTTGTCTCTCTTGTAAAACTCTCTCTCTCTTATTTTTTTGTTTTCAGCTATGAATCCAAGCATATGTGACCTCATTCCACAGTGGCTTTTATACTTAAGTGTATCTAAGTTTTAGCACCACCATAAAATTTGGCTTACACAACTGTACTGCAGTTTATAAATCAAGTCATGGTCAAGAATGTCTGCTTTCAAAACCTACTCTTTCCTAGATGCATGACTGTGGCCAATTATCTCACTGCTGAAGCCTTAGTTTTCTTTTATGTAAATTAGGGATGCTAACAGTCAGTCTCTGCCTTGTAATATTTGGGAAAGGATTAACAATAACACATAATAATGTTTATAAAAGCACCTAGAATGGTTTCTAAAACATTTAATTCCTTGGCAAGCCTATTAGGGACTTCTTTTAATGACAGAATTGAGGTTTAAGAAGATTAAATAACTTGTCCAAGATTGTACAGTTATACTGAGGAATACTTTTTTCTAAATTCATTCCAAAGGATTGGTTGAGGATTTTGATGGATTACAAAAAGATCATTGAAAACAAAGAGTAGAGGATATAATGGACAAGGAAACAAGAGGTCTAAGCCCTGGTCTCTACATCTCTAAAATGGATGTGTTAGTCTTGATTTCCAGTTTGAGATGACATTTATGTATCAATTTCTGGTCTTTGAATGTCTCCATTAAAATAGTTATGAACACATGGAAATTTTTTAAATGTGTGATATTCCAAATGATAAGGATAGTAGTAAATAATTCATGGAGTTTGAGAGAGATTTCTAGTACCTAGAAAATGGGTAGAGATGGACTAGCCAATAAAACTACTGGCGTTAAGTCTGTTGTTCTCTACAACAGAACAGTATGTCCTGTTTAAATGATGGTAGAAAGATGTCAAACCTTAGACATGCCATCCCACTGTCAGCCATCAGCCTGGAGTTAGAGAGTTTAAAAGAAAAACTAAAATAGTGCCTCTAATCCCAGCCACCTTGCTTGACCCTACTCTTTCACAGGCAGTAAAAATTACATGCTGGGCATGAGGATAACTGGAAGGCTGGAGGACTGGAAGAAGGAGATCACTGTGACTGAGCCATTTAGAAGGTGTCTCTCTCCCTTTTTCTCTCCCACCCTGTCATGCATGCACATGTGCTCTCTATGAATTTCAGAGAAATATAAGAAAAAAGAAAAGAAAGCTATGTTCTTCACACTTTCATGTGGGCACCACCACCACTATATTCACCATATTCACCATTATTAGCATACCCCTTAACAGGCATTCTAAAATAACTAGAACTTCAAAATGTAATGACTAAGCAGACACTATAATTTGTGAAAATAAATGAAAACTCACCAAACAAACAGATGGAAATCTATTCAGAATTTGCTGTTCTGGGGGTGGGGGAAGTGACCATATTGAGTTTTGATGAGGACTCAAAGACAGGCAGAGGAGGAGGACAGTTCATAGTAGAAGAGAGGAACAACATCAGGTATGTCCTGGTGAAAGGCTATTGGCCTGAGGAAGCTGGAGGTGATTAACCAGGAGCAGGGTAGACCATAGGATTGGCTAGAGGGCATGTTTGACTCTCCCTACTTGTTCCTAAGATGAAAGCAGGGGCAAAAATTGAACAAACTGCCAGTTTTTAATTAAGTCCCAGCCATTTGGGTCTGACTTTTATTGGGATCGTTCGGCTTTTTCGGCTGGTTGCTAGATATAGTAGTCTGACTTCCTTCAGGTCTGACCTTTAGATACTAGTCTGGCTTCCTGGGCTAGCTACTGTTCATAATGGTTGACTTCCTGGGCTAGTTACCGTACATAATGGCAGTCACTGCTTCCTGGGTTGGTTACTGCAGTTCTGTGTTTATATACTATCTACTGATTGCCTATATATTCACTCCCTCAAACTTAGTAAATTTTGAGATGTGCACATAAAGACAGAGATAGATAAGATCTTGTGGTCAGAATAGGCTAGAAATTTCCACTTCCCATATAAATGTTTCTGGTTAGAAAAAAATCATGACTGCTACTGGTGACATAGGGACAAAATGTCTCAATTCCACAGCAAAACACTTATGCCACAGAGTAGAAGAGTTTATCCAAGCCTAAATTTTCCCAGAGAAGGTCTACTTTCAAGACACACACTGCTTTTGTTCTGAGGTAGGTTCTCCACAAGCCCCGATGTGGACATCAGTAGTGGCAGAATTCTCTGCGGGCACACACAGATCTGAGATCAATGACTCTGCAGCCAAAGAACAACCAACAAATTTTCACTTTCTTTGGGAAGAAAAAATGGAGAGTATCAACTACCTCGGAGGCTTCAAGGAATCATGTGTCTAAAAATTAGTTATTACACATGGTGAGGAATTCTTAGAAAAGGATTTGTCTTCTTCTCAAAGATAGGTTAAGACAGACATCAAAGTCTGAATAGAACTCAGGAGACATCATCTCAATAACAAAGGGAAGTTTATTGAGAGGAAGAGCAACCAGGGTCTGAAGCCAGAGGTGCCTCAGCATGTCAGGCAGGAGAGAAGAGTTTCTTTTATAGGGTAATCAAGCATTCTGCAGACTATGTGCATGACTGATAAGCATGGGAGTCAAGCACAGGAGGATAAGCATACATGAAACATTTGGTGGGTCTTCCTATTTATCTCTAGGAAGTTAGACTTCCTAGTACTCACATCAGGTCTTTATCTGCTACTTCCTGAGTTAGTGCAACCTTGCAGTAGCAACGCCTGGAATATGGGCTCTCCTCGAGACCAATTATGCAGAAGTTGGCCCTTGATTCCTTGTCAGTACTGGAGCAAAACCAAATGGTGCTCAAGAGCGTTTTACTGTATGAGACCTTACAATCATAAACTCTTTTCAAAAAATTATAGAGTATGATAGAGTATGCTGCCCAAAAAAGAGTTCACAAAAACATCCAAAGGTTGAGATTTAATCTGAAATCAGAAAAATTTGTGACCCTCTCTAAACCTGCAAGAGTAGAACTAAAATCCAAGATAGACATCTCTGAATCAAAGAATTTACATTTGTTTAATTCCTACTCAAAACAAACAAACAAATAATCATACTGCCTCAGAATGCAATGGAAAAGAAAATATTAGGAATAAATGATAGAATGGAGAAAAAAGTAACAAAGGGAACAAACATATATATGCAGACACACACACACAAACATATACATATATATGACATGTATATTTTAAAAATTAAAAGAAAATTCTTTGAAATAAAAAATTAACTGTATCCATAGATAAAACAGATTTCACTATATCCCTGAGAGAGAATATAGAACTTGACAAATATATTAAATTTCAAAATCAAGGAAAAGTCAGATTTATTTATAAAACTTGTTTTTAAAATCGTGCTTTTGAAAAAAATTCTATTAACCTCATATTTCTCTTCCATCAGAATAGGTTTTAGATGAAAATGTAACAATATCCAAACAAATAAGAAATTGGAGAATTTCCTATACAAATTAGCTGTCTATTTACAAATGGGAGAAAAGTTTTTTTTCAGCTATTCTAGAAAACTAATAATAATCATAATCATAGTAATCATGCATATTGACTAAAAAAGATTTCAGAACATATTGCAAATGATCAAGAATTTAATGATTATGGAAAGGCCAACAATATGAAGGATGTGGCATAAAGAAGGTGAGGCTGAACACAGAATAAGGTAAACAAGTAGTTATTCAAAAAAGTAATTCTTTTGTAAATAAGATAAATTCAATACAAGTTTTTTAAATTATCTTTTAAAAAATAAGGCAAATGGTAAAAAAAAAAAATCTGTATTTTATTATGACATGTGCCATAAAAATTCAGATTAACAAAATGGTAAAAATGTTAAACACAGCAACAAATGTGCTAAGAGATTAGCTAACCTTAGGGCAGAACAAGAAGTTATGCTGTTGTTCATTGATAATTACAAAAATTTAGATTGCACTGTGTTTTAGAAAAACTTCAAAGGTAATTGCCAGTGGAGTTAAAAACAGGATGCACACCTGTTTTCCAAATCACTACAGAAGAAAAAAAGCAAGATAATTCAAGAATCAGCAAAGAATAAAAATAACTAATATTTATTTAACCGTCACTCTATGCCAGGTGCTGTACATATTTATTCTCTCTTTCTTTTTTCCTTTTTATTTTTTATTCCCCAAAATGATCCTAATATGGCATAGATGCTATTACTGGCCTCATTTCTGACATTGAAAGTCAGAAAGATTTAATAAGTTAAAGAATAAAATTAAAATAGTGCAAGAAGAAAAAATTAATATAAAGTCAGTACAGTGATTGTTTCTCGGGAAAGAAGTTAAATAACAGAAATACCAAATTGAGAAAAAAAATAATAAAAAGTAGAAAAAAGTTAAATCAACAAATATAGTGTTATGGTTTAAATGTATTCTTCCTTAAAATTCATGAGTTGATATTTGATTGTGACAGGATTAAGAGGATGTAACTTTAATCTATGGTGTTAAAAAATGGGGCCTTTGAGGGGGAGATTAAGATTATGATAATCAGGGTAGTGTCTCCATAATTGAAACCCGGTGGGAACAGAAATGAGACAGAGATGCATAGCCACACACATGTGCTCTCCTTCTCTGCTCCACCTTGCATGTGATCCACTAGCAAGAAGATCCTGACCTGATGAAGGCCCTGGATGTTGGACCTCCAAGTTGTAAATTAATTAAACGTCTATTCCTATAAATCACTCAGTTTCCAGTATTTTCTCTTATTAGCAATAGGACAGAATAGAATGTATAGACTATTTTTTTCAGGTTTTTGCACTCACCAAAGAAGAGACAGAGAAAGACAGTGAGAGGGAAAGTAAGTAATCACTCTCCCAGGAAGATAGCCACCCCAAAATCCCTTCTCCATTCTCTTCCTGTGATTTTTGGGTTCCTATGCACATGCAGCCAACATGATTTTCAAGTTACCAGATCTGGGACTGGAAACACAGTTGGCCACGTGGGAGTCCAGCACCTTAACATTCTTGCCACCCACTGGCCCCCATATGGGCTATCTTATACAATTTCCTGTTAAGAATTTGATAAAGCAAAGCCAGATGCTCGCAGAGTGGTAAAACTTAGGTCTCTGAGACACTAACCCCCATGAAAGGTTCTGAGTTTACACTCAGACATCTCCCTGAGTATACCAGGCTAGCACGTGCTCATGACCTGGGACTGGCTGAAGTTAGGATGGATTGCAACATCAAGACCCTTTTCAGGTGCTGCCTCTCCATCTTTTTCTGTGTATCTCTATAGACTTTGAAAGAAAGAAAATTTGGAGAAAATAAAATTTGATCTATTTCAAAGAAATGGAATGTTATACTTCAGCAATATTAAATGACTAAGCTCAATTAAAAAGTAAAAAACCCGATTGCACCTAAAACCTAAGAATGCATGGGGGAAAAAATATTTCCATATATGTACCTGGACACAAGGTGAACTATTTCAACCACTATATGTTAGATCATACTGGTTATTCATACATCTCATGGCCTAGGAAAAAAGATAAGTTAAGCAATGTATCTTATAAATCTACCATGATCCTAAAAAATAAAGTTTGATAATGAGCAAAACAGAGATTAGAACTCAATGGCATATATTTCTGCATGTACATGCAAAAGTCCTAATGACACATTAGCAAATTTGTAATTCACTGCAATCTAGAAAGAAATATTCAGGTGCTCTAATAGGATTCTACCATTATAATAATAGGAATTATTACATTACAAAAACAGAGATTCTAGTATTATTAACTCAAACAGGAAAAATCTTGTAGTCATTAATCAATGGCATATATATATGGATATGTGTATATGTGTATATATATATATATATATATGGATATGTGTGCAATTATATAAATATATAGTAAAATACAATCATCACTGATTTGATAAGCTTTCAAAAAATCTTAGGTGAGGGACCAGCAGTTAGCGTAATGGCTATGTCGCTGGACTGCCATGTAGTCGACCGCGGTGTGAGTCTTGGATCCGGTGGCTTAAACTCACGCTGGGCGCATGTGCATGCGTGCCCAAGATCCTGAGAGGAGAATGGAGGAGAAGGGATTGCGGCATGGCCATCCCCCCTGGGGGGTGATTTCTCACTTTCTGTCTCTCTGTCTCTGTCTGTCTGGTAAGTGCACACACCCTATAGCAAAACTCTCTCCAAAAAAAAAAAAAAAAAAGAAAAAAATCTTAGGTGAGACCAGCAGACAACATAGTGGTTACATCACTGAACTCCTACATGGTCAACCATAGTTCAAGCCCTGGACCCAGTGGCTTGAAACTCACGTCAGCGCTTGTGCATGCATGCCCAAAATCCTGACAGGAGAGTGAGGGAGAAGGGATTGTGGCATAGACATCTCCGTCACTGGGGGGGTAATGACTTCTTGGTTTCTGTCTCTCTGTCTCTCTTTGCCAAGTATACACGCCCATAGCAAAAATCTCTCTCTAAAAAAAAAAAAAAAATCTTAGCAATAAAAATATGAGACAGTAACTACTGTTTAACAAAAACGTTTGGCATTATTAAGTCAATGAGAGTCAACTTCATTAAATGAAGGTTACATCATCATTTTCTTAGCATTGTTCTCAATGCTATGATGAGACTGAACACAGATGACAATAATTAGGAAGGGATTAATAGTACCATTATTAATGAGTGATGCAATAAGATATCTAGAAAATCTATGTAAATAAGCTGAAAAACTTCTTCCAATTAAAAGTAAAGTCCAGCAACAGAGATATACAAGAAAAATACAAATAAAAATCAATACTTTTTTCAATAGACCTATTATCTCAGGATAAAATCTAAAGTTTTTACAAAGGCATTGAAAACTGTTAGCATCTTTCATAGGTGTACCATTGTGAAAATATATTTTTTCTAACATGTACTTTAAGCAATGAAAATGAAAATCTGAATAAATTACCAGAAGCATCCATGTTCCTATATGTGAAGTTAGAAGATATTGATTCCTTGGAACTCAATATGTAGTTTAAATACAATTACAAGTAAATTTCAAGTTTGTAATTAAACAAAATCATTTTTTCTTTTATTCTCAGCTTTATTGAGGTATAATTGACAGATACAAGTTTATTTCTTTAAGGTATATGAAGTGGTAGTGAATAGGGGTTTTTTTTATATACATTCAGTCACATTATTTAGCTTTCAAAGTGAATATTCCAACATGTGAACTTTCCTCCCTAGTCAGTTGATAAACTATAAAACTATGTTAAACAGATAATATCACATTTCTTTGTCCCATTAATGCTTTACTTCTCTATTTTTCTTCTAAATGTTCTACCTCAGACTCTACTCTTTCACACACACTATATATGATATTCGCATCCATTTACTGTGTTTCTCTATCCTTTAGTCAATCAGTTTGCTAAGACATGGAATGAACCCAAATGCCCACAAACAGATGAATGGCTTGAAAAACTGTGGCACATATACTCTGTAATACTACTCAGCCATAAAAAAAAAAAAAAAACCAAGACCCGGGCTTTTGACAGAAAGTGGAAGAATATGGAAGTTTTACTGCTGAGTGAAGTAAGCCAGGCAACGAAGGAGAGACATTGTGTGTCCCCACTTAATATATACCGAGTGTCTGCACTCTATGACTGAAACTGATCGACTGAACAAAATCGTTTTTAAGAGTACAAATATTTAAGAATATATAATATGATAATTAGCACAATGTATTTTATAAAGAAGAAGAAAAAAGAACAGGATAACAATAAAATGTATTATCAGTGAAGATGTCACCCATGCTGGCAAAAGACATTCAATGTGTATGAAAATTACAAATTTAATTAGAAGAATACTAAGCTCCTAGCAGCCAACTGGAAAACAAACATAACCCGAAATTTATATAAGAGTAAATTCAAATGGCTAAACAGGTGAAAAACAAAGAATCATGATCAAACTTCTTTTTTTATTTATTTATTTTCTAAGGATTTTTGCCATAGGGTCAGTGGACTCCCTGGAGAGAGAAAGTGAGAGAGACAGTGAAAGGGAAAGTGAGAAATCATCACCCCACCCCACCCACCCCTAGAGAGATAGCCGCACCACAATCCCTCCTTTCTCCTCCTAAGATTTTGAGCATGCACACACACATGCCCGGCATGATTTTCAAGCCACCAGTCCTAACTTGATCACAGTCAACCATGTGGAAGTCCAGTGCCTTAACCACAATGCCACCTGATGGCACCCCAAAAACTTTTAAAGTGTGCATTAAATTATGAGATAGTACTCCTAGCCTATTAAATTTATAAATATAGTATTACTGATGTTAGAATTGTGATTAGATGATTCACGACGGGAATGGTAATTTTCTGAAACATTATTTGGGAATAAAGATATCAGTAGGAAAGAAAGGAATAGAAAGAAATACAGAAAGTACTGTGTTTCTCCAATTTTATATAAAGTGTTTGTTATAATTTGAATATGTCCCCCCAAAATGCACATGTTGAGATTTGGTCATGACAGTAATGAGAGAGGTAAACATTCTAACTATGGTGTTGAAAGGTGGGGCTTTTGGGAAGAGATTAGTATTAAGAATGGCAGGGCAGGGCACCGTGATTGAAGCTGGGTGGGTCTATAAGGGGACAGAAGAGGAAAAAGAATGAGACAGAGACACACGGGCACAGACACTTGCGATCCTGCTCCATTTGGTTGTGTGGTACCTTCCACCATGTTACTGAGACGCAGCCCCTATGCCTTGAATCTTCAAAACCATGAGTTAAATAATGTTCTAGTCTTACAACCACCCAGCTTCAGGAATTCAGTTATTAAGTAACAGGGAACAAATAGAACAGCCTTTATTAATACAAATGAAGAAACAACCATGTAAATATTATTATTGTTATTATTATTTTTAGCTTTTTGCCATAGGGCATGTGTGCTCAGTGGAGAGAGAACAACAGTGGGAGGAAAAGCAAGAAATCACCCCCCAGGAAGGATGGCCATGCTTCAATCCCCTCTCTTCTATTATCCTCTTAGGATTTTGGGCACACACATCTGGCATGATTTCCAAGTCATCAAGTCTGGGACTTGAACCACGGTTGGTCATGTGGGAGTCCAGCATTTCTGTAAAATAAGATTCATAAGATTTCTATTTTAAAATGTTGGGTCATCAATTGGCAAGAGAAAAACGGCAAGTTACCTACAAGGGGTATCCCATCAGATTAACAGCAGATCTCTCATCGGAAACAATGTGAGTGAGGAAAGAATGGGAAAATATACTCAACATGTTAAGGGAAAAGCAATTTCAACCGAGAATACTGTACCCAGCAAGATTATCGTTCATTTGGGAAGAAAAGACATGAACATT
>NW_006159515.1:1694754-1698834 GCF_000334495.1 Tupaia belangeri chinensis
AAAAATGCATATATGATGACTGCAGTAAGCTATATAGCCCCAGCTGGGTACTACTTTATAATATGTTCATTCTACTCACTGAGGTTTATTCCTAAAGTCAGACTTGGGTTGATGTATAGGTATATATCAGCTGTACTAGCTATTGGATATATTTAGACTAATTAAGTTCATTAGCAAATCAATTAAATGGGGGGGAAGGCATAGAAAGTAACCATGGATACCCTAGACAATGTGGGAGGAGGGTGGGACATGGCAGAGGGTGAGGGATAGGGAATCAAAGATGGCAAAACAAAACCCAAAGTATACAAGACATAAGAACTGGAAAATTATTTGCTGATAACATGTATGTTGATGTGCTTGATTGAGCCAATACACAGTGTATTTTGGATGGAAAATTTATTTGTATGCTGTAATGATGTATAGTGAATTAATGTATCAAATAAATAAATTTAAAGAGAAAAAAAATGTTGGGTCATCAGAAGTCATGATTTATTTTTTATGTAAAAATGTGTCATGACTTTTCTGACAACCGAATAGAATAAGTAGTTGAGAGCTGACTGCAATGGACAACAGAAAAGCAATGCTTTGCGATGCTCCACTCACATAGGAAGATCTCAGGTTTGAATCCAGGTGTCACCCCATGCATGCCAGCGAATGTTTGTATGCCCGCAATCCAGGCTGACTGAGGCTGGGGGTAGATCACTGTATGAACCCCAGTGGCAGTGCCTAGCTCTTTTTCTGTTTTTCTCTCATGGAAAAAATGAAAGAAAAGGAAAGGAAAAACAAATGAAAAGTTAAGCCAGATAATTGCCAAGTGACTTCTAGTTATAAATGGTCCTGTTGCTTTAATAGTGTTATCATTTAGTTTCCCTCAATTATTGTGAGGACAAGGGAGCCCTATGCATCTAAGCAATTTTGAAGACTGTTGGTGTTCTACCATGAACTTTAGGAGAAAAACCATTAATGGGACAAAGAAATGTGGTATTATCTGTTGAAGATAATTTTATAGTATTATCAACTGGACTAGAGAGAAATGTACACATGTTGGAATATTCGCTTTGTAAGCTAAATAACGGGATTGAATGTATAAAAGAACATGAAATAAAAAATTAAAAAAATAAATAATATATCTCTATCCTTGGTCAAGCTTGATGGTATATATTTTAACTTTTTTGTTTCAGTAAACTGAATTATAAAGAAAATTCCTCTGCTTATTCCAAATTATATTAAAATGAAAGCAATAGGAATAATTGTTTGCTTAGAACATTTTTGAATATTTCTAAAAATTATTTAGACTCTTCAATTAGGAAAGAAAATCTTACAAGTTATATTCAACAAATTTGAAAAATCTATGAGATAGAGCTTTTGTGTATAGCCTGACTATATGAGCAACGTATGATACATTGACAAAGACCCGTATCATTTGAGTCAAAAATAAAAAAAGACCAATATATAATTTTTCTTAAATTTTAGACAGATCCTTGGGACCAGCAGTTGACGTAATGGCTATGTGGCTGGACTCCCATGTAGTCAATCACGGTTCGAGGCTCAGACCTGGTGGCTCAAATTCACGCCAGGTGCATGTGCATGCATGCTCAAGATTCCAAGAGGAGAATGGAGGAGAAGGTATTGTGACGTGGCCATCCCCCCTTAGGGGAGGCTAATTTTTTGCTTTTTGTCTCTCTGTCTCTCTCTTTCTGGTGAGCGCATGTGCCCTGTAGTGAAAACCTCTCAAAAGAGAGTGCTGAGATACAGTTTTCCAACTAATTGTTCAGGGAGAGTAAATTAATTAATCAGTTATTTATTCATTCATGCTTATTATTGTAGAATATTATCATTAAGTTTGTCTCTTTTGAAATACAAATAAAACAGTTTATTTTCATAACATATCTTTAAAGATACAGAGAAATAGAATTTAGAAAGGGAAAGTAAGCAGAAGATCTGCTAAATAACAGTCAAGTTAAACTGTGGCCTCATAAACGCTCTTTCAAATACATGACTTAAATAATTAACTTGATTTGTTTAATTCTCTTGTTAAGACATAGGTAATAAATCGTATTCCTCACTTTAGTAAAATAAAATCTAAAGTACAATCGATGGGTTTGAATTTCATCTCTAGCCCATTAGCCTCATCTCTTCCTTATTTGATAGTTTAATACTGAAATTTCTTCATTTTCATATGACTTCACTATTCTTTGGAAATCTGAAGGGAATATCATCAAAATTTTGCTTACCTAGTCCCAGTAAAGACAAGATTGCTTTGGGGAGAATGTTTCTTAGAATAGAAACTCCATTATTTCCATCTATTGTCAAGATAATCTTTTACTACAGAGACAAATTCCCAATCCAATTAATCTTTACTCTGACTTTCTGTACCTTAAAAATTAGAAGAATTTTACAATTTACTCTATATTTGTAAAACCCGAGTGAGACTCATCTGGTTGAATCAATGAAATCGTTTCTGCTGTCTTCTAACTATCCTCTATAATATACTGGTGTTTGCTTCAGTCACAGGTTTGAATCAATCAAAATACTGTGAATCATGCATTGCCAAAATAATTGATTAATCATTTGAAATGTTGGAGGTAAATTCATAGTAAAATTCCTTTCTTATTTTTCTTCAGCCATATGCACTCTCCTAATTTACTTTATCCCATTTAAGCCGAGATGTCCATGACGCATATTAATGCATACTTTTTTCTCCAGTTCTCATTAGGTCATTCTGTCAATAGATACTTTGAAATCTTTATACTACCTTAAACTTCCCTTCTTCAGGCTGAGTTTCAAATCTTTTGCATTTTCTTATATACCCCATTTTTTCCTTGCACATTTTTTGCTCTTCTTAAACACTGTTGTGTCCAATCTTTTTAAAAATTTGTTTTCTCTAATGCATTAATTCATCCAGTGTTTGCAGATGAATTGAGCATATGACATGTACCAAGTTCTATGGTGCCCGGTGAAGAAGAGTAAGTGTGTAACTGTGAAAGGGGGGCAATGGCCTCTGTTAGTGCTCTACCCCATACCTGAGCCACTGGTTTCTGAGCCGTGTGGTCAGTGACAGATTCTGACCTGAGAACAGTTTGACTATCACCCTGCCATAGTTGTTGAAATAATTTATCTTTTAACAGTTTGGTTTTGGTCTTGTGTATGCACTTACACTTCACAGTTTTTCTAATTATCAAAGCCACTGTGCAATTGCCAATGTCACGGTCCAAAACCTCAATGGCTAACTTCAATTTCATTACTCACATGCTGGATCTAGTATGAAAATTAATTTCTGTTAATCTTCAGTCCTAATCCACTCAATTAATAATTTTGCTGTTTTCATACACTGTGCTCAGAAGCCATATGACAGGTGTGGGCCTCAGGAAGTGGTATCCAAGGGCCTTAAGAAGTAATTTTCCATACTTAAGGCAACAGATTTTTACCAGCTCTTCTGCCTGTTGGTTTTACTAACTTTGACTATATAATCCATTAAAATAGAAAGAGGAGCAAAAATATAACAAAACAGATTAGAGTGTGGATGAAGAATAGACTCTGAAAAAATATTAACAGCATAGAGTTGACAGTCTTAAGGTCATGAATTTTTTTCAGAACACATTTATAGATGTAGCCAGACATCCTGTTCAGTGTAGTACTCCCCTAATCAGTACTAATCAGTTATAAGTAATCAGTAATAATACAGAATGGCTGTTTTTGGTTTGGCCTAATGAGATAGAAAATATGAAATAAGAGGGACTGGAGAAATAAAAGATCTATTTTTATGCCAACTAGACACATTAACTATGATGCCTTCACAATCATTAGGAAATCAGACCATCTCACCACATGGCAGCAACTTCCTTAACCAAGAAGGCTGCTTCAGCTCCAGTCCCCATGGAGTCATAAAGCAAGACAAAAATATAGGCCATCAGATAGCAGAGAGATTAAGGTAGCTGTAACCCACATGGCCAACAGCACCTTTCAAGTCCCAGGCGTGGCAGCTTGAAAAACACGCTGGGTCAAGTACACACAAGTCCAAAATTCCAAAAGGAGAATGGAGGAGAAGGGATTGCAGCATGACTATACTCCCAGGGTGGG
>NW_006159515.1:1698865-1763208 GCF_000334495.1 Tupaia belangeri chinensis
TTCCCTCTCCATCTCTCTGTCTCTCTCTGGAAAGTGTAAATGCCCTATAGCAGACAAAGATAAAGAAGATGAAGAAGAGTAAGATGAAGAAGAAAGGACAGAAGTGCATGCTCCAACTTTTTAATGGTCCTTCCTGGAGATACCTAAACCACTTCTGCCAATATCACTCTGGCTACTACTTAATTATATGGCCATATCAAATTGTGAAAGAGGTTGGGGAATTTAGTTGTTTTTTTTTTTCCTAGGAAATTATGATATCAGGGAGCATTTACATACTCTATAATTAAAGAAGGGCCTGGGGGAAAAAAGCAGACACATAAAGGCCATCTCTAGTGAAGCAGTTAAATGCTATGCACAGAAAGGTGAATACCACAGGACCAACTAAGGTTCACCTGGCCCCATCAGTTTGAAAAATGCATTGGGCACATGTATGTGTGTGCCTCAAGTCCTGACAAGATGGAGAAATGGAGGAAAAGGGTTGTGGTGTATCTCACTGGAAGCTGCTTTCTTACTCTCACTCACTCATTCACTCTCTCTCTCTCTCTGGTGAACACATGCACTCTCTGACAGTTAAAACAAAACAAAACAAAAGTGACACATGGACAAAGAAATAGAACATCAAACCCAGAAAAAAATCCATTAGTATACAGCCAGCTGATCTCAACAAAGATGCCAAGACTATCCATTGGGGAAAAGACAGATTCTTCAATAAAAGATTCTGGAAAAATTGGACACCCATATGCAGAAGAATGAAGCTAGGCCTTATCTCTCACTATATACAAAAATCAACTTAAAATGTATTAAAGACTTAAACCTAAAACATGAAACTATGAAATTACTAGAAGGAAAATATGGAAAACATTTCATGGCATAAGTCTAGTCAAATTGTTTTTTGAATAAAACCTGATAATCACAGACAACAAAAGAAAAGTAGACAAATGGGATTATGTAAACTGAAAACCTTCTGCACCATAAAGGAAACAATAAACAGAATAAAGTAATAACCCATACAAAAGGAGAAAATATTTACGAACTATACATGGGACTAATAACTAAAATATAAAAAAAAAATTAAACAACTCAGCAGCAAAAAATACATTACCTATTTAAAAATAGGCAAATGACCCGAATGAACAGTTCTCAAAAGAAGACATACAAATGGTGAGCAAACATATGGAAAAAAAAAATGTTTCATGTCAGTGCTCATTAAGGAAAAGTCACTCAAAACCACAATGAGATGGCATCTCAACCATTAAAATAGCTGTAATCAAAAAGTCAAAAGTAATGACAAATACAAGCTAACATGTGGAGAAAAGGGAACTCACACTGTTGGTGGAAATGTAAATTAGCACACCCACTTTATAAAACAGTTGGAGTTTTCTCAAAAACCTAAACACAGTAGTGTCATTTGATCCAGAAATACCACTATTAGGCATATATACAAGGAATGGAAATTAGTATGTAATAAAGATATTTGTACCACAATATCTATTACAGCACTATTTATATTAACCAAGATACAGAATCTAACTTATCAAAGAGCAAATTAATAATAAAAAATGTGGTGTACATGTATATACAATGGAGTCAGTCATTTTAAAAAATGACATCTTGTCACACAAGGTAATAAAGAGCAAGCCTAGAGGATGTTAGTTAAGTGAAATAAACCAGGCCCAAGAAGAGAAATATTGCATGTTCTTATTCATATGTAGAAATTGAAAAGGATGACTTCATAGAAATGGAGAGTTCAATAATGGCTACTAGAGGCAGGGAAAGATAGGAAGGAGAAAGGTATAGAATGATATCGGTTAAAAGAAATAAAGTTGGGATACCAGCAGTTGGCATAATGGCTATGTCGCTGGACTTCCATGTAGTTGACTGTGGTTCGAGTCTCAGACCTGGTGGGTTAAACTCATGCCAGGCGTGTGAGCGTGCATGCCCAACATCCCAAGAGTAGAATGGAGGAGAACAGATTGTGGCGTGACCACCCCACCCCCCGGGAGGTGATTTTTCGCTTTCTTTCTCTCTGTCTCTCTCTGTCTTTCTGGCGAGTGCACACACCCTATAGCAAAAACCTCTAAAAAAAAAAAAAAAGGAAGAAAGAAAAGAAAGAAAAAGAACATTACAGATAGACAAGAGGACTGATTTCTAGTGTTACAAAATACAGTAGGGTGAATACAGTGAATAGTAATGTACTACATATCTCAGAATAACTAAAACAGAGGATTTTAAATATTCCCAACACAAAGCAATGACGTAGGATTGAGATGGTGGAAGGTTTTGTTTTTTTTTTTGGAGAGATTTTCACTGTAGGGCGCGTGCGCTCGCCAGACAGACAGAGAGAGACATAGAGACAGAAAGCGAGAAATCACCCCCCAGGGGGGATGGTCACGCCGCAATCCCTTCTCCTCCATTCTCCTCTCGGGATCTTGGGCACGCACGCACACGCGCCCGGCATGAGTTTTAAGCCACCGGGTCCGGGACACGAACCGCGGTCGACTACGTGGGAGTCCAGCGACATAGCCATTACACTAACTGCTGGTTCCCGAGATGGTGGAAGGTTTAACCATTACTCTTTGTATTCTTGCACTGAAAAATCTCATTGTTCCCCACAAATCTGCAAATTACTATATGTAATTTTAAAAAAAGAAGAAGAAAGGAGAATTAATGTTGTGGGAAAAGCACCAGAGGATCGATTATTTTTGTCAAATAATGATTTAAATAAATTGATGATATGTGAAATCTGTCCCTCTCTTCTTCCATGTGCATTTTAGCATTTCCTCAATGAAGTCTTATTGATTAGTTTTTTGTCCAAAAAAATTCTTACAGAAAACAATGTTGGGGGCCAGTAGGTGGCATAGAGGTTAAGGCAGCTAGGTTCCACACAGCTAAACGCACGGTATGAGTCCCAGACTCAGTGGCTTGAAAATCATGCCAGGTCCATGTGTGTTTGTGCCCAAAATCCTGAGAGGAGAATGGAGGAGGAATTGCAACATGGCCGTCCCCCGGGGGGGTTGATTTCTTTCTCTCTCCAACAAGCACACATATCCTATAGCAAAACTTTAAAAATGCCGCAGCAGTGGTATCATTGGACATAATATTTACATAGCTCGCGGCTATCCTAAGTATGTATTCACATAAATCACACTAAATTACTCATGGTAAGCACTTCACATAGAAAAATGTAATGTATCCTTATGTTCATGAAATCTGATGACTTAAGTAATGGTTTGATGAAAATGTTCATCTCTATCCTGCCTGCACTTTGGCGTCACCTGGAGAGTTCATCTTGTTGCTAGTATTTGCTTCACTATCTTTTAATAATTTCAAGGCCCCAGCACACACCTGAGACCAACTAATTCCAAATCTAGAGGTCCTAGGAAAAGGAGATGGAATCCAGGTTTCTGTACTTTAGAAAGCACTGTGAACACACAAGTCCCCATCCTGTAACAGCTAAGAAGCCTGAGAATATAAGCATGGAGCAGCAGCACTGATGCTTTAATTGCACTCAAGAGTAAAGAGCAATTAAGAAAATCTGTGGTGTGATGGATCTCTCCGTATATGGAAGACTTCTGCACTAAATAAAGTAAGTCACTAAGGTGAATTAAATACATCTCTGCCTCTCCTTTGATATCAAACACTTTTTTCTCTTATAGTTAATTATATAAAGCAATTGCAGTGATATCATGTATAGTAGCAAAATATTTTTTAAGTATAAAAGGAAAGGAGGAGGGTACAGTACTCGATATGATAGAAAATGTAAGAAGATTTAGAAGACTCTTCAGTGTCTTTACGAAGATTACTTCAATTCTCTCTGTTGGTATCGGGCGGCTGAGTATCTCAGAACATTCACTATTGTTCCTGCTAGTAAGGTTCTTGCAGTTCCAGCCTCCCTAGGTGAAGGGGACAGACACAGAAGGATAAAGCCTTTTCCCTAAAAATTAACAGAGGGCAAACCCCCTATGTCCGGGCATGCAAAAACTTAATTTCTAATTCTTGATCTCTCCCCAATTACCTATATAATCTCTAATAACTCACTCATGGAGGAATAAAGTGTCCTCATCTGTGAAACACGGCATTTGATCAGTGGCATCCAGGGCTCATTCTAGCTACAGAACCTAAAGTTTCCACCCAGGAGTCCTGCTACCTGGAGAGAAAATTACCGATTCAGATTTCCTGTCCAAATCATTGCACCAGTCTTCCCTTGACCATAGGTCATACCAGAATAGCAGCAATGACTAGAGGGAAAATTCTCAATTTGAGCCTCTCTCGAGTCCCCCTGATAATTCAAATACATTAAGTTAAGGGAACGTGGTTAGAGTACATCCAGGGTTCACGCACTTAACTCAGAAAACACCTGTCATGAGTAACTCCTTTTGTGATCTCCAGTGAAGGTCATTGCCTAAAGCTTTTGAGTCTTTCTAAGAGGTATTGGTCATGGGGTGTATAGCTTTCCAATGGCCCAAAAAATGAAACTGGCTTCAGAATTGGTTCTGAAGTTCCAAGGGGGTACATCTCACCAAAATGCAAATATTCAGAATTAATGAGGAAACACGAAATAAAAAAACTAGGAAACTTATAGATACGAAGCAGACCTAGAACATCCCAGTTGCCAGAATGAAGAACCATGGATATAGTTGGGGAGGAGAAGATACAGTTTCAAAAGGGTGTCAGGATACTTGAGGATTTTGTGCTGAGTTGCTGAGTTACATGAAATACGTTAATCACTGTCATTGTGAAATGACATGAAATTAAGTGAAAAAACACTAAGACTCTGAAGTCACATGTAGCAGAAACTAGACACCAAAACTACCCCCAAGGTAGGGTCAGAAGAGAGAAAACTTGGTAACTAGACTCAGAATAAGATTAAGTGAAGATCGATATCACAAGCAGATTGCACAACCGATATCCACCCATTGCTTACAAGTTTAGGGCAACAGCAAGCTCTGTTGGAGGTGCTCAGATTCACTGCCGGCCTTGCATGGACAGGAGTGTGGGGGCTGGAAACTGGATCACCAGATAGTGCTGGGCCATGGGAGGAAGAAAGAACCCCTAAAATGCCATCCTCTCCCAAACAGGAAAAAAAAAAAAAGCCTCTGGAAGGATATCTGCTGGCTCCTCCTCTTGCTCCAAGCTGGGGCGTGAATAGGAAGCTGGAGCTGAAGCCTCCATTTTGCCACCATAAAGTGGTGACTGGGGAGACAAATGCTGAAAGTTAAGAATCAGGGGTGGAATGAAGGGAGGAGTTTGGGACACGGGTTATCACAGGACCACTACACCATCCTGCCCTTGGTGATTTGAGGGAAGTAAACCAGTATGGATCTGAGCCACCTTGCATGCACACTACACCATTCAATAGCCACTAGCTCATTAATTATGGGATATCCATCTTCCATGGCTTCATGATATTGAAGAATTGAAAGGCCTGGAAAACCTATATAATAGAACATTAGCTGTTCATCCAACATCTGCTTGTAGAAAGTAATCACACGCCTGTGAGTGATAACATAATCTCCCTCGAGATTTAAAAAAAAAAAAATCAAACATCTTTAAGGAGGCTGATGAACTCAGCTTTAAGACAAATGTGGCAAAATGCTTAGCACATTCTTACTGAGCAGGGGAGTGTTTACGCCATTTCTATAAACAATGGAGAAGAAGAAAGGAACTAAAATTAGAATCATGCCAGAGCCCTGACATTTCAGATGATATTAAAACTACAAACTGGCTCTTATAAATGACGAGAAAAACACAGGAGACAAACACATCTGCCTCTGTAGCTGATTAAAGTTTGAAAGGAAGCATTAAGACTCAGCAGTTACAGATAATGCAAGAAGAATTTCAGATTAGTTGGAGAGAGACAAATAGGAAAATACTTTCCGGCTCATGAAGAGGTATTGAGGCATGAACACCTGGATGCTGGAATAAATAACTTCCCTCTGGGCCGCATTGAGTACATTCCTGAAGATGGAGAGCATTGGACATTTCTACAGAGCGGTCAGAGCAGCTCAGCGGTGTGACCCAGCAGGGTACTATGAGCACTGTCAGGCTGCTACAGGGACACAAGGACCACCTTGTACATCTCAGAGAAGACCCCTCAGCCTGTTTTTATTAAGATAACCCAGATCTACACAAGAGCTTCAGTGCAAAAAGCTTTCAAGTGCACATTCACCCAAGAGCATACCTTAGTTATAATTTTCCTTCCCATCAGTAACATGACCTTTCCCTGCTCATAGATGCCAGGTGTCCACCAAAGGCCATCACCATTCTGAGAACAGCCTTACCATTGCTGACTGAGTGCAGAGCAACAGAGCCAATGTGGTATCAGAAAGCCCACGCCTGAGCCCACGCCCACGCTCATGAGCAAGCAGTCACCCCAGAACCCCCAAGAACTCTGATCCACCAAATGGATAAATGGAGCCAAACCACGGATGCATGGTTGGTGAGCAAACTGTGAGGGTGAGTCAGGACTTGGAGATTTTTTTCTCAACCCACTAAAGCTCAATTGAGTGTCTCCAGCTAGAAGTTATGTCCAGAAACCTCTATTGCAACAAAAATAAAAGGCACTTGATGGAACGAAACTTGAATTTTATTGTGCCTGTAGTGAGTAGATTTTAAAAAAATCCCAGCATCATGCAATTCTTTGGACAGGGGAATAGTATGTCGTGCAAGTGAGATCGACTTTGAAACCGTAGCTTTCCTCCAAACCAGCTGTGCAGCTAATGCGTTTGCCAATATTGCAGAACTTCATTCTCTGTCGAAAGGGCATCACAATAACTGCCCTTGTAAGGAATCAGGCGGATTAAACGTGATGACATCTGCAAAGTACCTGGCAGTTTGGTCGTATGACCTGTGACAGTTGTAGTGTGGTTATGATTGCGATCTTTAAAATGTGATCCATACTTCCTTCATGAGGAAAATAGAGGTTCAAGATTAAATTGTAATCATAAAAAAAAAATTGTTTAGCCCATTTAAAGAGGATTTCTGATCCTTGATCTGAGAATTACAAAATGCATTGACACAAGAAGATAGGAAGACATAATGAAGGGCAGGCTAGGATGACACAAACCCAGTCACCTGATGCAGACTCTGGCTTGAGGGTGAAGGAGGAATTGGTGACTTCACACTTCTGGGTCCTAAATACCACCAGGTCTCAGAACAATAATTAAAAAATAGGCTTACAGAAAGATCTAGAAAGTCAAGAGGCAGGGATACAAGCTTGGGAAGTCATGATGAGAGTAGTTTTCATTACAAGCACTCCCGCATGCCAATCAAGTCATTATCTCACTTAACCCTCCTAATAGAATTATCTCCATCCATAAGAGCAAACCATGTTCGAAAGAGTCCAGCCATTTAGTCCATGCAAATGTCTTCCGAGCAAAGATAAGCCTGTCTTGTTCACGAGAGTTTCTGCTTTTCCCTCTCTCATAAGGAACCTGCTGCCTTTAGGTGAGTGCCTGGCTGCTTAGCATTTCTGAACTGCATCAGGTCACTTAGAGCGAACCTTGAAACCATGGGCTCCCAAGTTCTCCAAATCTTTCTGATTCCAAATTTCCAAATATAACCTGCCTATGTCTTTGTCTTGTTTCTCATGACAATAATACTCTGATAATTAGATCATTGATAAACATGGTTATACTAACAAGTACAAAGGGGTTTTTTTTTTCATCTTTTTCTGTACATTAAATTATATTGTAAGTCAGAGGTTCTCAAAAAGTGGTCTATGACAACTGAGAAATCCCCAATAACTTTTAGCAATCTACAAAGCAGAACTGTTTTCATAATAATGCTATTATTTGTCTTCTTCACTGTTGATTGTTTTCCTTAAAGTGACCAGCTGAATTGGTTCATTTTTCAGGAAATATCTGCCAAATACCCAAGTATAGTCTGAAAACTGTAGTTTGCCTCTTCACTATGCTTTCAAGTCGAAATGTGATTCCACGACCAGGCAGCGGGATAGCAGCAATGCAACTAGACTCACCTGGGAGAGGTCCTGGGAGCTCCCTGACCATGCCAGGCACAAGCATGTGCCCATGATCCTGGCTGGCTGAGACTGGGATGAAGTGTGGCATGAAGACCCCATGGACAGTCTGTCTCTTTCTCTCTCTGAAAGAAATAGATAAGCTTAAAAAAAATTATCCCACAGAAAAGTGGTAATTCAGCTAGCAACTCAAAGCAATAATAGCCCATGGTCTTTCAGTGGAGAAGACATCATACTTTGGAATATGGCAGAAGTACAATATACTTACTTGGAAGTTTGTCACATAGAGTATTATTTAAATATATTAAAGAGTTGAAGAACCAGCAGATGGAATAATGGTTATGTCACTGGATCCCCACATGGCCGACCACAGCTTGAGTGCCAGACCTGGAGGCTTGAAACTCATGCCAGGCGCTTGTGCATGCGTGCTCAAAATCCCGAGAGGAGAATGGAGGAGAATGGAAGAGAAGGGATTGCAGTATGGCCATACCTCCATGAGGGATGATTTTTTGCTTTCTCTCTCTCTGTCCCTCCTCTCTCTCTCTGGTGAGTACACACGCCCTATAGCAAAAATCTCTCTTTAAAAAAAATGTACTAAAGGATTGAGATTTAACAAAATAATTTTTATTGCTTCATCATGGACTTATTTAAGAGTAACTAGGTTTTGTTGATTTCTTTGCTTTTACTAGGAGTGCATGGAGGTGAGGAAGAAGGTGAATATTAGTGCAGTTTGCCAACAATGCCCAGATTCCAACAAAAGCAGCAGCAGTTTCACTGACCAGGGCTTCTACATTAATGCAACAGCACCATGGAGGAAAAGGTCAATTTGTTGCCAGTAATAAAACCTGAGCTCTCAAGAGAAAAATGGAAAATGTGAAAACTCATATCACCACTTAGAGCTTTCCAAAATTTAAAGATTTTTCAAATGAAATTTGTAATTATATTATTAATTACATTTTTTTTAATGTCAGAGAGCATATGAGCATGCACATGGGAGAGACAGAGAGCTCCTCAATGGGGCCTGGTCACACTGCAGTCATTTTTCCTCCAATTATCCATCCCATCAGGATCCTGAGTATGCGTATCCAGCATGTTTTTCAAGTGTACAGGGCTAGAACTCAGACCCTGGGCAGCTGTGTGAGTTCCAGTTTCCTCTGCCCAGCACTAAACCTCTACTCTACAAGACCAGCCCAAATGTAATTTTTTGATGTCTTCTATAAAATGTGACAGCAAACTGGAAGATCTTCATATTTCTGTGAACCAGTATTTCCTAAATCAACAGTGATGGTGTTCTAAAATCATGCATAAGTTAAAAGAACTATTCAAAGTGCAAGACCAGTGGATTTTACAGTAAGAGACTACAAAAGCTCACTGATATATTTTCAGATTCCACATTGCAATTAACCTTTAAAAAACTGCCACTTTTCCCTCTTGCCAGATTTTGATACAGTATTGCAGTGAATCCACAATTATCTATAGAACTTATTGAAATATTTCCTCACTTTCCAGCTACAATTTTGTGTGTGTGAATCTGGATATTCTTTATATGCTTCAAACAAAACAGCATGTTGTAACAAGCTGAATGTAAAATCAATATGAAATTGTGTTCTTCTCTATCAAACCAGACATTCAATATGCTGTAACCTATATGCTACTTTACGCAGTGAAAAGGAATTAAGTTTGCTGTTGAGCCATATCCTAGATAAGTCGGGTGGGCCTAGAATAATCACAAAGGTCCTAAGTATGAATGAGCATGGAGAAGCATCACTCTCAGAGTAAAGTATCATATAAAAAAACACTCTACCAGTCATGTCTCCCTTGCAGATGGGAAGAGGCCACAAGTCAAGAGATGCAGCAGCCTCTAGAAGCTAAAAAAAAAAAAAAAAAAGGCAAGAAAAGGTATCCTCCCCTGGAACCTCCAGAAAGAAACACAGCCTGCCACCACTTTGATTTTAAGCCAGTAGTGCTCTAGAACTGCCAGTGACGAATGTGTGTTGTGTTACACCATTGACAATGGCAAATTTTACCTGAGCCCTTGAACAAAAGCTAATGTTTTAAAAAAATCCTTTCATTTTTGTGCCCCATGAAATAACTTAGTGCAGAGAATCACTCTTTCTCAGTAGACTTATATAAATCTGAAAGACGACCTCTTGTCTATCTATGACAAGGTCAGGCACAGATCGTCCGAATTCCCATTCTGTGCCTCATAAAAAATTAGCTTACCTTCTCTGTCCACATTGTCAGTTGAAACAAAAAGCATGTTAACAAAATTTCAGCTAAGCTTCTCTCCTTCCACAGTACCCTGAACTTGAACCCATCCTCAGCTGGAGCCAGCATTCTGCACCTCTTAGTGTCCTCACCTAAGAATAGCATGACCTCAGGATAAAACATTCTCAGGTCTACTGATCTATAACCCCATCCTCCTCAACATCCCATTTCCTGTGCCTGGTTCCCTCTAGCCTATTTACTCTTTCTTACAAAAGAAAAGTCTTTTTTTTTTTGGAGAGATTTTCACTGTAGGGCGCGTGCGCTCGCTAGACAGACAGAGAGAGACATAGAGACAGAAAGCGAGAAATCACCCCCCAGGGGGGATGGTCACGCCGCAATCCCTTCTCCTCCATTCTCCTCTCGGGATCTTGGGCACGCACGCACACGCGCCCGGCGTGAGTTTTAAGCCACCGGGTCCGGGACACGAACCGCGGTCGACTACGTGGGAATCCAGCGACATAGCCATTACGCTAACTGCTGGTTCCCGAAAAGAAAAGTCTTTCACCCACCTTGCAGAAATCCTTTCCAATAATTATTTCATTTTATTTATCCATTCATTTATTTAATTTGAAAAGAGAGAGACACACACACAGAGAGAGAGAGAGAATCATTTCTAATAAAGTGGCCCTCTGTCTTAAGTCTGGATTTGATTTTTCATCTGGCACCACTAAGTTCTGGTAATTTGTTACTACAGCCATAGGAAATGAATACATCAGTCTACCTAAAAGCAGCATCTTTTCCAAAGCCAGTTTCTGAGAGTTAACAAAGCAGAGGGAAGAGAACAAAGCATTAGTTCCACTGAATAGCTAGTATGGTGACATCCATGCCAAAGGCGGGGAAGATTTGAGACTGAGGATAGTTCACCAAGATGAGGATCTTTGGTCAATCAGACTTATGATCCTTCAATGCACACGTGCAGTATCACAGCTGGAAGTCTCAAAGAAGCATGCTTAAGTTTCTCAGTAGCCCAAAGTACAACCCATGGTTAATCAGGGGACTCATCAGTAGCCTCAAACCAGGAATGCACTTCTTTCTTACAAGACAAGACAATTCTGCATGTGAGAGCACTTGTATTATTTAAAAGATGAAAAGACACCAGATGATGGTTCAGGGGTGACACCACAGGCCCCACATGGGGAAAATCCCAGTCTGTATCCCAGGACCTCCTAGGCATGTCAGGCCTGCATGTGCCTCTTTTCTGGACCCCTGGAAACTTGGAGTAGATAATGAGGAGTAGAGAGCATTTGGTCTATCTGTGTCTCCCTCTTTCATGAAAAAAATAAGTAAATGAACCTAAGTATGTAAAAATTAAAAAGGAAAGCTTGAAGAATGAACATAAATCATACCATTTGTTGGGGTGAAAACTGGGAAAAGAATCTCTGAATTGTAACTTGGTGAAGCCCTGAAGGAGGCCCTCAGGATGTAGGAGACCTCATGGACATTTGCAAGGATGTTCTTTTAATAGGAAGGGATTTGTTTTCCTGTTTGTGTTATTTTGAGCAGGAGGAGGTGCAAAGCAAGCAATACTGACAGCTGATATGTTGAAGTTGCAAAACGAAACCCTTAACTTCTTAAGAAAGACGTAGTTATCTCCTAAAAGTCGTCCTGATGAACCAGATGTTTGATAATGTTGGGTGCTATTTTAGTGTCTTCAGTTGTCATTTCTTACTTGAAGGTTTAAAAATGAAGAAGCTAAAGGGCTCACTGAATTTCCTCTCAACAGCCTCACTGGTAAGTCGCTCGCGCATGCCGTTGCTCGCGTGCGCCTCACCTCTGTCTTGCCATAGCACTCAGCCAGACTGCCTTGCGATCCTGCCTCTCCAAGTCCACAGGTGGCAGATGTTGGCTCTGCAGAGCACTCCCTGTGTGTGGAGAACTGCTGCACCAAAGGCGGCACACGCAGCCGCCGTGGCTGCCTCCAACTTTTCCACTCAGGAGGTAGGACATGAGATTTCTGACTTATCATCCTGTAAAACGCAGAGTAGGCAATTTAGGCTGTCTCGTAAAATAAAAAAGGTTTTAAATGGGAGACATACCCTTAGCTGCATTTTATTACTATTCCATTCCTCTCTAGGAGCCGCCAAGCCGGCCTGCATTTCCCCTGCAGCCTGACATCTGCAGAATGCCTTTTCCAGCTGAGCAGCCCGAAGCAGGGGCCATGGCCCTTCTCCAAGGTGCACACAGGACTGCATGTGGGCTGTTTCCAACTGGCCACCTGACAAAACTGCAACTGCGCCCTTGCGAGGGTTGGAGGTAGTGGAGGGAAGTTAGAAAAAAATTTAAAAAGGAGAAAAGACAAGCCCCTTGAACTCTCCATGTACAGCCAGCCTCTCGTCCGCGGCCCATCTTTGATTCCCTGTCAACGTTTCTAACCTCTGACCTGAGTAGGTTTGGGGAGAAGGTTGGTTTCCTGTCATTAGATGCAAAATCATGGAGGGTGAATGTGGGGTTGAGTGGAAATAACTTATCAGATCCAAAATAAAAGGTCAAAACCTAAATTAGAAAAGTTTAAAATTCAATTGAGTCCAATAAGTTTTCTTTCAACACTCCAGCATACCTCAAACTTACTAAAAATGATCCTCCCCTTCCCTGTGCCTTAAACTCAGCTGTAACCAAAGAGGGAAACAAAAGCCCAGCCTCGATGACACAGCTGTCATGCCGTGCTCCGCAATGACGGGGTTGGTTTCCAAATTGGCCTGTACATGCCAGGCTTGCACACATGTGCGTGGGATCCCGGCGGGCTGGGCAAGAAGCATCGCATGCGACCCTATTATTGAGCGTGCTTGTCTTTCTCTCTCTTTATCGCTCTCTCTCTCAAAAGACATAAACTTAAATATTTTTTAGAGATATTTGGCTAAAGGGCACATGCCCTCACAGGAGGGACAGAGACAGCGAGAAATCATCCCCCAGGGGGATGACCAGCCACAATCCCTCCTCCTCCTTCTCCTCCCTGGATCTTGGGCATGTGTCCACATGCACCCAGCGTTGTTTCAAGCCACTGTATCTGGGACTTGAAATGCGGTCAGCCATGTGACAGTCCAGTGACCTAACTAACCGCTATGCTTTCTGCTGGTCCCAAACTTAAAATTTTTTAAAAAGGGAAAACGAAGAAGGAGAAAGGAAAATAGCAAATATTGCAGTGTAAGAAAAATTCACTACCTAGATAAAAATAAAAGGTAAAACACAGATAAAACGGCTATAGTACTAGAATGTGAAAGCTAGAAAGATCACTTATTCCAACATGCCCTCCTTTTTATTTCATTATTATAGTTAACACTGCCCCACCACCTGAGTCCCCAACATGCCCTTCTAATGGATGGACCCCATGCGTGAGTTACCAAGGACTGTACAGCTAATCTGCTGCCTGGCCACTCCATTTTGCAGCTCAGCCAGAACCAGGATAGTGGAAGCAGGAGTGAGAAGTCATTAGGCAAAGGTATCACCTGCCTCTTGCTGTCAGGCTCCTTACAAATGCTACCTCCCTTCAAGTTTGGCTACAAATGTTATGAGCACACAAAAGCATATGTGTCAACTGGATCAACATTGAACAAATGCACCTAATGATTTAACTTTGCATTTTGTGGTATAAATTTGGTTTTATTACTTTTATTTTTATCTACCACTGTGACCTGGGAATGGAGAGAGTTGTGTTCAAGAAACATATTCGCATTTCACTTAATGTTAATTTAGGTGTTCCGTCCATGTGCTTCTTTGGCATCTGGGTGGATACTATTGTTTAAGAAGACAAACATCTCGGCGCTACATGACCTGATCAGAACATGCTGGAGTGTCGAGGCTACGGTTCACAATTCTAGAATCCTCCAGCCCTTCCCCATGACCCACACCTAGTCTCTAACGTCAGTCTCTGACATCTTTGTAGCTGTGGCCACAGGGAATGCTGGCAAGGCTAGCATCTCACACACCGTCTTTGCTTCTGCTGCCCCCTCTCTGGAGTGCCCTTCCTCCCTTGTCTACCTGGAGAACACCTGTGCATAGTCCTTTTTCCCTGACCTCCACCACTGGTAGAAATAGCTCCCTCTTCCTGTGACCTCTCCAGACACTGGAGAGGTTGAAGGAGGGGACCATGGATTAGTCTCTACAGATCAGTGACTGGCAGAGGCTCTGCTACAGAGTAGGAGCCTCTGTGTGATGGTTGACCTGAAGCTGGATGAACTCAGAATTGACTCATCCAACATGCATTTATTGATCACCACTGTGTACAGTTCTGCACGATGAGGAAGAGATACAAAGATGAGTAAGTCCCAGTTCCTGCTTACAAAGAGCTCTGAGCCTAATGAAAATTGAATGCAAATCTGTCTACCACCGTGGGAGACAGATATCAAAATGTATTCCCTTCTGATCGTAGGTCAGAGGCATCGTGTTCATGGGGCCAGAGTTATTCTACCATCCTTAGAAAAACCCACTTGACCATGAGTCACATCCACACCTAATGAAGTTTTAATAATTTGACATTTTTAATGTTAGATCAAATTAACAGAGGCCTGGAGATATTAGGGCTGGGCAAAAGAAGTATAACAGAGAAAGAAAGAAAATTAAAACTGATAAAAAAAAGATAATCAAGTTTTACAGGAGGAGATTCTGTTCTTTTTCTCAAAGTGAAGACTAAAAAGAGAATTTCCCTTTTTTTCTTTAAAAATCCACCACTGGCCCAAGAGGCCAGGCACGTACTCAGCTCCCACCTCAAGATTTCATTTATAGCATCCTCCTATTTTTAAAAATGGATTTCTGTGAAATGTTTCATAATGTGGATTGGTTTCTTTGGGGTCTGCCTCTGCACTAGAGCTGCATAAAAAAAGACATTAATAACTTCTCTGTTAATGGGTTTTTCAGAGTCTCCAAAGATTCACCTTGTACATTATAACTTCCTCCCACTTAGCCTCCCGGCTAAATCTTGATTGCCCTTGTAAGACATCTTCAGGACATATTGCTTAAGTTAAAGATTGTCCTTCTGAGAAATAGCTTACGCTACGCACAGGCACACTCACACCACGGCAGTGCTTAAGTGCCATCATTTCGTGTGTCATCTTGCCTTCACCCCGTGAAACACCAGCTCCAAGAGGGGTTGTCTCTGCCTAGAATATGAAGAAATTCAGTGGCAGAGGCAGCTGAGGCCCTAGTCCAGACTGAAGAGGTGGCTTTGAACTGGTTATCTCATATTTTTGTCCTTTTCCAGGACACTCGACTCAACTTACCCATTCATCAGCTCTACAGGACAAGGCTGAGTGGCCAGTTATTGTGCCATTTTGAAACCTTCAAAAGAAAGAAAAACATTAGCATAAAATTATAGTTTGCTGGGTCAGTAGGTGGTGTGGAGGCTAGGGTTCTGGATCCTGCATTACAGGCTGCACAGTTCAAGTCCCGGACCCAGCAGCTTGAGCATCATATCAGATATGTGTGCATGTATGCCCAAAATCCCAAGAGGAAAATACAAGAGGGAGAAGTGCAGTGTGGCCATCCCCCCCGGGGGGAGCGTAATTTCTCACTTTCCCTCTCTCTGTCTCTCTCTCTGGCAAATGCATGTGCCCTATAACAAAAAAACTAAAAAATAAAATAAGTTTCCTAAGTGTATATGTTAGTATAGATATATGAAATCTAAGAGTATATATATAGTGACATGTATGAATACACACACACTGAATCGTAGATACTGAAGTTACAGTCTTGACACAGGTCTCGAACTTTGCTCTATAAAGGCTATGACACTCTAGAACATAAGCCATTGGAGGGAAAGAATCAAAGCTTGCTCATGTTTATCTTTGTTTCTAGACTTAAAGTTTTCTCCTTTTCTGGTTTCAGTAGAAATCAAGCTTGGATTTCTCTAAAATGCCTGTCATTGGAACTAGTAACAGTTATCCTCCTGCTTTAGTTTAGCTAAACAAACAAACAAACAAACAAACAAACCTGAATTTAGATGTGACAAGCAAAGATCCTATGGCTCTTTTTGCTACAGTCAGAGTTCTTTCATGAGTAATGGAGAACTTTAGGAGAAAAACGTGCACACACAAGTTTGCCTATGATTTTTGGAGGGTCACGAGCCCTGACAGCTACCTTAAAAGTCTCTGTTCTTGAAAATACTTGAAAAATCAGTTTGCTTCCACTCCTGGTATTGTGTCCTTTCTCCCCCAGGTTAGCAGGGCTTTATCTCACTTGGTCTATGCATCTCTGTTCTGCCCAGAGAGTTCTTGCTGAGTCAGCCATCCCGGAATTGCCAGGTCACCATGAAGGTAGTTGTGAGCCTCCCCGTGTTGTCCTTGAAGAAACAACAGCCTGGTTAACAGAGCAGCACTGGTTCTAGACAGATGACAGCGCATTTGTGGCAAATCAGTTTCACAACAAATCGCTGTCTCACGCCCCTCACCACTCTGTCATGAGACTGTCAGGGGCTGTCTGTGAGGCATGCACATCAAGGAAGCCTGGCCAACTGGCACTCACAGGAGACGACATCTATTCACAGCATCCATCTCTGCAGGCGTCCCAGTGCTCCACCCAATGTTCTAGCTGAAAGCGTGACAGAGAGTACCCTGGGGCGGCAGCTGCAAACAGCGAAGGACCATGAAAAGTTGGTTCCAAACTTTGGATGCATGATTGAGAGTCGTTGTAGCGTGACGGCTGAAAGCATGGCCTGGGCCTCACCGGGATCGTTCTGCCACTTGTCCTTTCAACCTATCGTAGTTACTGAACCACCCCGTTCTTCAATTTCCCCGAGAGAAACGGTTATAAAGGGAAAAAATCTCCATCTTCCAGGGTTACTGCATGTAGTGAATGCAGGGGTAGTAAATACAGGTCAAAAGCTTTGCACAGTGCCACTCAGGTATTAAGTTCTCAAGAAATTCAGGAACAGAACAGCAAATTTGAGTTGACTCTAACTTATCAGAGGAAACCACGTAAATTCTAGCAGAGAACCATGTATGGTGGTGACTACATCTGTTCAGGCTGCCTGACAAAAATCATAGATGAGATGGTTCAAACTGCAGAAATTCCTTTCTCACCATTCCGGAGGCTAGAAGTTCAAGATCGAAGGGCCAGCCGACCTGGCTCCTGGTGCGAGCTCTCTTCCTGATTTGTGCATGACCACCTTCTCACTGTGTGCCTGCTTGGCAGGGGCAGGGCTAGGAAGCTGCTCTCAGGTGCCTTTCTTATGAGGACACTAATCTTGTTAGAAGAGGGTTCCACCCTTATGGCCTCATTAAACATTAACTGCCACATTAGAGGCCTATCTCCAAATATAGCCCCATTGGGAATTTGGGCTTCAATGCATGAATTTGGGTGGAGAAGAGATATACTTCAATCTACAGTAGGAGGTAATAGATTCTACATATTCTGAGAAATTTGGAATGAGACAAATACTCAGATGTTATTCCCAGTTTATAAACCTTATAAGTTGTTTTTTTAATTTCATTTTCTTTTATATATTCAATCACGTTATTTAGCTTACAAAGTGAATATTTCAATATGTGAACATTTCTCCCTAGTCCAGTTGATAAAACTATAAAATTATCTTCAGCAGATAATCTCACATTTCTTTGTTCCATTAATACTTTACTTTTCTATTTTTCTTCTAAATGTCCTTCCTCAGACCCTCCTCTTTCACACACACTACATCTGGTATTCACATCCATTTACTGTGTTTCTATATCCTTCAGTCCATCAGCTAATGCTAGTGTTCATGCACATTCACTCTGCAGTCTGATACACTATGCACTGGCTATGTATTTCACTGTGAGAAAGATACGAATTCTGAATTGGGACAATAGCCCATATAAGATATATTTCTCCTTCTCTGGGTTCTGGGGAAGCTATGTCAAGCATAGGGGCTCTTCTGCACGTGACCAATGTGTGAGGATATTTGTGTAATTTGAGATTGGGCCTTGGAACTGAACATACAGCACAACGAACAGTCCAGCAGCTGAGCCAGGGAGTGAGGGCAGACACAGGTGTGCCATCTCATGGAAGAACCATGGAGCCCAGGAAGACACTCTAACTTCACAGAGTGCAAAAGAAGGAACCGGCTAGTTTGTCAACCAGAAAAAACGCACCTAGTGCTCTGCTAACTCTGTGTGTTTCTATTTTTCTTGCTAACTTCAGAGAAACTGAACTAGAAAAAAAGGAAGAAAGAAGAAAGAAAAAGAAAGAAAGAGAGAGAGAGAAAGAAAAAGAAAGAAAGAAAGAAAAAAGAAAGAGAGAAAGAAAGGAAAGAAAGAAAGAAACAGAGAGTGAGAGAGAGAAAGAAAGAAAGAAAAAGAAACGGAAAGAAAGAAAGCTCTTCCACATTTTCATGCCTCTTTATATGTGTTTGAGCTGTTCCTGTGGTCCAAGCACCATCCCTCCCTTTACGGAGGCATCAAACCCCTTCAAGCCCCAGGACAATGACACTTGCCCTTCGCTTTCTCCTGAGTCCCTCAGCCTCTCAGTATTCTCCGTCTCAGGCCCTATGTCCCAAAGCACCTTTCCTCCACACTTACTGCTCTGGGATCTGTCACCAAGTTCTTATCTCTGCCAGCTTTCTCACCTACAAGACAGGTATAATATTAATACATGTGTTATAGACTAGTGATAATTAATGAAATACTAAATGTGAAGAACTTAAAACATGTAGGTGTGACATTATTGCTGCTTAAAAACTCTTAGTCTATTGTTAGTACTCTTTTTATTAATTATTTTATTTGACTTTATTTATTTATTTATTTTAATTTGAGCAGAGAGGGACAGAGTGAGAGAGAGAGAGAGAGAAAGTGAGAAAGCAAACCACCAGGTCCAGGACTAGAACCGCAGTCAGCTATGTGGGAGTCTAGCATCCTTAATCACCATGCCACTTTCCAGCCTCCCTACTGTTAGTATTCATTGTTTGTAACTTGTGTGTTTCACATACCTCAAATAAGTCTTGCAGGCCTCGTTGCCTCTGTTAACTATGTGACATTTACCTGACTCCATACAAATAGCTAAGGGCATTTTTTTTTAAGTCACAGTTTTTTTTTTTATTTTAACTTTATTTTCCATTCATTCACTGTATATCATTGCAGCAAACAAAATGAATTTTCCCATCCAGAATACACTGTATATTGACTCAATCAAAGATATTACCATATATGTTATGTTCAACAAATAATTTTCCATTTCTTGTTTCTTATATGTATCTTCTTTTTTCCCCCTTGGTTCCCTCCCTCTCACCCTCTGCCATTTCCCACCCTCCTCCACACTGTTTCTGGTATCTACAGTTGCTTTCTCCTTTTTGTTTTGTTTTGTTTCCACATTTTATAGATTCACAACAGATCTTAGTTAAACTAAATACTTCTCTAAAAGGCATCTAAAGTATGTATGCATTTTCTTTTAAAAGAGTTGGATTGAATTTATGATTCAGTATAAATTTATGATTTTCCCTTATAAATCATTGTTCTTTTTAAATCAATTTTGTTGAAACGTAACTTGCATTCAGATGAATGCTTCTGGTTTAAATATGAAGTCTGATGTATTTTGACAAGTGCATACATGCACCCTTATAACTACCACCACACGCAGATATAGAACACCCTCATGACCCCAGAGAAGTCCCTTCTATCCTGGTCCAGTCAAGCCCATTCTGCCCCCCCCAAAGAAATAACTGTTCTCCTTTCTGTCACTATAGATTCATTTTACATGATCTATAATTCTATATAAGTAAAATCCTTCAGTAAGTTTTCATTTTGTAGGGTTTCTTTTAATCAGTTTAGTGTTTTTGTGTTTTGTTCATTTTGTTGAACTGATCATTGGCTCACTCCTTTAAGTAACTGAGCAGCATCCCACTGTACAGCTATACCACTACTTGTGTACAGCTTCACCTAGGAATTAATATTTGGTTATCTTCATCTTTTGTCTGTCATGAATAAAGCTACTGTGAACATTTCAGTATAAGTCTTCACATGGACATGTATTTCTCTTGGAGTAGAACTGCTAGTCAATATGGCACACGCGCCCGGCATGAGTTTTAAGCCACCAGGTCTGGGACAAGGACCACGGTCGACTACACGGGAGTCCAGCGACATAGCCATTATGTTAACTGCTGGTCCCAAGGGAAAACTGACATCTTAATATCAAGTCCAAAGAGCTAAATAAACCTGAGGCCTAGTCCCTCAATGTGTCTCTCTTCATTGTGCTGACATAACAAAACACCATAAACTGGGTAGTTTATAGACAACAGACATTTATTTCTCACAGTCCTGGAAGCTGGTAAGTTCAAGATCAAGGTGCTATCAGATTCAGTGTCTAGAAAGGCCTGCTTCTGGATCATAGATGGTGCCCTTTAGCTGCATCCTCGCATTGTGGAATGAGTGGCCGAGCTCTTTCGGCCTCTTTTAGAAAGGACTAATTCCATTCATAAGGGCTCCACCTGATAAGCTAATTACTTCCCAGAAGCTCTGCCTCTTCTTACCGTCATCTTGGGGGTTAGAATTTCAACATACAAACTTGGGAAGCCACAAACATTCAGACCAGCATGCACATGTTTGGTCTGGTTTATCTCTCCATGTTTTATGATTTTCTATTCTAAATGGTATTTTTTATTTCTTTTATTTTTTATGGCTAATACATAGAAACAAAACTGATTTTTTTTTGTAAATTGTAGATTCTTAAGACTTTTGTATATACCTATATATGTGATCTATCCATGAAAACACTCATTTCCTTTCTTACAATCTAATGTCTTTCCTTTCTTTTTTTTCCTGCCATATTTCTCTGGTTAGAACCTCTAGTAGAATATTGAATTTAAGTGATGAAAGCCCTCTCTTTATCTCATTTCAGTTTTAAGGGCATAACTTGGATGATTGAAGTAGGGTTTTCTTTTATTATTATTTTATTGGTATCTTTTATTAGGTTGAGGAAATCTTCTCCCGTTCCTGGTCTACTGAGTTTTTTTTTTTTTTACTATGAATGGATGTTACATTTTTTGAACTTTTTCCTTCAACTACCAAGGCAGTATATTATTTTTCTTTTTTAGCATGTTAATATAATGATTACATTGATTCATTTCTAATCATTAAACAAACTTCTCACTCCAGAGATAATTCTATTTGGTTATGATGTATAAACACTTTATATGTTGTTTAATTCAATGTGTTAGTATGTTGCTAAGGATTTCTAAATTATATGTTCATGAAAGTATTGACTCTATTTCTGGCTGGAATTGTTGGTATTGTTCTTCATGAGGAATCAGTGGCTGCTTTTAACTTTGTTTCCCCATGTGTAATGTATGTTTTTTCTAGCTTCTTTTAAGATGTTTCTCTTTATAACTGATTTTCAGTCATTTGATCATGACATACTGAGAGTGTGTGTGTACCTGTGTGTGCATCCTTGTTTGAGTGTGTTGAGCTTCATAGATCTATATGTTTATAAAGATTTTAACAAATTTGGAAATTTTTTGGCAATTATTTCTTCAAATGTTTTTTATTCTCTCATTCTCTGAAACTGTTGGCTGAAGGCCTCAGTTCCTCACCATGTGTATCTCTTCATGAGCCTGCATAAGTGTCCCCACAGCACAGCACACCTTTCGCTGAGTGTCCAAGACAGGGCAATGAGGAGGATACATTGCCATCTGTGACCTAGTCTTCAGGGTCACACCCCATCATTTTTGCCTCTTTCTATCCAGTAGAAGTAAATCTCTTAGTCCAGCCCACACCGAAGGGGGGTAGGATTACTCCCTACTTTGGGGGCAGATTTGGAGATCACCACACCTGCTTTCCCTAATTGCCAAAAATGTGTCTTACAAAATACATTGTTGGGGCTGTTGTTTATAGACCTGGAATAGACTGATGCGAATGACCTTACCAAAGGATTAAACCAATGACCATCACTACAACTCTGGACCTCTAACTAGCAATCTTACTTCATTGCACTATGATAAACTATTCCCACCCTTTTTTAGATTGAAATATGATGCCATGGAAAACACCCCAATATTTTTGACCCAGTCTTTTTTTGTATTTTATTTCCTTCTCTCTCAGACCTATATCTACATTTTACAATAGACATTCTAACAACTGGTCAATACTCACTGCATTCACTATTGGTAATGAGTGTTAACAAAATAAGTGTTCTCATCTGTCAGTAATCACAAGGTTATTAGAAGAATCAAGTAAGCTAGCAAATGAAAAATCGTTATAAGGGAATGAACACAGTAGTTGTTTAGTAAATGTTCTCCTTAAATCAAAACAAACAAACAAAAATCTAAACAGGACACTGATCAGCCAATAGCTCTTACCTATAGCTGCCTGACTCAGGGCAACTATCATCTTGCAGGTTCCAGATCATATAACTGAATTCGTATTCCTCTGCCCTCCTAAAGGGTGATAAGTAGCTTGTCTTTTTCACCCGATAGTTTACTGGTACAAAACATATAAAAATATACCACATCAGGTGGAGCATTTCTGCTTACCGGCTGACTTTCCTTCCTTTGTCTATTCTTGTGACCTTGGTGAAACATGAATTGAATCTCATTCACACTGCAGTTTTAATGAGGTTATTACCTCGCATATCCAATGAGATTGTGGTTTGTGTCATTAGTTTTCTACTTCAAGATCCATTCTGTCAGCTACTGAAAGAATTAAGCTTTTAACTGAAAATAAACTTTAATAGCTGGTCACAGCTACATCTTAGATCTCTTATTATTTAAGGTGAGTATTTTGCATACACGTTAACATAAGTCTGTGAGTAACCACTCACTAAAGCTCTTTATGTCTCCTAAGTTACTATGTACAGCCAATTTTTAATTATTTGCACTAATAGGCATCAACATAATTAAAATTAATGACCCAAAAACTGTATCCTACCTTCCAAAAACCTTTTCTTTCCTCCTTGCCAGGTATACCACATGTAAGTAATTTAAGTTTGGTCTTCTATTTCTATTACTCATGCTTATAGATAAAGCACTAATAAGCAGAAAAGAGTCAAAATAGGTCAATTACATGAAGAAAAGCACAGACCTTACTACACCTGAAAGTGAATATTCATTTTCCAAATAAGTAAGACTCAACTGCACTTCCAGGCATAAAAACAGAGGGAAAAAAAAAACGATTTTATATTGTGGTAATTATAAGTAGTATGCCCTTAGATCAAGAAATAGTGTTTTTAACTAGGCTGATAAATAGTTTTCAACTCATATACCAACCTTGTATGTTTTATGGTGCTAAAGTATGGACTGAAAAATGTCTCCAAAACCAAGGGCAAAGAGGAGAGAGAGTAACGAAACATCTAGACTTTTGAGAACAACCTTATTTATCATAAATTACTTGAGCCATTTTATAACCATCCTGCCCACTTAATCCATATAAACCCCACCTTTGAGCCAGCAGTATCTTCCATTTCTGGAATGTAGATTACCCTCCACCATTAATCTCCTTCACGCCACCTCTGTTAACCCGCCTATTCTTATGTGCTCACTCCCAAGGGAGGACAGAAGCAGTGAGAGCAACTGTATGCAACGTCGAACTGAGAAGGCAGCAGGGAGGAAGACTGCAAAGCTCCATGGGAATAAACAGAGACTGCATAGCTTCTGAAGGGGGCACCTACCATGCGGCTCAGAGAAAAGGAACAATGCAACTTTGATGACTCAGAAACTTTGCTTGGAGACTTACCACCATAAGAATAGACCCAGCTTGCCTTGTGGATATACTTGTAGGCTAGGAAAGAGGCCAGGATGGGGTTCTACATTGGGCCCCTACCTGACAGCTTCTGGAAAACACTTAAATGTATAAAATCAGCTCTTCTAGGAACGGTCAATGCTAAATTAACATGCATTCCATTGTGGTTACTACACTCGAGTTTCACTTCCTACTTCTCCCAAAGGTAGTGAGTTGTTCCTTGACACTCCTGGTCTTCTGGAAGTTGGCTCAAGTATCTATCTGGCTTATCAGGGAAGGAATCCAACAATTTTCTCTCAAATACCAAGAACACAATTCAACAATCATAGCAGCAAGGATCACTTTTTCTTCCTGGAAGAGCAGATTACCCCATCCTCAGCTCAGAGTTCCTGGAGGGCATTTAGTCACCAGGCTCTCTTCTGAATCCATTTCTTTAATGAACACTTTGCCCGTACAGAGCTGACTCAGACAGATGCTTAAGGCCCCACGCTTGATGTGCCCTAGATTTCGAATGTCCTTCCAAACAAATGCCCAAGAGCTGAGAGCCCATTTATTGCAGAGACAAATGCATTTGTTCCCATTGCAGGACTGCAGGCAACGGATAGCAGTTTGGGAACAGGAAGAAGAAAAAGCATCTTGATATTGTATGTCTTGTGCATGATTCAATCAAAGTAACAAGGACAACTAAGTAACAAGGCCAAATAAATGTACTCCAAAGACGTCCTGCTGCAACTTAAACACTTTTGTCCTTCTAATTTGTAAACAAAGCAAGAAAGAAAGAGAAAGAAAAAAAGAGAGAGAGAAAAAGAAAGAAAAAGAGGAGGAAAAAAAACTCTATCAAGGACAGAATCTTCATATTGGAAGCACCTGGGTCCTAGATGATATCCATGTACCAATTTTTACCTAAATTTCTATGACTCTCCTGTGAAAATGCTGGGTTTATTATTTTTTAAATTGCCACTGTGCAATTAAAAAATTGTGCCCATCAGAAAGAGACAGAGAGACAAAGCGGAGAAGTGGAAAGCATCCCTCCCCCAGTGAGGCCTGGATAAGCCACAATCCCTTCATTTCTCCATCCTCTCAGGCTTTTGAGCACACACACACAAACACACACACACACACACACACACACACACAGACACATAGGCTCAGCATGTTTTTCAAGCCTTTCATGCTGCCAGGACAAAGATTCAAGCTGTGATTAGCCATGTGCCATCTGGCTCCCTTAACTACTAGGCCACAAGTACAGCCTAATTTTTAAATTTTCCTATGCTATTTACTTTCATAATTTTCTTTTTTCCTATTTTTCTTTGTAGACTAAATTCCATCTTCACCACTCCAGGCAGTGTGACCTGGAGCAAGTCACTTTACCTCTCTCTTCCTGAATTTCATTACCCACAAAATGGGGAGAAAATATCTCCCATCTCACAGGGTTGGGAGGAAAAATAAATGTGTCCATACACTGAAATAAACACACATCTGCGGTGGGCACAAGTCCATGCTGTTCTCAGACTCAATACTGCCATACAGGAAAGAGAAAAAAACGAGATTACAGTGTCAATTATTAGTTCTGATTATCACCCAAAGGCCCACTATTCAATAGGATAATATTCCAAGTAGCCCAGTCCTTGAAATTCTTACCTCGTTCAATAATTTTTCATCAGCAATGTTTCCATCATTAGCGACTCCTGATTTTACATTATTCCCTCTTTTCTATGGGCTCACTGCTCTTACTCCCTGTGGGCATGGTTTTCTATTTGTCCTCAGGTTCCAATCCTGTCTGGCTGTCTTGGGTAACATATGCAATGCCTGGTCTTCGGGACTCTGTCATAACATCCTCCTGAAGGTAAGTAACTGATGTCAAACTTGCACCTGTACAATGGAAGGCGGCTGTACAAGAGCAGGCGCTAGGAAAGGGCCTCATGGATCAGTCAGGATATGCACCTTGGCAATTGCTTGAGCTCAGTCTTCCATTATTTTGTGGTTTAAAGCATGACAATATTTTCAGATGTTTTTATTATATTCAAGTGTGAAGAAAGTAAGGAAGTGCTAGGTAAAATAGTGTTTATAATACTCAACTGTGAGCCACATCTTACCATCAGCTAGATGTCAACATTTGCACTCGCTATAATCCTATTACCTTTTCCAGAGCAAATGCAGAAAACTCAGAATGGAAGAAGCACTTGAAAGAGAACTGAGCTACACCTAAATCCACCAGCAGCGGTGAGCTGATTGGCTCAGTCCAGGCAGACCTCTAGAAAGACAGGAAGAGGTTGTAACACACACCCTCTCGGCTGTCTTCAAATTCACTGTGACTACCACCAACCTCCTTTGGGGTCTTAGTACCTCTCACTTGGTTTCTGAAGAGTTTTTCTTTCTTGCTCTTATTCTCGATTCTTTCTGATCCGAAGCACTTTTCAAATTGGTGCCAGATTAATCTTATTATTGCACTCATATCTTCAATTATTTCCTTTAAAAAAATGTATTCCATTTTATTTATTATTAGTGTTTTTTTTTACTTTTTTAAATTTATGTATTTACATTTAATCACATGTCTTCACAGTGTACCACATTTCTTCCAGCACAAATATCATCCATGTCAGTCAAGACAAAGATATTACTGTATACCTTATCATCAGCAAATAACTTCTCATTTTTTGTCAATTAAGCATACTTTTACTTGTTTTTTTTCTTCCCCTTTCCCTTCCCTCCATTGTATACTAAACTTTTTTTCACATCTTATTGATTTAAAAAATATCTTAAACTATAAATATGGGCAAAGCTAGAATCTAGTGATAAGTACACAGTAATTTTCTTCTGAAACATTTTTTTTCCCTCTCTCCATTCCCCTTTTACTAAAGAGGGGTATAAACTAACTAATTCACAAAAACTGAAGTTAATCTCAATGTGGTCTATTATTTGCACAAAGCCCCACAAGAATTCAATTTCTGATGCAAGGCAACAGATACTATTATATTATTAAATTTATGCAAATAACCATTCTGTCAAAAAATAAGAATGCTCACAAATATTTTTCAATTGCGAAGGGGTCAGGAAGGGAGAAAACTTAAAGTTTCAATTAAAAAAAATTAACAAATTGCTGAACCTATCAACAACTCACAAGAGGACCAAAATTTTTAAATCTAGAAGACAAAGTGTAGAAGATAGAATAGAATAGTCATAGAAAATCATAGAATTCTATTTTACTACTTCAGTCTCATATAATCCCTCTTTTGTTTAATTTGCAGTGTTACTGTGGTTTGAGCTTTCTGTTTAAAACCTGTAAGTTAACATTCAACATTATTATGGATATTTCCAAATTTGTCCCTACCATTAAGCTGGCCTTTTTCTTGGTCATTTCTGTTCTCTTATTTCTGTCTGTCTTTAGTTTTCCTGATATAGCACTCCCTTCAGAAATTTTTGAAGAGCTGGTCTGGTATTGGCAAATCCTTTCTGATTTTGTTTATCTGAGAATATCCCGTGCTTTTCTCCCCATATGAAGGATAATCTTGCCGAATGTAGTATTCTTGGTTGAAATTGTTTTTCATCTAATACTTTGGAATATATTTTCCCATTCTTTCCTTGCTTGCATTGTTTCTGATGAGAGGTCTGATGTTAGCCTGATGGGATATCCTTTGAAAGTAACTTAACATTTCTCTCTTGCCAATTTAAGCATCTTGTCTCTGTGGTTTTGGTCAATCTGGCTATGCCATGCCTTGGAGAAGATCTTGGGTTGATTCCATGTGGAGCCCTTTGTATTTCTTGGGTCTGGATATTTGAATGCCTCTCTAGGTTTGGAAAGTTTTCTTCTAGGATTTCATGGAATCTATTATGCCCTGATTAGTTTCTTCACCTTCTGGGAAATCGATTATCTGGAAGGGCATCTAATGGTATCTAGTATTACTTGTATATTATTCTCATTTTGGAGAGTTATTTTCTCAGTCTTTTTGGTGAATTTTTTGAGGTCAGTGGTTCTGTCTTCTATAGCTGAGATTCACTCTTCTGTATTACCTAATCTGCTTTTAATACTTTCAAGGGAGGTTTTGATATCCTGTATTATAGCTTTAATCTCTAATAGTTCCATTTGATTCTTTTTTATGATATGTATTTCCTCTTTCAGATTGTGCAAGAACTTTCTCACCTCCTGGAAGTCGTTGTCTATTTTCTCCTGCACATTGTGGAGTTCACCGTCTCTCTTCACTTGCATCTCTGTTAGCTTTGTAACTATGAATATTCTAAATTCTTTATCTGACACTACAATGAGTTCCATTGTACTGTCTGTGGAAGATGAAGGGCTGTTCTTTTCCCTTGGGGGAGAGATATTTTCTTGGTTTCCCATATTTCTTATGCCTCTGCCATGATTTCCAGTCATCTGATGGATTATATGTTAATTCCTACTTTCTTGGAGTTAATTCTGAGTGTTAGAGGCATGTGGAATGAAGTGACCTGTAGTATTCTGCAGTTCCATTTCCCTGACCCTTACCAAGCAACCTGCACTTTTGTGGATGGAACTGGATATTACAAAGCTTCACAATTTCTAGGGGATAGGTGCACCAAGGCTGAGTTACAGGATTTCAACTGAGAATTCAGAGGTGTGTGGGAGGAGATGAACCACACTCTCTGCAGTTCTGTGTTTCTCCCTGCTGCTCACCCTGTAGTGTCTCCTCTCTGACTTTTAGTCATTTGGTGGTATCTTCAAGTTTGGCTAATTTGTTGGAGATTTCTGTTACTGTAAGCTCATATGCTTCACCTAACTATGAGGTACTTCTATGTCTATTTTGCCTCTACTACTGTCTTTTGCATTTGGTATCCACAGGAAGAGATTTGAATTCAAACTTAAGAATATGAGTTTCTCTCTTTCTATAGCAGTTCAGTAGGGGGTGAGCATTTCTATGACACTAAAAGCATTCAGGTGTTTCACTACTGTGCACTTAGACCTATCTAGACACTCTAAGTGTGAAAGTTGAGAAGCAAGATGAGAAAGGAAAATGAAAGAAAAGGAAAAAGACAAAATATAAATAAAACACCAAAAAAAATGAAAAGGAAAAAAATTATTCTAAATAAAGGGCAAAAAAATAAAAACCATGTGGCACTGAAAGAGGCAGAGCTGGGCCCACCTCAGAAGCACATGAATTCTGAAATTAGCAAGAAAAAAGAGAGGTGAGAGACAAGAGACAGTAGTGACAATATGATTTTTAAAAAATCATATATATCAAAAAAGAATTTGTGACAGATTTAATTTTTAAAAAATCATATATATCAAAAAAGAAAACTTTCGAGAGAAAGGGAGAGAGACAGAGACCGAAAGAAGACAGAGACCAGCCTACCTCACTTTACTAAGAGTTTGGCGGGAAAGAGAGCTTTAGGACAGAGGCTTTTCTGTTAAAAGGGCAGAGTTGGGCCCACCTCAGGTGCACATGGCTTCTCACTTCACTAGGAGTTGGGCCAGAAGGTTCAATGATTTCTTATAGTCCGCCACCATGTGTAAAAACTCCACATTTTGGTTTGCAAAGTTCTCCAGAGGTTCAACCTTAACACAAGTTTCTAGCCTTATTTCCTGGGATTGCCTGCACATACCATATACTCCAGCAAGGCTGAATGTTTCTCAGTGTTCTTTCTCAGTGATTTACAACATTATTTCCAAAAGAAACTTATTCTCCCACTGTAACTCATTTTTTGGTACCAAATTCTACCTCCTCCCTGAGGACAATCACCACTCTTGCAATAAGATATTATCTTTTCTCCATAAAATCTTTTTTGAGTACTGTGGGTGTACTTCCCCTTGGGTCCTTATTACATTTCACACCACAGTATACTAGTTCATACACTGAAATTTTTCTTGATATCATCAAACCATTTTTATTTGGGGAAACAAGTCTGTAACATTATAGTCCCTGCCATGCCTAAAACAGAGGTTGGCACAGGAAAAGCACTGAAAAAAAAACATTTTTACATTGAATTGAAGATTGCATTGTGGATAAACATCCTTTTATTCACCTTATATTTATTTTGTTATATTTTGCAAATATTATCGATGTTATCAATCTAATATTTATTTTTCTCTTTCATTCTTAATACTGGCAATGAAGAATGTTCTCAGTAGATAGATTATATATCAAAAGCCAGAAAGACAAAGAAAAAGAAAGGGAATGAGGAAGGATGGAGAACCAGACATTGTAGTTATATACAATTATTCCTAGATGAAAGTTCACTGGCACCTTATATTCTTTTTTTTTTTTTTTTTTTTTTTTTGAGAGATTTTCACTGTAGGGCATGTGCGCTCGCCAGACAGACAGAGACATAGAGACAGAAAGCGAGAAATCACCCCCCAGGGGGGATGGTCACGCCGCAATCCCTTCTCCTCCATTCTCCTCTCGGGATCTTGGGCACGCACGCACACGCGCCCAGCGTGAGATTTAAGCCACCGGGTCCGAGACGCGAACCGCGGTCGACTACATGGGAGTCCAGCAACATAGCCATTACGCTAACTGCTGGTTCCCACACCTTATATTCTTAAATGACCAACATAATTCACCAGGCCTTACTGAAATGAACTTGAAAAAGTGAGATTAGTACTTGCCCCATGGCCTAGTGATTAGGGGAGCTGGATCACATATGGGTGACAGCAGTTCAAATCCTCATCCCGTACAGGGTACATGTGCGTGTTTGCCCCAAATCCCAACTGTATAGAGAAATGGAAAAGAGATTGTGGTGTGCCCCATCAGCTGGGTGAGGGTATTGTTCTCTCTCTGGCAAACACATGTACCCTCTGGCAATTTTTTTAAAATGTAGAATTATATTATTCTTCTTTGGGATCATACTTGTCTTTATCCTTTGGCTTCTCTCTAAAAGAGTGCTTTGTCCTCTTGAAATTTAATATTCTCTCTTATTTCTGATTGTAAACAATTCACAAATGGAGAGTAATAAAATTAGGTTTCATAATAAAAAGTTATAAATGCTGACAGAAGATATATACCTATTTTTCATCCCCAAACTTTGCTCCTTAGTCTCTGAAGTTTCTTCCTTCTAAATCATCTCTTTCTTCCTAAAAGTCTTAAGGTCTAAAATGTGGAAAGTGGAAAGACGAGGTTTACTATTAATGAGTGCAACTGGATGCTGTGACTTGGGAGCCAATATTTTAGGTACAAAGCAAAAAAATATTAATTTAAGAAATAGCTCAGGGGCCAGAAGGTGGCATATTGGTTCAGGTGCTGGACTCCCACATGGCCGACAGCAGTTCAAGTCCTGAACCTACTAGCTTGAAATACACAAGCACATGTGCATATGTGCCCAAAATCCTGAGAGGAGAATAGAGGAGAAGAGATTTCAGCGTGGCCCCCCCCCCGGGGGCGGGGGGGGGGGGTTGTCTCTCTTTCTGTCTGTCTCTCTGTCTCAATTAAGTTCAAGTGCCTTATTGGCAAAAACCTAGAGAAAAATAAAAAAAGAAAGAAAAATCTCAGATATTTCCCCATTTTGTAACAGGAGCACCACCTGGAAGAATATATAATCTTTGTCTCAGTAGATTTTTATAAGCCCCTATTGTGGCTTAACACATTAATGCATGTAAGGCATTTAAAATAGACAGTATGACTGTCAATACTTTTTTGTTTGTGTCCAGATCTTTTTTTCCCCCAAAGGCCATCTGTGCTTACTGGAAAGACAGAGAGGAAAAGTGAGAAATCACTGCCCCGCAGGGAGGATGGCTGCCCACATGCCCTTCTCCTCAATTTTCTTCCATGCCATCCGCTGGCCCATGTGTCAAGCACTGAAGCACTTTGACACAGAAAGGAAAGGAGGAAGGGACAGAGAGAGGGAGGGGAAAAGGAAGGAAGGAAGAGAAAGAAAAAAAGAGAGGAAGGAAAGACATTAGGGAAGTTGGCCCAGGTTGTTTCTATAAATAAACTGAAAGAGCAAAGGGAAGAATTTCTATCGCCTTACTTAGCACCTGTCAGCGTCCAGGGTTGAGTCTACATAGAAAACAATATGCTCCATTTCTACGTTAAAGATCCCTAATAAAGTCCTTTGAAATACCCAGATGTATGCTTATTGTGACTCCCTTCCTGGCCTTGCGGTCATGTACCCGTTACACAGTCAGTGACATTTTAGGCAGTTTTCCAGGTTCAGTGGCCAAAAGGCCAACTGTCTTGGAAACGCTTCGTCCTTAACCTTATATAGCATGTCTGTGCCGGAGGAGGAAAGGGCGAGGTGGGTCAGGGAAGGTGCTCAGAACATAGAGGTTTCTTTTTAACAAACACCAGTAAGAGCCTTGTTTTTGTAGCAAGCCAATGAGGGAGAGGAGGATGCTGTTTTAGTTATCCCAATTCTCCAGTCACACATTCCCTAGTCAGATGTAAATCTTCCTGGTGGCGAGACGCCCACGTATTTTCCCTTTGCCATTTTCTTAACTGGAAATTCCTTTATTCCTCTCATTAACGTTGCCGCCTTCAGCAAGTAAAAACAAAGAATGTCCATCTAAGTTTGAACTTCTGATCAATAATGAATAATTCTTAGGAAAAGTATATTCCATACAACATTAAGGATATGTATTTATGCAAAAAAAGATATTGCCTAACTGAAATTCAAATTTAAATAATGAATCATTTGTGTGTCCCAAATATTGGATGAGATATATTTGCACTAAAATTATTTGTTCTTTATTGGAAATTCTAACTACACATTCTATACTTTACCTGGCAACTCTACTGCTATGCAAATTCTCCCATCATTCTAAGTTCTTATCCCATTTCTTCAGTGAACATTTCTATATCTATCTTATTTTGAAATGACTCATACGTTTATATATTCGATCAATAAATATATGCCGAACATCAATTAGGCTGAGGGAGCTTTGTTAGGCATAGGAGATAACACAGAGTCCACAGTTCAAAGGCAGAAGTGGGCCATTTCATGGCAGCTGGATCTCACATTGCCAATCACATAGTTCAAGTCCCAGACCTGGTGGCTTGAAAAACATGCCAGGCACATGTGCAGGTGTGCCCTTAATCTTGAAAGGAGGAAGAGATGGAGGAGGAGGAGTTGCAGTGTGACCATTCTCCAAGAATGTGCCTTTTCCTGTCCTATTTGGGTCTCTTCCCAGGGATTGCATGCACCCTCTAGTAAAAGAAAGAGAGAAAAAGAGAGAGAGAGAGAGAGAGAGAGAGAGGATAAAGAAAGAGAGAAAAGCTATCCTTGAAGGCAAGTACCAATAACAAGGGGAACAAACACCGTAAGAGACACACAGAGCTCAGGAGACCCCGAATAGACCTCCTCTGACGGCCCTTCTTACTACACCTGTTGTCAGCATTTGGAGTTGTATGTTTTACTTCCTGATCTGCCCTTAGTGTAATAACTCACTTATAGTATGCACTTATATTTAAGTCTTTTAATACAATGAAGTCCTTTTTTTCCATTCACTTATTCACCTTCATTGGGATTTTGAGACCACAGGACTGGGTTTGGTTTGTTTCTCTTTAACCCAAGTGAGAAACTGTCTTTTCCAATGACCGTTTTTGCTTTATGAACATCACACAGACATTTAATGCCCATCTGTCTCAGTGAGTTAGGTACTATTTACATACCATTTTCTTTAATCTCATTTTATGAGAAAGGAAATGAAGATACAGAAAGGTAGTGTTAACTTGCCCCAAGACCACATGAATTGTAAGGGTGGGTCAAAGTTTCAAAACCAGTGGTCTGACTTCAGGATGCTTTGTTGTTAACTCCATAATAGATTAATAGGGGTGATTTTTAAAAATTAAATTTAGGGTCAGCAGGTGATATGGTGACTGGGGGGGCTGGACTCCCACATGGCCAACCATAGTTCAAGTCCAAGACCTGACAGCTTACTTTCTCACTTTCCTTCTTTCTCTCACTCTCACTCCGTCTTTCTCTGGTGAGTGAGCATGCCCTGTAGCAAATGTTTAAAAATAATAATAATAATGATAATGATAAATAAAAGTAAATAAATAATTCTAAATATAATTTAAATTTAAATAACCTTCTGAAATTTTCTGCAGGTACTTAATACGTGTTTTGTTTTATTTGTGTATGTGTGTGTTTTATTGTTTTGAAAGCAGTCCTTATCGTGTACTTCTAATGGTTCACAAATGGATCATGTAGGCTAACACATAATCAAGGGAAGAAATGTTCAGAGGAAATAAGCCAAAACTGTGCCACGTCACACAATGAAGACTGGAGCTCCTGAAGTTTCCCCTCACCCCTGCCCACTCAAACCACTGTGGCCTCTGCTGCCACCTCGTGTCCAGATCCACAAGTAAGCACTGTACAGACACTGGGTCACCACTGACAAGAGCGAGTCTGATTTGAGACAGCAAAATCACTTCCAGGTAGCTCCAGCAGATGGCATAATGGTTGCATTGTTGGACTCCCATATGGTCAACCACTGTTTGAGTCCCGACCCTGGCAGCTTCAAACAGGCCAGACATACATAAGTGTGTGCCCAAAATCCCAAGAGGAGAATGGTTGAAAGCATGTCCATCCCCCCAGAGGGTGAGTTCTTGCTTTCTGTCACTAAGTCTATCTATCTGGTGAGCACAAGTGCCCTAAAGCAAAAAAATAAATAAATAAATAAAACTTAAAATCTTAATTAAGATTAGTCACTGTGAAGTTCAAACAAGTTAAAACATCTTTAAATATTGAGCAAGAAATTTTTGAGGAAATGTAACATAAGGCAGAGAGATGAATCCGGTTCTGAGTACTGCCTGACCAATAAAAATACAAACATGAGTGTGCTGGATGATCTTAAACTCTAGTGACTCCCAAAATGTGTCCCCTTTGAGGCTATTCATGAATGTTAAAACTATCCATTTTTTCCCATTTGTATACAATGAGCATACTTAAAACATAAAGAGGATCATTCTAATCTCCCACTTTCTAAGTAAATACTGTTTCCACTTCCTCACTTGATCTTAGCCAAAAGGCCGAGAAGCGATGTTTCCACTTCTTGATAGATGAAGTTTCTAACAAATACATCATGACTGAAATCTCAGCAGCTTGGGAATATAAATACAACTGGACAAAAGACATTTTTTACTATGAGAAAAGATGGAAAATTGACAGTAACCACAAAGAGATTTTTCACTTTGGGGAAATAATTGTCCGGCTTTGAATAACACAGGTTATTGTGATTTGGCCTCAGTTCTTATATCCCAGTTAGATTAATGCATTGCACTAGGAAAAGGTTAGCTTAGTGTTGTGTACGCTAATAAATTATGGTTAAAGATAAATAGAATAAATAAAAATTTTCAGGGAATATATGTTTATCCCTGATAACATACTGATACCTAGGGATGATCTGATATGATAAGCAAAGACTCTTAATATTTTTAAATTCCTGTCCACTGTAAAATATAGTTTTGAGCCTGTCACTTTCAGTGAGAAGATAATGCAGAAATGGGTAGTTATTATAGCAAATGTTGTTTAATACACTATGCAAATAAAATGTTCAAAATCTCAAAAATATACAAAAACCCTCTTATTTGGGGTAAACTGTCCTTTGTGCACATTAATATGAACTTCATCTATAATTGATAGTGGTATGACATTTAGAAAACTATAAAATGTCAACAGAGACATCTTGCATAAACATGTCAAAAAGCTAGTGTTTATAGCAATAAAAGATAAATGGATTTGAGGGAAATAATGGAATCTCAGAGGTTGAAAAAACCTTAAAGGTTATCAGGTTCGCCCGCCCCACTTTAATACACTCCACACCATTTTCTCCATATTCTGGTCAGTTCTGGCTTGAGTATGGGTGGGTGTTCAGTATCTCCAGGAACTCAGAATGTGTCTCCTTCTGAGCCATCACTGGGATGGACTTGTCAACAAAGAGTAGGAAAACGGAGCAAATATCAAGAAGGGGCTTTGAAAGCACCCGTTGCCACGTCTCCCACAACAGAGCTTTTGTCCCCCTTTAACCTTCCACCACTTTGCCTTCTAAGACGTAGACAGAGAACTGGGAGTTCAAGAAAGCACAGCTAAGCAGTTATGGAAACTGAATTGTGGACAGGAAAACTGAGAGAAAATGAGAGCAAGGTCAGGAGCAGGGGTGGGGGGCAGCAAGGCTATGCAGAGCCCTGACAGAGGGTGGCCGGTGTCCTGACAGCATCCTGGAGCTAAGCAAAGGCTGTAAAATCAAAGACTTCCATTTTTTTTTAATTGTGGTTAAAATTGCATAACATAAAATTTACCACTTTAACCATTTTTAAGTACACAGGTCAACTGTGTTAAACTATACCCACATTATTGTGTAACTGACTTCTAGAACTTTCCCATCTTGCAAAACTGAAACTCTGTACCGATTAAAAACTTCCTTATATCCTCCTCCCCACCCCTGGCCACCATTCTACTTTATGTAGCTAATGGTTTGATGGCTTTAGGTACCTCACATAAGTAGAATCATGCAGTGTCAATCTTGCTGTGAATGACTTATTCCATTCATGTTAATGTTCTCAAGGTTCACCTGTACTATAGCCTATGATGGGATTTCTTTCTGATTGTGGGTGATTAGTATCCTGCTTTATCCATTCATCTATTGATGGATATTTCTGTTGCTTCCATCCCTTAACTATGGTGAATAACTTGGCAATAAAGATGGATATGCAAGGAGCTCTTCTAGATCCTGTTTTCAGTCCTTTTGGAAATAAATTCAGAAATGTGACTGCTATACTGAATGGCAATTCTATTTTTCATGTTTTAAGGAACCTCAAAACATTTCTTATTTAACTATATTGCTGCCTGTTATTTTCAGATGCCTATTTATCCAACGTTGACTTTCCTACAGAGGGTCTTAAACTATCCAGAAAAACGGGGGTCACTTTCCCCAGGTTCCACCCACATAGATTGCTGTTACCATAGGGACCAACCAAGCCTGCCTGTACTGCTTTCTAGCCCTGCAAAGATAAAACCCAGGCTGGTCATTCTTCTTTTAAAATAACATCCATTCCCTCTTCTAACTGTTTCCCATTTTTGTTTCAAGATATCATTAAAGAAAGCCTGCCAGTAACATAAATAAAACTTATGTTTCAGAGGAATTATCTTCTGCTCTTGGTTTTGAGAAAGGAACTTGGATATTTTTAGAGAGAAAGAGTATTATTTTGATTACTGAATATAAAACACATAAATATGTTTATATGTATATTCACGTGTAAACATAAAGTCTAGAATTAGATAATGCTCACCAAAAACCCAAGAATAGGGTTATCTCCTGAAAAAAAAAAGTTCGTGGAATAAAAATGACAAGGTAAAGACAGCTTTGAAATTTCCCAAAAGATAAAATGTTCCTAGATAAAACCATGAAAGAGTAGATTAGAGACCAGCAGAGAGTGCAGTGGTTATGCCACATGGACTCCCACATAGCCGAAAAGAACAGGACCTAGTGGCTTGAAATTCATGCTGCATGCTTGTGTATGTGTGCCCAAAATCCAGAGAGGGGAATGGAGGTGAAGGGATTGTGGCATGGCCATCATCCCTGGCGAGTGATTTCTTGCTTTCTATCTCTCTGTCTTTCCAGTGACTGCACATGTCCTATAGCAAAAATATCTCTAAAAAAAACAATAAATACGCTTTTTAAAGAGTGAGTCCTAGAAGTCCCCCCTAAAAAGACTTTACCTGAGTGTCAATAAAAGGCTCTGAAATCAGTGAATCATTATTCTGAAGGAAGAATGTGTGAACATCAAAGGAGTATTCAGCAACAGGTCAGAGAAAGTAAGTGCAGGGCTGAGAAATTCTTCAGTGATTACCAAGTATTATTCAGAAGAAAGCAATACTGGCTCTGGAACCAAAACGCTCTTCTCTCTAGGACTCTCTGGAGTTAGGAAATCTGGAAGGCAGGGAGAGTTTATGGTGTTTCTCAAAGCCTGGGAGCAGGGGAAAGCGGGCTTCAAGATGATCTGCTTCTCTTTGTAACATATCAACAAGCTTTTGAGTCCTCCTAACCTGACACTGCACAAGAGGCATATGGAATTAAATTTTCACCATCACAATGGATAATTTGGCTTTATAGTATATCACTATCCTGGGAGTTGAGTAAAGGTGCTCGGTCCTTAGAAAGCTGATAAACTACAACCCCTCTGACCAGCAAATCAGAAGCTGAAATGCTCAGGGAAACCTCACCCAATTTCTGTTTAGCTCTGCCTGAAATAAGAATGAACTCTTACAGCAAAGAAAAAAAAAAACTCAAAATTAATTATTACATAAATGCAAGAAAAATTCAAAATGTTCTCCCCAGTAATTGTGAAATGTTAGGATAACTCTCAATAAAACAGGTATAGTAAGTTACAGTGAAATGGTTAAATATGTATGTATTGTGGCTACAGCAACTTTCCAGACAGACCAAAATTCCAGATTAATATTTCTCAAGATGGAGTAGAGATTTTTTAAATTCTTACTACATCTGAGCAACTCTTACTGACTCTGTAACCGAAAAGAGCATTCTGATGGATGACTTCCAAATCAATGACATTTTCTGTTGGTTGGAACAAGATACGCCATCAGCAAATCAAGCCCATGTGTGAGTAAACCGTGGTGCCTCACAAGGCTTTATGGGAATTGACACCCACTGATTTTTGAAAATATACATTTTACCAGAACTCAACAATCTTCTAAACAAGTCTTTCCCACATAGAATCATCAGCTTCAGTCACTCTATAATTAGGTCCAATAAATTTGTCCCGAATACCAGAAGGGTTCAGGTTAGTGGCAATATTTAGTACATATAATGTATACAAACTAAAATGTTTGTTCTTTATAGCATTGAATTACATATCACATTCCTCTTGACTTCTCTAATGTCTCTTCTGAGATGTATGTTTTCTTGTGGTAGTTTGTACATATCAGCATAATTCAAAGACAAGTTAACTGGAAGATTGCATAGTATGAAGACAGAACAATCGACTCACAATGAGAGTCAAAAGTTTCCATCCCAACCCCTCTTTCCTGCCAATTAACTAGTTGAAATCAGAATTTTCAAAGTGACTGTCTTTGAAGATGAAAGAAGAGTAGTTTGAAAATAGAAATGAAATATTACTCAAAATGTGACATAGTAACCCTCAGAGCTAGCAAACAAGGAGGGTGGACTAAAATATAACAAGTACAGATACATCTGTAATATTTAGCGACTACGTGAGCATGAAGCAAAATGCAACCTTGAGAGTGAAAGGCAGAAAGAAACTAGCAATAAACTATGTGTGAGGTATGAGATGGTACTTACTAGGACGATGCATTTCCATGGTATTTTCAGAATAAAACTTGCACATCAATTAATTACAAATTCCAAGTGGACTAATTCTTTCACAGAAATAAATGTGCACAGAGAAATAAAGAGAAGAATGAAAAGAAGATTAAAACTAAAAAGTAGTTGATAATTCATCAATATAAAAGTACTAAAGTTGAGAGAGAAAGTATTTTTGACCAACATTCCCATGAGACTACCATAGGTATAAAACCAACAAAAAAAACTTCTCTAAGATAATAGATTAAACAGAGGAAGCTATTTTCTTCCCAGAATTCTTAAAAAGAGAGTAGAATTAACTACATAGCTGACAATCATTTTTAAGGATAAAAGATGTGATCAGAGTCCAGTACATAATAAAAAAATAACTGAGCATTCAGGTAAACAGGACACCATAAATGTGTTGACCACAGGCTATCTGAAGTTGCTAGGAATTTGCTCTGGCTAACTGCCCAGTTAGAGTCTGTTAAGATTTGCTTGGTTAAACTTCACTCAATTGAGTTGACTGGTTTGTATCTTTTAACATACTCATGCCCCAAACTCCAAAAGGATGGAGGAATGGAAGAAAAAGGACTGTGGCATCACCACACCTCATTGAGGGGACACTTGGTCTCTCTCTTTCATGCTCATGCACAGGGACTCTCTGGCAAATAAAAAAAAAATTAACACAAAAAATAAATTAACTATAAATAAATAATGGGTAAATATTATAGAAAATAAGTAAGAGATACTAATCAACTTGGAAGACACACTGAGGTCTAAAGTATGTTCAGTTAGTGTCTGAGAGAAAATGGGGGGCCAGAAGTAATATTGCAAAGCCATGGTTGATAGCTAGCCAAAGTTGAGATATTGAGCAGTGTATTTTAAACACTATAAAATCCAAGCAAGATAAACAAAAAGTATATGTAAAAACATGGTATAAAATATTAAAAAACAAAGACAAAGATAAAATACTAAAATCTGTCAAGCAGGAAAAAAGACAAATGGCTTAGCTAATTCTTCAACAAACACAATGGAATTCAGAAGAGTCTCAGAGAAAAGGATTCGAGACTGCCAGATGAAGGGGGAAAAAAAACCTCAAGAAGAAGGTAGAAATTGGATATTCCCTAATTCTGTGTATAACCTCCCCTCAAAGCCTTGCATGACCCCTGAGCTATTCATGTGGAAAGGAGACCTCAAGAAGCCAAGCAGAAAGAAAGAGCTGGACGGCTGAAAGCTGAGCACAGGTTTCAGTTCCTGGCAACCACACACTGGATTTGAGTTCTTCCAAATTAGAGGGTTTAGTAAACACTCCAGGGGTGCTATAAAAACCTAAGTCTTATATTTAAGGAATGAAATCTATGTCTCAGGACTAAGAGTCTAGGAAAATGACTAAGTACAAAACCAAGAAGTTGAGTCTTACAAAGCAATAAACCAAGGTCAGTGTAATAAGCTAATAATTTAATTGCCTGCTGGGACAATAAGCAATACTCTTCAGAGAAAGCATCCGTAATTCGTTTCTGATAGAAATGCACGATGTCACCATGCACATAAAAAAACAAAACCTGGACATGAGAAGAAACAGTAAAATGTGACTCATAGTCAAGAGAAAAGAGAATGAGGTCTAGAAACAGATCTTAAAATGTAGGATTTTGCCTCAAAAAATAGTAAAGTCTAGCATACTGTCCTCCCCCTAAAACACTCTGTAAACGAAAGAGTTGAGATACATAATTTAAACCTAAGAATTTAAATAGATAATGTCAAAAGTAAGAAAAAGAAGATTCTAGAGTCTGTTGTAGCAAGGCTCCTAAACTTGTCTCCAACACCATCCATTCTCTCATAATAATAAAAAGTAAACATCCTAAAATTAGTCACTAATGCTTCAAAATGTGATATTCAGGGTTTTTTTTTTCATTAAGAGAAAAAGATGAATATGGAGGTGTGTACAATGTGCCAAAGTGTCAGTATGTACAGGTCAGGGTATGGAACTGCAATTACAATCCAAAGCTCAAGAACAGAATACACCCACCTCAATTCCAGGACGAAGAACTGCTTAGGCAAAGTCTGAAAGGCAAAGAGAACCTCACTAACAGAATACAACTCTAGCTGAGTTTTCCTGTGTATCAAAGGTCACAAAATAAAGAACACAACTGCAGCTCTAAAACTGTCATAGAACTAAAGAAAAATATTCCAAGAAAAAATCACCAAAGTTATATTATAGGACATATGCAAGGGTACCTCAACAAGTTCATAGGAAAAAAAGCAATTAAAGTACACATTCATTTTCATATAAAAAATGTTGAATTCTATACATAGTTTTATCATCATATGCATTTCCATGACCTCTTTGAAGATCCTCCTTAAGATAGGAGTTCCTGAAGATTCATATTCAAGTATGTGTAAACTCTGTGTATTTAAAATACAAAACTGAGAAGAATGGAAAGAGGAAGAAAGAAAAGGGGACAGATAAGGGGGTAAGGGAAGAGAAGGAAAGTAAATGAAAAAAAGGAAAGGAGCTACATGTGCAAGACACATAAAGAAACCCAATGGGGATCAAAACCTTGTGCAAGGGGAACCAGCAGTTAGCGTAATGGCTATGTCGCTGGACTCCCATGTAGTCAACCGCGGTTCGTGTCCCGGACCCGGTGGCTTAAAACTCACGCCGGGCGCATGTGCGTGTGTGCCCAAGATCCCGAGAGGAGAATGGAGGAGAAGGGATTGCGGCGTGACCATCCCCCCTGGGGGGTGATTTCTCGCTTTCTGTCTCTCTGTCTCTCTCTGTCTGTCTGGCGAGCGCACGTGCCCTACAGTGAAAATCTCTCAAAAAAAAAAAAAAAAAGAAAAAAAAAAGAAAACCTTGTGCAAGGAACATAAGGAAACTACTTGGGAGTATTCCCCACTTTAGAACCACTGAGTTCAATAGAACCACTTAATTCTATGGAGTGAAATTTAACAAACATACAAATTCTTTGAGATAATCATTATAAATGCAAAGGGAGGAAATGGGAGAAGGGGGAGATTATTTTTTTAATTAGAGCAGATTTTAAAAAATAGAAGACTGGGGACCAGCAGTTAGCGTAATGGCTATGTCGCTGGACTCCCACGTAGTCGACCGCGGTTCGCATCCCAGACCCGGTGGCTTAAAACTCACGCCGGGCGCATGTGCGTGTGTGCCCAAGATCCCGAGAGGAGAATGGAGGAGAAGGGTTTGCGGCGTGACCATCCCCCCCAGGGGGTGATTTCTCGCTTTCTGTCTCTATGTCTCTCTCTCTCTCTGTCTTTCTGGCAAGCGTACGTGCCCTATAGCAAAAACCTCTCCAAAAAAAAAAAGGAAGACTAACATAATTACTCCACATAAAACAATAGTTTTGTTTAAATATAAAACCTAAAGTATGAGATAGGGAAAATATCCAATAATAGTATATTAAAAAAACTTCCTTGACTAAAACAAAATAAAAATTTTAAATCTAAACATGAAGATTAAGACTATATAGTATCTTAGATCTACCACTGGGGGTAAAAAACAAACAAACCAAAAAAAAAAAAAAAAAAGAAACAAGAAACTAAACTAAGGTGCTGTAGCAAAGAATACTACCCTTGGAAGAATGGCCTGTTTGGTATGAGAAGTTAGTTATGAGAACACACCCTCTATTCCTGACAATACCAGAATGGCCACACCACAATCACTTCTCTCGGGATTTTGGGCATGCATGCACATGAACCCGATGTTATTTTTAAGTCACCAGGTTTGGGTTGAACCATGGTCAACTATATGGAAGTCCAACAACATAACCATTATGCCATCTGCTGGTCCCACTCACATTCTTTAATAATATCAACAGACATCAACTCCTCAAGACAATAATATCTGGCAACAAAAGGAAGGCACGTTTGACCAGGTAAACAAATATGGATAGGTTCTAATAAAGAACCCACAGTTTCCATAATTTTGCAATTAATATTATTTTTATTTGTTCATAAAATAACTCATTGTGTCCTTAAACTATCATGGGGAAAACATCCATCACAGTAACTCAAAAGGTGTATTCTTAGTGCACTATATGGCAAAAACAAAACCCTTGTAAGCCCTTACCTGGCACTCAGCATCATTTTCCTATCAACAGGACCATTTGAAATACTGCAATCGGATTTCACTTAAATGTCACCAACTCAAATTATAAATATGCACTAATTTTAGTTCACATGTTTCCCACTGGGTAGAAACATTTTCTTCTGTGAGGGCCATAATGGTAAGCAAAATATTGCTAAAATCATTCCGGTTTGGAGAATTCCTCTTAACTGCACAGTGATCATGTGACTTATTTTACTAGACAAATTATTCAATCCAGTTGCAAAATTTAGCCCATAATACAACACATGCATTGTGCTTATTACCCCTACTCCTCCAGATTAGTAGAATGTACAAATGGCACAATTAAAACTCAGCTAGTCACACTACCAGAAGCCTTTAACCTTCCTTGGCCGAAGGTCCTCCCCTTGGTCTTGCTTACCTTTAGATCCACTCCTTTTGGCAAAACACTGTTTGTCATCTTATTAAAAAAAAAAAAAAAGAATAGGAAGAATTATGAGACTAGATAATGATTTAAACAAACTGGCTTTACTCAAAGGAGAAATGTTACATTACTGACTTCTTACAACCTTGACAAACAACACAAGTTAGTAACAGAGGCCTTCCACCTTGGGCTCCTAGAGGACTTCAAGGATCACTTATAACCAGATAACTTTGTATATTGGAGAAGGCATAAACTAAAAGACTACCTACAATTCTACTGTAAAGGACTTTACCAGGTACTCTTGACTAACTCTTATGCTGCAAAATTAAAGGGAACACTTCTTGGATTTACATCTCACATCTAAAGGGAGCAGATGACTACATTTCTGACCATACTGAAGTCTTTAAGCTTGTCTCTGACACCTGCCTTCAATGTTGGAAGACACCTAAAACATATTGTCCAGATCAGCAAGTAGTCAACTTTCCAAAACATTGGGCCAGGCCAGTTCTCTCTCTCTCTCTCTCTCTCTCTCTCTCTCTCTCTCTCTCTCTCTCTCTCTCTCTCTCTCTCTCTCTCTCTCTCTCTCTCTCTCTCTCTCTCTCTCTCTCTCTCTCTCTCTCTCTCTCTCTCTCTCTCTCTCTCTCTCTCTCTCTCTCTCTCTCTCTCTCTCTCTCTCTCTCTCTCTCTCAGTGAAAAAGTGTGTATTTAGAATGAGCCAGCTGGACTTGCTTTAGACGATCTCAATGTTTTTGGCAACGTCCAAAGCATCATAATCAGGAGCCAGTCGCACATCTGCCTTTATTTCTCCATCACCAGACCAGTTTTCTTAAACCCTAAAATTGCTTTCACTTTTGCCTCTCTTGCTATAGAATACATAGCTAAAAACCCTGAATGTTTTAACCAAGATCCTTGACGAAGCTGTTTAGCATCTGTGGGATTTCTCTTGATAATATTTTTCCTAACAGGTATGGTTATGGATTTCTTTGTCAAAAAAATTTTTAACGTTTCATTTATTCATTCTTCCAACACTCTCCTATATTTGCCTACCCCACCCTTCTCTTTTCAAGTTAGAAAATTCCTTGTGACTCACTGAAAACCTCACCAACTTTCCTACAGGTAGACCCCCCATTCTTAGGTATGACATATATCATGGTGAAATAAATGCTACTAAACTGAACAGCTCCATTCAAACAGCTCCATTGCCCAAGGTGCCCCTTTTTCAGTGTACCTCTATTATAAGGCTCATACTGGACGTAATATCTTACAGGAATGCTTACCTAAGAGTGCCTTGGGTCAGTTATTAAGGGAATCTAATCTAAAAGAAAATTGTATAACAATAGACATGAATGATTACAAACTTCTGCTTCTGATGGGAGTAAACTAGCTATCTCATATGTAAACAGCCACAGTGTAACCTTCCTGAATATGCACCATCCCTGTGCTTGTGGCGGGATGCCTCTATTTAGCACCAGCCAGACCAACACTATTCTGAAAGAATTATTTATGGGAATCAGCTCTTAGAGTTATTTCTAGCTGGTGGATAAAGGTCTCTAATTGTAGAAACTCTCCCTAGGACCAGGGCATCTCTGGGTACCTCTATGGAATACCCAAAAGAGTTTATCTGGGCATAACTCCCACTCACTAAATGGTGATTTAGAACATCCAAGGGTTCTGGGTTAATTCCATTTGTCCAAAATGCATGAATGCTGTCAATGTATGGTGGCAGCAACATTCCTGATGTATACAGCAAGTTGGCCATCTGAAAGATTAAAACATGATCTCTTTGGGAGCAATGGAATAGGGCTAGATATATTAGGAAAAGCTGAATTTATACCTAACAAAGAGATTTTTTTTCTTTGGAGAAAAATGTCCTTTCAAAAACAGGCCACATGGAATGAATGCTATTTCAAGAAGAAGGATACTTTAAAAAATAACACAGCACTCATCAAATGGGTAGAAGAAACCAGACAAACAACAAAAAAATGTATTGCTAAACCTCAACATGGAAGTAAGCGTATTCTCTAACCCAACAATGGTTTATATCCCTGCTAATACAAAAAGAATCTGAGGTAGCTCTGAAGTAATGACCTAAAATAGTCAGTGCTGAAGCACTATCAAAACACTTATGGAAGATTTATGTTCTTCCAAATTTACTGACGTTTTTAGATAGTAAATGTGACCTTAGACATTATTTCCTTAATGCCCAAATGCCAAAACTTAATGAAATTCAAAACAGTCCATAGTCCTACTGGCAGGCATTAGCATCATTGTAAAGAGTGCCACAATATTCCCCATGAGAAACTAGTGGGTTATTTTATTTTTATTTTTATATTTTAGAGAGAGATTTTTATGATAGGGCACATGTGCTCGCCAGAGAGAGAGAGAGAGACAGAAAGTGAGAAATCACCTCCCCCCCGGGGGGATGGCCAAGCTGCAAACCCTTCTACTTTATTCTCCTCTCAGGATTTCAGGCAATGCATACACACACACACACACACACACACACACACACACACACACCTGGCATGAGTTTAGAGCCACCAGGTCCAGGACTGAAACCATGGCCAACTACATAGGAGTCCGGGGACATAAATATTACTCCATCTGCTGGTCCCACTAGTGGATTATTTTAACTCATGAAAACACACTCCATCGTATTTCCCTCTGAGCCTATAAACATAGATAAAGAAGAATGGCTATGTCTTCAAGACACCTAGAACTCAAACTTCTCCCAAGTCTAGCCCCTTGTATCCATCCACATCCATGGGACATAACATTTGGTATATGAGAAAGGCCCATTGTTGTTGGAAAGAATAACAAAATAACATTAGAAAATGGCATTAATTTTCTTCTAACAAAACCTTTTTCTCTCCAAAATACTAGTATATGTTCAACACAGAGGTTTGGGGGAAGATAAATTTATCAACTCTAAACAAGTCCTATGACAATTTAGACACCGAAGATTGGATGATTCTTGAAATTGACTGGTATCATCCTCAGGATATTATACCAAAGAATACAAGTTGACCAGGAAAAAAGTTATATTTACTAAATTCTGACAGTCCTCAAATGAGATTTATCACAGATTCAAATGAGTGTTGATAAGGAAAGTAAACACACTGTAACTCTGATTAAAGACTATGATGCTGCTGACCAGAAGAATAAGGCAAAGGATTACATACATTTTTAAAAAGAGTGTGATGATACACGAAGAGGATTTTTCAACTGGTTAGGTTGTTTGTTGCCTTAAAACTCCCTAGGACACATAGTCTTTATAATTTTTATCATACTTGCTATTATGTTATCATTATATATAACCTGTAAGTGTTATGCCAAATGTAGTAAAAGAATAAGGCACAATCAAAACTCTAGATCATTTTAGATCATAGGATAAATCTGATCCAGGATTTTTCATTTCCTTTATTAGAGAGATTTTTGCTATAGAGTACACTCACTCAGCAGAGAGACAGAAAGACACAAAGCACAAAATCACCCCAGAGGAATGGCCATGCCTTAATCCCCTCTCCTCCAGTCTCCTTTCAGGATTTTGGGCATGCATGTACATGTACTCGGCATGAGTTTCAAGCTGCTGAATCTGGGACTCAAAATGCAGTTGCCTACGTGGGAATACAGCGCCTCAACCACCATGCCTCCTGCTGGTCCCAGGATACTTTTTAGACTGAATCTTAGATCCAACTCTTTCTCTTAAACAATTAGCCACTAAATCAGGTCAATTCATAGCCTCTCCCTAAATCACAGTATTGGGACAATCATCACTAATACCAGGTAACCAATTCTAGGAATGAGCTTCCCTAACAGCAGTCCATAGAATGGTTCTCAGTTAACAGGAGACTCTAAGGACTGAACTTTGTCCACTTTCCTCTGTTCCAAATTTCTTCCTAAGAGGCCTGGTTAGAGTCACATGTCTAAATCATTAATCTTGCTTAACAGGTCAGTTCTACACACTGCATGGTCATTTGCCCTCAAACCTTGAGTTTGGCATACTACCACATAATTTTTGGCTAACTTCCTTACCTATTTGACTAACTTCCTTACCTAAACTAACATATGCTAAAGTTAAATTTACAGCGTTTCTTTCTTTTGACTCCAAGTAAGCCTTGCTTATTTAGCCTATAACAAGTTAAAGAATCTCTAAATCCACCCATGACCTGTAAACCCCCATTTCAAGATATCCCATCTCCTTTTAGTTAAACCAATTTATAACCTCCATGTATTGATTTACAGCTTTGCCTGTAATTTCTGCTACTCTGAATTGTATAAAAAGAATTGTAACCTCACTGCCTCAGAGCACTCTCTCAAAGCTTCTTTGGTCTGTGTATACCAGGTCAAAGTCATTCATAAGGACTAAGCATAAACTAATTTTGGGCTGCCCCAGAGCCTCATGGTTAAGGAAAGCCAGATCCACATGTCCAAATGTTCAAATTCCAGTCTCAGTAGCTTGATGAATATGCTGGGTGTGTTTGCATGCATGCCCAATATCCAGACAGGATGGAGAAAGGGAAAGAAGGGTTTGCAGCATGACTACACCCCTTTGGGAGTCTCTCTCTCTCTTCTCTCTCTCTCTTTCTGGTGAGTTTTTATGCCCCCCCCCAACTTAAAAAGAAGGAGAAGAAAGATTAAACCTCTTCTAATATTTTGCAAAGTTTGGTCTTCTGTTGACAGGAACTTAACTCCTTGATGGCCAAGAAAGATGTTAAAATTCAGGCAGGTATGAAAGGAACTCAAGGTAATTGTGAAACTATATTTAAGTGCTTGTAAGGCAAGTCTTAACTTGTGAGTGCATTCTTGACTTAGCTACACCGCAACACTAGTTGCTTCAAAAACTACCATGGGAGGACTCATTCCTCTTCAGCATCCCAGAGTGACTGGACAGATTCCATATTTTAAAGGAAGATAATCACCTTTCTCTTATCAGGAAAATTATGAGTCTTTCCTGTTATGGCTTAATGAAATTTCTGAATGCATTTTAAATTTTGTTTCATTACATGTTATTGAAGACCATCTATTTTTTCTTTAAAAAAAAGCTTGTGTGGTGGGGGCTGGCAAAAATCAGAAGCCAAGTAGCGGTGATGGAAAGTCATTGAGCAGGAGCCTGTCCTTTCTTAGCACAAGTAAATCATGATCATAAAGCCACACTGACAGGTGAGACAACAAGGAAGGGTGGGGATAATTTACAAAATTTATAAAGTGCAGACGGAGAGTAACACGCATCTATGTATCAGATACGCCCTGGCATGGAGCACTAGACAATGGTCTGATTTAATGAGTGCAGAAAGAGAATGTTACATCAGTTTTGTTAGGATGTGCTTCCCTTTTTGCTTATTTATTTATTTATTTATTTATTTATTTTTGAGATTTTTTTCTCTTAATTTCAAGTTCTTTTATACATTCAATCACATTATTTAGCTTGTAAAGTGAATATTCCAACCTGTGTGCATTTCTCCTGACTCCTTACTGGTGCCCAAAACAGCCATGAATAGGAGAGAACCCTTGCCCTGGAGGAACTCCTAGGGGTGGTGCTATGAGTGGAACTGTGTCTTCCAAAATGCATATATTGAAGTCCTAACCCCCAGTACATCAAAAATGTGCCTTATTTAAAATTAAGGCCTTTGTAGAGGACCAAACGAAGATGAGGTCATTAGGGTAGGCTTTAATTCAACTGACTGCATCCTTATTAAAAAGGGAAGTTTAGACACAAAGACAGACATACAGACAGGGATAATGCCACATGAAGACTAAGGCAGAGATCCAAGTGATGCTTCTACAAGCCAAGGAACACCAAAGAGTGCTAGCAGAACACCAGAAGACAGAAGGACATACAGCAGATTTCTCCTCACGGCCCTGAGAAAAAGCCAACTCTGTCAACACTTGATCTCTACTTCTACACTCCAGAATTGAGACAATACATTTCTGCCAGTGAGTTGTGTTTAAGCACCGAATTTGTGGAAGTTTGTTACAGCATCCCAAGCAAACTAATACAGCTAGAAACTAACAATAAATATGTAAACAAACAAATATGCAAAGGACTCCCAAGGTGGTAAGGATTTTAAAGAACAAACAGAATAATGGGACTCAACATAAGGACAGGGGCCTTTTTTAAAATAGGGTCATCAGAAAAGGTGTCTCTAAAGAATTATATTTGAACAAGACTTAAATGAAGTGAGGGAATTAATGCCCCTAAGATCAAATGGGAAAGTATTCTGGGCAAAGCAACAGCAAGTACAAAATCCTGAGGGAGAAATGAGCTTGTTTTATTCAGAAACTGCAAAAAAAAACAGAGTAGCAGAAGCAAATGGGTAGGAGAAGATGAGACTAAATGGATGGCCAGGGACAGGGCCTTTGACTAACAGTACTTAGGATTTGATTCTGTGTATAATGAAGACACATTGGAGAATTTGAGTAGAGAGTAGCGTCATCTAAAGATTTTAGATTTAGTTGTTCTGTTTTGCCTTATGAGAATAGACCACGTGAAGGAAAGTCGAATCAGGGCTGAGGCTGCAGTTCACATGATTTGTGCTGGAGGCCAGGGCTGGGAGTAGAGTAGTGATGAGAGGAACCACTGGGGTATATGCTACGCCCTAGAGAAGGTTTGCACAGGGATCTTCGGGAGCCATCGATAAGAGGGAAGCGTTGGTAGTAACATGTACAAGATCTGCTAAAATACTGACTGTGGTATAAAACTTCAAATGTGAGAAAAGTGAGTTGATTTTCTTAGAAATTCCCTATTAGTGGGACCAGCAGATGGCACAATGGTTACGTCACTGGACTCCCACATGACTTACCGTGGTTCAGGTCCCAGACCCAGAGGCTTGAAACTCATGCCAGGTGTGTGTGTGTGTGTGTGTGTGTGTGTGTGTGTGTGTCTGCCCAAGATACCAAAAGGAGAATGGAGGAGAACGGATTGCAGAATGAACAATCCCCCTGGCAGGGGAGGGGGGTGTAATTTATCACTTTTTGTCTTTCTGGCCAGCACACCCACCATATAGCAAAAATCTTTCTCAAAAAAAAAAGGAAAAATTCCCTGCTAAATGGACCAAGTTGGGGAGAATAGCAGAGCTACTATTGTGCTAACTCCACAGCCAGACATATGATTTTCTGAGATGTAGACACCAAGGTCTCAATTTCTTCCTCTGCTACCAAGCCATGGGAAATTTACCAGGGAAGTGGATGAGGTCGGGTCAGGGAAGGCTGGTTGTCAGACACTGAACAGAACAATGGTATGCATAGTCCTTCTGCTCATTGGTGACAGGTAATTGACAAGACAAGTGTGAGCTGAGTAACTTAGTGTTTGTTTGATAACAAATCCTGTGCCCAGAATGATCACAAATCAAGGTATTGGCAGGGTTGGTTTCTTCCAAAACCTCTCTGCTAAGCTTGCAGGTGACACCCTTCCCGCTATACCCAACATGGACTTTCCTGTGCTGTGTATGAGCATCCCTAGTGTCTCTCAGTGTACCCAAATCTCCTCTTCTTCAAAGGAGCTCACACCCTAGTGGCCTCACTATAACTTAATCACATGTCTTTTCTTGTGAGATTTTTGCTATAGGGCACATGCGCTTACCTGAGTGACACATAAAGACCGAGAAACAGAAAGCGAGAAATCAACCCCTGGGGGTGGGAGAATGGCCATGCCACAATCCCTTCTCCTCCGTTCTTTCCCCAGAATTTTGGCCACTCACACAAACATGCTCGACATTGTGTTTAAGCTGCCGGGTCCAAGACTTGAACCGTGGTCCACTATGTGGGAGTCCAGCAATGTAATTATTACACCATCTGCTGGTCCCGCCTTATCGTATTTTTAAAGCCCTCTCCTCCAGACACAGTTACATTCTGGCATACCAGGGTTATGCCTTTGGTACATAAATTATGTGGGAATGCAATAATCGCGTAACAGGAACAATTCCTAGCAACTCCTAGGAAATGCTAACCTGATTAGCTTGGAAAGCACAGCAGATAAGTAATGGTCAGCTTTCGCTAGATTATGTTACTGAGCAACCGCCCCCAAGAGCTCAATGGCTTATAACACAAACTCATGTGGCTGTTGCAGCTATGGCTGTGCCTCATGTGTCTTCTCATTGCAAAAACAGATGAAGAAACAGCTTTAACCTATGAGTAACCATTCCTGTGGCAAACAGAAACATGTGGGAAAAAATATGGTACAAATATTCAATGACTCTAGAAAGTTTCTGCTTGGAGGTACAATACACATCACTATCTCTGTTCAAAGCAATTCACATGCCTGATGCCTATTCCCTTCCACAAGGAAGCCCTGCAAGTCAATTTCAACAGACTGTAGAATCCCATTAAGGGAAGCAGGAAGCAATTAACTGAGAGCAATAATACCATCTACCACAAGCCAGGTGATGGATTTCCAGAAATTTACTTTCATCCAAGTTCTAAACACAAGTATTAAAAACGTAAGTATTAAGACTTTTGTTGAGGTTGCAAGAGACAAGAAGAGATATTAGTAAAACACATGAATTAATTTTCTTTGTCAGGGCCTGGTTAATAATCCAGAAAGTATGTAAAGTTCACCTCTATGAAGAGAAATTTATCTGAAGGTTTATCTAGGATTGAGTCATTAAAAAGTACCTTATTATAGATTCACAGTTTAATGTTTTTAGACATTTAGAAAATGTCTAATTGATAACAACAAAGTGACTAAGATAGAGGGTGGTTAGCAGTCAACACTTGGAGGCTGGCAGGTGGCATAGTGGTTAAAGACACTGGATTCCCACATGGCTGAATGTGGTTCAAGTCCTGGACCTGGCGGCCTCCTTTCTCACATTCTCTCTCTCTCTCTGTCTCTTTCTGATAAAATTTTAAAAAATGATAATAAATGGAATTAAATAAATAATTATTTTATAAAAGAGTCAACACTTGTCTGGGAACCAGCAGTTGGCGTAATGGCTATGTCGCTGGACTCCCACGTAGTCAACCGCGGTTCGCATCCCGGACCCGGTGGCTTAAAACTCATGCCGGGCGCGTGTGCGTGCGTGCCCAAGATCCAGAGAGGACAATGGAGGAGAAGGGATTGCAGCATGACCATCCCCCCTGGGGGGTGATTTCTCACTTTCTGTCTCTCTGTCTCTCTCTGTCTGTCTGGCAAGCGCATACACCCTATAGCGAAAAACCTCTCAAAAAAAAAAAAAAACACTTGTCAAAATCATGCAGGCAAAATATCCATCTCTCTACTCACCTCCTAGCCCTATACTCCAACCTCCTCACCTCCTAATTAGCATTACCACTTGCCTGATTCTACAACTTCTTCTTAAGACAGTACTGTCTTCTTTAGGCCTAGACATATATTTCCCCAGTCTCTTCTTATTCGTTGTGTTGGGTTTTGAGTTCTTTACTTAATCAGACATAATGGCACACTTAGGACCCCTTTTAGTTTCTATTCCTTGACAATTCGAAGGTGATGACCATCCTGACTCCTGAAATCTTACAATAGTGTTGCCTATTTTTGCATCTAGGTTCTTTCACTCAATATAAGATTTGTGGGAGCAGATAATTTTTGTGATGGGTGAATAGACGCCCACTGGGTGAATGAATATATCCCAACATATTTGTTCATTCTACCCTGGATGGACGTTTGGGTAGTTTCCAGTTGAGGGCTATTGTATTATGAATGAAGTGACTGTGAACATTCTATTGCAGCTCATGTCTTTCCAAAAACTCAATTTACAGATTTTTTTTTTTAGGTTGATACCTAGGACTAAGATGCCTGGGTCATAGGTCATGTGTGCTTTGAGCTTTAATTGTCTTTCACAGTGATGGTACCATTCTCCAGTCTTCTAATAAGGATTCACACTCATGCCTATAAGCCCTAATAATTTTCCCAGTATTTTCTTTTCTTTCCTTTTCTTTTTTTAGAGAAAGATTTATGCTATAGGGCATGTGCACTTGCCAGAGGGACAGAAAGAAACAGATAGTGAGAAACCATCCCCTAGAGGGATGGTCACGTCACAATCCCTGCTCCTCTAGTCTCCTCTCAGGATATTTGGTTGCACACACGTGCCCAGCATGAGTTTAAGCTGCCGGGTCTGTGACTCTAACCACAATCAACTATTTGGGAATTCAGCAACGTAACCATTACGCCATCTGCTGGTCCTAGTTTTCACAGTATTTTCAAAGGAAGCAAACCTAATACCCAGCGCTTCTGATTCCAAGCGTAGTGCTTTTTCCATTCAGTAAATTCTAGGTAACGCCTCCCCTCCTTTCCTCTCCTCAATAGTGTGCTGCCTTTCCCCTTACCTCCTCACAGGTGCTAGCTAGTTGTTCATGAGCCTTTAAGGTGTTCCTTTCAAAGACAGACAGTGGGGATTCCAAACAATCCATCACGAGACTCCAGAGCTCCAAAAAAGTCTAATCTACAGTAATGAACTGGAAGAAAGAGAAAGAAACAATTTCAGTCACAGAAAAGTCTTCAGGCAGAATTGCTCAAATGGCTGTTGATCTGAGTAGAGTCACCCTTGATGAAACACAACAGAAACTAGAAAGATTCCCTTTACCATGTGGACTGCGGGCAAACAGGCTGGCGAGCAATTCAAACCCTGCCTCTCCACACTGGTGCACGGGAACCAAAGGGAATCCACAGATATAAACTGCAGTCTTCCATGTCTCCACCAGGGGACCATGGGCAGCATCTGCTCCAGGCTTCCTGAGGATGGCCCTTGTCTGAGCCTCATGCATGAAGAAACGAGGTGGAAAGGACTGAGAAGGATGACAAGAAAATCAAGCCCAACCTCCTCCCGACGGCCCCCTCAGGTGTGCATCTGTTCCCCAATTCTGTTATAATGAAAGAAAATAATTTTTATATATTTTGATAATTTCAATGTCTGGATTTGAATGTTAAAGGTATTAATTAATCGTGAAATACTTCAATACTTGAATATAAGGCCTCTCAAGCCTAATGTGCAAATTTATGTAAAAACAATGTGAAAATTAGAAATGCGTTGGCACATTTTTTTAACCAGAATTGTAGCACTCTGTCTAGTCAAACAGACTGCTCATTTGCAAGCTGTCTATATGCAAAGCATTCTGCCCCTGGGAGCCTAAAATCTCCTTAGCAAGTCATCTGAAATTTGAGAAGAGCTTTGTTCTGAGCCTGCTTTCTGCCCTCTTCACTTTCTCTTCTCTGCTTCCAGCACTGTGGGTAAAAAAAGCAGAGGACCAATTATAACTGCCCAACCCAGAAACACGCAGGCCCCAAAACGTGACGCTCACCCTGGCAATCCATCTGAGGGCAAAGGAGGGTATCTAAATACCTCTGTGCACTGGCCTTGCACTCTAACCTCTTAAATTTAAGAGAAATTTCAAAATCCAAATCCTTCCAATCTGCAGGACAACTTTTCTTTGCTGACAAGACCTGGTAAAGTAAAGAGGTTATTAAGTCCCGGGCTGGCTCACCTAACGTTCGAGGTGAAAGGAAAGTAGGGCAGAGGGAAAACAAACTGACTGAACTGCACAGCGTCAGCCTCTCCCAGCCCCTGGCAGACGCGAGGGTGAGCAGCAGGGGGAGCAGCTGGTGCATGGGCCTGCTGGCATGACAGAAGAGGCCAGAGGGCAGTCCCAGGAGATGCTTGGAGGGGAAGCAGGGCAGGGCCGAGTCATCCCACACCTACCTTGGGAGGAAAGTCCTCCCTGAGAGTCACCTGACTAATCATCCAACCTCTGGGTAGGAGAGGGCTGTGGAACAGACAGGAGGATCTACCAGCACTTGGCAGGCAGCCAGGCTGGAGGTTATACAGCAGCTCCCCCAGCAGGAGAAGGCAGGGGTGAGACATGGCAGCAGAAGAGCCTCCCAGGAGAGGAACAACGGTGAGCACAAGTCACGGCCACCCTTCCAGGAAGTGACTCGGTCGTTCCCAGTAGATTAAAGGGACAACACCATGAGCCCCAGTAGTTGGGACATTTTACTCTGTTGATGCTTCTGGTTCATGGCCCATTGGCTGGTCACAGCTCATGTTCACTCAAGTTATAGAAAAGGTCCATTTTCCCACAGATTGAATTGTTCTACAAACTCTCCTTTCAGTGTGACCAGAAAGTTCAGTTTTCACCAACTTGGGTACAATCAACCCCCTGGCATCAGTATTCTAAAGCCTTGCTACTCAAAGTGCAGTCCTAGACCATCAGCGGTGAGTTTGTTAGAAAAAAAAAAAAAAAAAAGTCCAACCTAGGCTTCCAGAATCAGAACTGGCATTTTAACAAGTACCCCACGGGCTTTGTGTACGCACTGAGTTTCAAGAAGTTCTGCTCTAAGGTCGTGTTCCACATTCCTACCAAGCCAGACTGACTGCTGCCTGCCATAGTCAGAAAGCTGAAGTCTAGTGACAAGCTGAAGAACCTCAAATAAAGCACTTCATTTCCTCAACTCTTTTCCTCATCCTCCTAACTTAAAGATGGTCAAATGAAATAATAACTTAGAATTTGTCCTACTAATTGTGAATCATACACATTTAGAAATAATCGTGAAATTACTCAGTACTTTTCTTGTGCTGTGATCTGACTCAATAATTGGGTCATAAACTCTAAAAGCAGGACAGTCTCATTCTCTTATTGTCCCCAACACCTAACTACTGTGTTCTGTCCATCATGAGGTTGACTCTGACTTTTACAAAAAGCAATCCCCTTTGCAATACCCCCTCACATACACAGAAAAAAAAAATTAATATCAATTCCTTACTCCAAGCACAAAGACATCCTGTCACTTTGACCTAATCCTCTGAGGTTCATCCTTCTAAATAACTGTATTGTCTCTACCTACAAAGCACTTTGTTACTATGGCAACACATACATGATTGCATGTGTAAGTAACTGAGGATGCCTCTAGGAGTCAGATTCCTCCCGACCAGAAAACACAGAAGACAGAAGACAGTCAGTCCTCCCAAATGTTACTTTCCCACAGGTTTGCATGAAGGTCCAAGAGGCTTCCTAAACTTACATATCCTTTATGAACCAATCAAGGAAACATCAATACAGTGTAGAGATCGGATCTGGGTTCCAGTTGAGTCTGTTCCTAATTCGCAATATAATTTGACACAGGAGACTTGACTTCTCAGAGCACAAACCACCCCCTACTCAAAAAGAGATGAGGGCACAATATGCTTTCGTTCAACTCGGCGCCTACGATGCTCTGTAATACTCATAGTTGATTTTAAGCGTCACTTAACTGAAATTATTCAACAAACCTTCCTGGTGTTAAACATTAACACAGTCCTTTATATGTGGCACGGGTTCATTATCATGCCAATAAATGATTAATTAAAATTTTCTGTCTGGACCAGTAATTTCCCTGGACTTTTATGATTCATAATTCATACTGTGTTGTAATGTTACCTCTCGAAACTGACATACTAGCATTTATTGTTTTTTATTGCTTCTCTGAGCTGGCTTTTGAAAGAGACACCAAGTGACACATGTTTAGGAAGGGTTTAAAAGTTTGAGGAGGTCGAAGGAGGCATTACTTATCTCAACAGGCGGGACCCAGCCGGCTGCCTCCGCAGACGCGGCAATTGAGCAGCAAGCCGAGCGATGAGCAGCTCCATGGAATGTTCGGCCAATGCTACGGTGTGCGAAGGAGCGTCCTGCGTGCTACCCGAGAGCAACTTCAACAATGTCCTGAGCGTGGTCCTGAGCACGGTGCTGACCATCCTGTTGGCCCTGGTTATGTTCTCCATGGGGTGCAACGTGGAAATCCAGAAGTTCCTGGGGCACGTAAAGAGGCCGTGGGGCATCTTTATTGGCTTCCTCTGTCAGTTTGGCATCATGCCCCTCACTGGATTCATCCTGTCGGTGGCCTTTGATGTCCTCCCGATCCAGGCGGTGGTAGTGCTCATTATGGGCTGCTGCCCCGGAGGATCTGCCTCCAACATCTTGGCCTATTGGGTCGATGGCGACATGGACCTAAGGTAAGAGACCTGCCCCTCTGGTGGCTACAATCACAGTGAATTAATCTTTTCAGAAGCCTACAGCACCTGCATGTCCATCTGCTTTGCCATGGGTCTAAAGTAGTACTGAGGAACTAAGCAGGAGACAAATAACTCATCCACATAGCTCCCCGCATTGCTGCCTGCCTAGTGAAATTTGGGGCTCCTGTCTGTGTTTGTGTTTTTTAATCTAACTCAGATAACCAAGAGTTGCATAATTGCTATTTATCTCTGGGGGGAAAAATCAGTCTTTCCAAAAAGAAATCTTTCCCAAGCCACAAGCCACAAGCCCAGAAAGTTTGTTCTGTTGGTATAGAGATAAACAAAAATAAATAAAACTCATTTTCTTTGTAATGATGAGAAGCTTCGAGTGCAATCACAAAATCAAGCCGTTTGTCAATCGGTAGACTCAGGAGAGACAATGGTCAACTCCAAATGCAGCCAGTCCTCCAGGCAAGCTTTTTTAAACCTAAGAAAAAATTTATAAATCTGCTTTACTTCTACTGGCATTAAAAGAAGAATTTAAAAAATAAAAATAAATAAAAAATAAAACCTGCGGCAGCTTCTTTTTTTTAATTATGCTTACCTTACTATAAAATAAACAGAAAATGGTTTCTCCATTTCCCACAGAGTAATCTAAATTGCCATGTTTGCCCAATTCATCCTGTGCCGGTCTGAACTAGCACTTGGGGAAAAAAAGCTAATACAAATAAGATGAAGCATTAATGTGATCAGACCGAGAATTTTAATGCTGAAAGTTGAATAGACGAATGTCTTCCTTACCTCACCCTTTCTCATTTCCTGTGAAAGGTATACATCTGTGCAAACCCTCCAGGTGTTAATGCACAGTGCTCATTAAATCCTGTACAGTAGGCAATCGGCTGTGCTCATCCCAGCTTCCACACTCAGAAGAGATGCTCAGTGTGGAGAAATGTAACCGCTGGACTGACTGAGTGCCTAGTCAGTGTTTAGGAGCCTGCTGACTCATCTGATCTGGTACTGATGTCTTCAGAAGCTCTAGAAAATCATACCAACTATCCACCTTCACATTATTTAATTTAACATCAGTAAATGCAGTATCTACCTCATGGTCCTTTTTTATTTTTTATGTATTTTTTATTTTAGTTATTTATTTCTTTTAGACAAGATTTCATCTTTTCAATCCTCCAGCCTCAGGCTCCAAGTTGGGACCACAGGAGTGCACACTGTACTTGTCTCTTTGTTAGACAGGGTCTTGCTATGTTGCTTAGGCCATCCTTGAGCTTAAGATCCTCCTGCCTCAGCTTCCCATGACAGGTGCACACCCCTACTTGAAGACTGGCCTTTAAAATGAAAGAGGAATCAAACCCAGGCCTCACATGTGGTCCCAGCCTGAAGGGCACAACATATTAACAGTGTCCCACCTTAAGTGGATTTCACTTTTCTTCTTTTTTTTTTATTTATTTTTTTTTTTTTGGAAAGACCTATACAAGAACTAAGGATAGCAAGTGCTGTCCAAGTTTAGTTAATTTGTAAACCACAATATAAAAACAAACTCTTCTGGGGTCAGCAAGTGGTGTGGTGGTGAAGGTGCTGGAATTCCCACATGGCTGACCATGGTTCGAGTCCCGGACCTGGCAGCTCGCTCTCTCTCTCTCTTTCTCTTCTCTCTCTCTTCTCTCTCTCTCTCTGTCTTTCTCTGGCAAAACTCATGTGAAAATAATAATAATAATAATAAATAAAGTTAAATAAAATAATTAAAAAGACATTAAAAAAAAAAACTCTTCTTAGACTTCAATTTAATTTGACAAGGACACAGGCATATGGGGAGGAGAATTCCAAAAGCTAACACCAACTCAGCTGAGAAGAGTGAACGAAATTGAACCTGGGCCTTCGACTCCCACTAACAAAATATTTGTAACTTCATGTCCACAATAGTTAAAGGCTTGGACATCAACATAATGATGCGCACATAATCATTTCATTATATAGAAAAGATATTGTGATGCTAGGTTATTTGGCTGTTGAATTTATCTTTTGCAGGCTAAAATTGTAAAATGTAATCTAGCGGGGTCAACAGATGGCATGATGGTTAAGGTACTGGACTCCCACAGGTACCTGTGGTTTGAGCTCTGGACGTGGAGGCCAAAATCATGCAGGTTACATGTGCACGCATGACTAAAATCCAGAGAGGAGAATGGAGGAGATGGGATTATGGCATGGCCCTCTGGGGGAGGGGATGATTTTTCACTTTCCTTCTCTCTGTCTCTATCTGGCAAGTATACCCTCCCTAAGACAAAAACCTAAAAAAAAAAAAAAAAAAAAAATTTAAAGTCCAAAAGCTTCAAGCTACACTTTGGTGCAGTCTTAAGATCTTACTGGTTCTGAAACAGGAAATGATTACATAATGCTGTCTATGTAATATAACAATCCCTGTTTGTTATTTTTTAAAAGATTAAGAAATAAAACACAAAAATACAATATGAAACCTTTGTATAAAGGTTTCTTATTCAATCACTGTAAATACATCTTTCAATCTGTCAATATGAGCCTTATGTTAGGAAATATGGCATCAGGGGACCAGCAATTATCATAGTGGCTATGTCACTGGACTCCCAGGTAGTCGACCACGGTTCAAATCCCAGACCCCGTGGCTTAAAGCTCATGCCGGGGGCGTGTGCATGCGTGCCCAAGATTCCGAGAGAAGAACGGAGAAGGGATTGTGGCGTGACCATCCCCCCTGGGGGGTGATTCCTCGCTTTCTGTCTCTCTGTCTCTCTCTGTCTGTCTGGCGAGCGCATGTGCCCTATGGCAAAAACCCTCTCCAAAAAAAAAATATGGCATCAACAAATTCCATTTTAATTATATAAAATTTGCACTCCGTAGTTCCTCTTTGTCTTGCAAAGCACACATAATACCAACATCTATCCACTCTGATAGTCGCAGGTCCAGCAACCTCATGTATCCAGAGCTCAACAAGTTCAACTTAATCTTGTAAATGTTCTTTGCCCAGGACCTACTTAACTTTTCTAATTCTGAAGCTGTCTTGTGCTAATTCCCAATATGCAGAGGATCAGAAAGAAGTGAGAAAGGAAGCAGGGTACCATGCTAGCAAGACAAGCCTGGGTCTCTCAGCGACAAGAAAGAAAAATGAAATGCCTACAAAGCAAAATGATAACTCACCAGAACACAGCAGTCTCTACATCACTTATTCCTGAGATCAACAACTCTGCAAACACAAAAGCCCAGAAGACATCATTATGTTTTAGCACAACAAATAATAATGCTTATCATAATGGGTCTTCATCATTGAGAAGAAACTAAAAACTATTCTACCATATAAGATGACATTTTGCATTGTGTACATTAGGGGAGGATGTTGAAATATTTCTTTAAAGAAAATTAAGAAAGTAAAACAGTTATTGGCAATAGATTTTACAAAATCTATTCTTCCAGAGTGACTGTTGAGTAACTAAAGTATAATCCTAGATATTATCTACCACTCATTCTTCCAATTCTGTCCTCTTGGAACTTTAATTTACCCATTTGCACTTGAACTCCAGCCATGACAGCCAAGGCGTGATTGTTTGTACCATCAAGGACCTGCACTAGCTAAGCTCATATCGTAGGATGCCAACAAAACACTTCTACCTGCCTTAACTGTCTCGGATGTAGTTCCCAGGACAAGAAGCCAAAATACTTTCTCCTTGCCCAATCACATCTTCTGAAACTGGGAAACCATTGCATTTTGCAATCTCTAATGACTTAAAAATATCAACAAATAATAGTTATCCCTGCTCAGTGAAGACAGCAAGTGATATTTGAGCTTCTTCTCTGACCATCCCTAGCCAGGAAAGTTATCATTTGTGAATCTGATCAGTGCATAGATACCATCCCATAAGTGATCATATGCACTGAATGTGTCAGGGAGAAAAGGAGGTGACCTTGCAGATGAATCTGCTGGTGGCCAGGGTCTACGGTTCAGGGCACACAGTGATTTTCCACCTCCTTTGTGTTCCTCTGTCCTCAGACTCAAGCAAATATCTAGTCTCTCTGTTTTTGGTGCTGGCCTCTGACACAACACAGGAAATTTCTTCTCCTTTTCCTTTCTTTGACTTCTTTGGGGAATACATTCTTATGTATTTTTTCTTGATTTCCTCCAATTCCTTCACTGACACCTACTTTTTACACCTTTTTATTATTTTGTAGATTTTCTATTTTATATATAAATTTTCCTACTGTGCTTTTGTTCTTTGGCCAAATGTTATCATATTTTTCATTTTCTGTAACTAAAACATCAGTAAACACTGATAAGCAGTATTATTTGCTATAGTAAGATACACTGGTATTTTAGTTATTCAAGATCCCTGACCCTATGGCTTCTCAGAAATGCAAAGCAACCCCTCCTGTTTCACCCATATAAACATTTGTCTCTTCCCTATAGGAAAACTAACCCAACACTGTGTGAGCCTTTCTTTTATTTGTTTCTCTCATGCAGCATTTATCCTGATTATAGGAGCTAATATTTATTAGACCCTGTTATGTGACTTACGTGGTCCTAAGTTCTCAAGATGCACCACTTGTTTAATCTCCAAAATAATCCTCTGTGGTCAGGACTTGTATTTTTCTAAATTTGCCATATAATCAAATAGAGTCACAGCCTTGACCAAGGTCACTGAGTCAGTGCACATCAAAGTTGGAATAAGAACCCAGACAATCCACTTACTCCCAGCAGACTCTTAACCTTTGTTCTGCATTATTTCCCTGACATCATTTTTCCCATTTCTACCTTCACCGATATACACTTCTTCTGAGCTTTGGTCTTAGTGTTTCACTTCTAATAGGATAACACATTACTTTTGCATCCCGATAACAGATTTCACTGAATTCTTCAACATTCACTGGGCACTCATTTCTCTGTGGCAGTTAATTGAATGAAAGCCAAGAGATTTTTTTATTTCCTTACACATTAATACTTTCTCTCATTCCAATATAAATTCATGGTAGCATTTCTATTTTTGACATCTATGCCTTCCATAGAGCTTCACATTTTTTTAATTTAAAATGAATTTTTCCTTCTGCTAATTTATTCCTTTGCAGTATTCTTTAAAATCCTTTATCTGTGAGTTGTGTCTAAGTCTCATTTTGAGTGGTTTGACTTTGATCTTTAAATAGCATTCAATTCCAGCACTTACTCTCCTATGCTCTGTGATGTTTATTATCAAGGCTGCCCACCAAAATCTCAGCCATTTCTTCCTCCAATTCCTATCGTGCCTCTCCTCATGATCTTTAAGAAACTGTTCTCACCAAACTCCAAAGCATGATACAACTTTTAAATTATCTTCACAATAATTCAGAATGAATCTTTCACAAGAAATTCTGAGAAGAAAACAAGGTGAGAGCCAGATTTCCTTATAGAAGTTCTTCTCGTAATTTAAAACAAAAAATTCTCAGCCTTCTCTTCACTATGATCTAATAAATCCTAACCACAACCCTCCCACTCCCACCTCACTATAGAACACATATTGGATGTGCAGAAGTGAAAGTGATTTTATTATAAGTATGACTTAAAATGCATTATAATTTATCTATTGGGACATTGGAAAAGTCATGAAGTATTTTTGCATAGAAAAGACATCTAAAAAAATGAGTCATGACTCTTCCAACAAGACTATATATATATATATATATATATAGACAAAGCAAAGAATGACTGAGGAATGGAGGAAGTGGGAGAGGAAAAAAGCACTTATAAAGTCCAATACTTCCAACATTAAGTAGGACAAAGCACTATTAGTAACAAATTAACTTATTTTTCTTATGTGGAACTATAACTTAGCATCCTATTTTTCTATCTAAATTAAGTTAACCTATAACCATAATAGATTATATATCTAAGAAAGTGTTTGAAATATTCACCTAGCATTGGTTATCACTATATTTTATCTCTATGAATACAGTATCTTAATCTAAATCATGTAAGCCCACCTTACGTAAGGTAATTATTCATTTTTTTTAAATGTTCAGGAAGTTAAGTCCCTAATAGACTTGCCCTCATTCATTATTTTGCCAAAACTGCAATTTATTTAGATGCATTAAAATGAAATTCTTCACCTTCAGCTACTTTCCTTAACATAATGTAGAACTGTTGCTATTATTGGGGGTGGAGGTGCAGGTGGTAAAGGTATTTAGAATTTTCCTCCGAGATTACACATAAAGTAAAAATATTTAGAATTTTCCTCCGAGATTACACATAATACCTTTAAGAAACTACTACTCTGACAGTCTCAATAATAACAGCTATTGGGAAAAGGGCATTTCAGAAAAACTGCTCCAAGTTACCTGGTTCTCTGTTATGGTGGAACACCAAATGCACCCATGTATGGCTATCTAAATGGTAAGAGTAACTAGCTCTTAATGAGTGCCTGGAATTATCCTACCCCTGGCTCGATGATTCTTCACCACCTGTCAGGCAATGATGATTATGATCTTCATTTTAGATGAGGAAACTGACAAAGAGGAGTTAAGCAAATTGCCCAAGGTCTCACATGAAGTGGCCCTGTCCACGTCCAACCCAGGCAGTCTTGACCTTAGAGCCCAGTGGCAATCCTCTCTGTTCCGTGAATGTGCCCCTTCATACAGGGCACTCTGAGAAACAGGAAGACCCATTACCCAAAATTCTCTTCTACCTTTCGTTACAGTGTTGAAAATAGCATCATGCGACATTGATTTCTTCCTGTTGAAAGTCAAAATCCACTTGGTCAGACCCACTTACTGAAATGCAAATGCTTTCAG
>NW_006159515.1:1763239-1767531 GCF_000334495.1 Tupaia belangeri chinensis
GTAATACCAGACTCTGGCTGTTCTGAACCACATATGTTAAATTGTTAGCAGCTTACTCAGCCCTAAGAATCCAGGCTTATTCTGTGTGCTTGCATGTTTTACATGTGTTCTTTTCTTTCTTTCTTTCTTTTTTCTTTTTTATTTTTTGGTTTTTATTTTTAGTTGATTCCTCTTATTTTATCAATCTATGGCCACTTAGGAAACAATTTGTCTTATGGAAATACACTAAGGTCTCCTCTTTTGGGCCTATATTCTTCTCCCAGGGCCTAAAGAGGCCATCTCATAAAAACAAAGAAAGATGGGTGGTCTTGTGGTCCTAGCTGAATAAACATGTTTGCTGTTCTGTGACTGGAGGTTCAAAGAGTGACACATCCAGGTACCTTGTGCCTTGTTTCACAATGAGTTTAAACCATCATTAGATGCCTTCTCTGACTCTTGTGCACAAATGCAGAGGGAAGGATGAACTGACAGAGCTAAGCAGAAAGACAGCAAAAATAGACCACTTTGTCCAAGGCAGGCCCCACACATTCTTGGCCACATGTTCGTGTCTACCCATCATACCTGATAATGCTACTAGTTAAGACAAACTCCTAAAGGACTTTGAATTTCTTCTTTTTAATTTAATTTTTTTATAAAGCAAAACTTACAGAATTTTTTTCAACAGAGATCTTTATGTTCTTTTGTCTATTGAATCTTTCTTCCCTTTGCCTTTCCCACCCTCTTTCCTCCTTTACAGTCTCTGGTATCTGGACTTATCTCTCTACTTTCATATCTTCAGATCTTTCCATTTCTGCTGTAAAGTGCAGACATTTGGTACATATTAAGTGGAGGTATACAGTGTGTATCTTGCAAAGTCAGGTTCACATTACTGAACATTAAGTCTTCTATATTCATCCATTTTGAGTCAAATGATACAGTCTCATTTTTTCCTATGGCTAAGTAGGACTTTCTAATCAAAAATTGGAAATGAACCAGTCTCTCCCCTAGAAAACAGGTGGAATATCAACCTGCCCATTTCCTTTCAGCGTCAGCATGACCACATGTTCCACACTGCTTGCCCTTGGAATGATGCCACTGTGCCTCCTTATCTATACCAAAACATGGGCCGACTCTGGGACCATCATAATCCCCTATGATACCATAGGTAAGTCATCTCTCTGCAAGGCTTTTCAGTATCACCCCAAAATTCTCTGCTTATTCCCACTAGGATCTCAGATTGGACTTAGACCCAACTGTTATTTACCAGCTGCACTAGCGGCAGGTTTTGCCCAATTATGATGTCATTGCAAAGTCATCTCTGTATTTTGATGAAGGTTAGAAAAATGCAAATTCCAAATTTTGGCTCCATAAGAGAATCTGCTTTCTTCTCAATCCAAATCACGAGGGAGAAGAGCTAACTTAAGGCAGTCTGGACGGAGGAAGCTAAAGTTGCTGGTGTGTGGGAGCCTCCATCTTTTCCTTAACACATAGTGTAACTAGCTCATAAGAGCAGGAGTTCCCACTCAGGCACTCAAAATGGGGGAAAAACATTATATGATAATTTCAAAATAGAGCACTAAGTAAGCATGAGTGTTTTAACAGGAAACTACCAGATTAAGCATATTGTTTGTAACATTCAGTTGTGAGCCATATTTTAATTCAAAGGTTGACTAAATACAGTCTTCCCAGCTCTGAAAATCAAATTTGCTTGCTTTGACCCTGTCTCCACTCATTTAACTCCTCAATGTTCGTCCCCATCCTAAAGGAGCCTCTTGTTCTGTTTCTGGGAAAATAGATGATTGTTGGATAAGTTGTTGGAGAACCATGGAAGGGTAAGAGAGCCTCTGGTATTCCAGAAGCAGGCATTTCCCATGGAGTAATCATCACACACACACACACACACACACACACACACACACACACAAATACAAGTGAAATAGTACATGACTACCCATCACCAGATGCTCTAAGTAGTCTTACTTTTTTTTTTTAGCTGACCTTGGAAACAAATGTCTTTTTGATGAGCTTCCTCAAAAGAGTGTAGGTTTCCCATGAAAGATCTCATAAAGAAAAGGCCATATAGAGACTCATCAGGGTGTTGTGAAAGGGACCCCTGTCCAGATGGGAAGCTGGACTAAAGTCCCTTCCCTGTCCTAGAAAGATTGTTTTGTGATTAAATGTGATCTGAGGTACGTACTACTCAATTAGAACACATTCAGAACACTAATCAGGGAGGGTCTGTATTGTAGTATTATTAGATAGTCTCCTCTCTCTCTCTACCACTCCTGTTATAAATATGAGATTTTTAAAAGTGTTTCTCTTTGAACACCCTATTCCTATTCTGTATAAGATTTCTGAGCATAAGGTCCTTCTGTTATCCACTGAGGACCTCCCAGAAACAGGTCTCCTTGTCCTTCAGTGACTACCTCCCCCCATGCATCACATGGCTTCATCCTCTAGCTGCTCTCTCAGCGGACACCTGCCTGAGGGTTAAAGAATATTGTTTGTGTGAGTGGTTGTTTGTCTGAGTGCTGATTGTCTGAGTGGTCTCTCAAAGAATCTGCCTGCTGACAAGAATTTTGACTGTACATCAGTCTTCCTTATGAAAACAATTCAAAGCTTAAAACATTTTCCCCTTGGCCAGCCATGGTGGCTCAATGGTAACCCAGTACTCTACAAGGCTGAAACAAAGGAGAAGGTCCCAGGTTTGTATCCCAAAGTGTCCCTGTACACTCTGGGCCTGCATATGTACCTGTGATCCTCGGAGCCTGAGACTGAGGGTGGGTCACGGCATGAGGATCCTATGGAGGTACCTGTCACTCTTTCTTGTTCTCACTGTTGCTATCACTTGTTCTCACTTGTTCTTGCTGTCACTCTCACTCTCTTTTTCTCTCACTCTCTACTGGAAAGACATAGATAAAAGTATTCTTCTGGAAAATGCCCTACAGAAATGTTCAGCAATTCTTTTTTTTTTTTTAGAGAGCAAAAGCTATAAGATGCATGCGTTCGCCAAAAAGACAGAGAGAGCAGAAAGTGAGAAATCACCTGAGGGGAGATGGTCACACTGCAATCCCTTCTCCTCAATTCTCCTCAGGATCTTGGGCATGCACACACACATGCCCAGCATGAGTTTAAGCCACCGGGTCCAGGACTCAAACTGTGGTCGACTACATGGGAGTCCAGCGTCATAGCCATTATGCCAACTGCTGGTCTCAATATCCGGTAATTCTAATGACAGCATGAGTGACTTATTGCATATCATTTAATGTGAATCAATTTTTTTCTTTTTTTTTTTTTTTGGAGAGGTTTTTGCTATAGGGCGTGTGCACTCGCCAGACAGACAGAGAGAGACATAGAGACAGAAAGCGAGAAATCACCCCCAGAGGGGATGGTCATGGCGCAATCCCTTCTCCTCCATTCTCCTCCTGGGATCTTGGGCTCGCACACACACGCGCCCGGCGTGAGTTTTAAGCCACCGGGTCCGGGACACAAACCACAGTCGACTATGTGGGAGTCCAGCGACATAGCCATTACGCTAACTGCTGGTTCCCCCCATGTGAATCAATTTTGAAAGCAGGAGAAACTGAGAAATCAATCAGCACCTCAGTGAAGGAAAAGGTCATTATAAGTGAGGTTAAAAATAAAAAGGGAAAAGTAAAGAAAAAGAGAAGAGTGGAAAGATAAACAACAGTTTGAAAAACAAGAATATTAATTAACTCTATTTGTTCACTGTAATCTTTGCTCTGGCTTATTTTCTGATCTTTGTGACTATTGGTTTTTCTAGTCCTTTGAGGTATAGAGCCAATGAATTGACTTCTTCCCAGTATGCTATTACCATTTTGCAAGAGAGGATCAAGGCCCACAATCTCTGCATACTAGAAACAGCCACTAGTCTACCCTGCCCTGCTCCATGGTGGCATGCATTTGGAACAACTTCCACACAGTGCTCAGCGTGTTCCAATGACAGTAAACATGGATGAGCCCTCCAAGGACGACTTCTGGGTGGGGAGAACACTACTGTCCAACGATCAACTAAAACCACTTCACAGTAAAAAAGAAGAAGACAATGCTGGCAAGCTGCTGTACCTCCTCTTCTTTATTCTGCATTCGTGACTGTCCTTCTCCAAGAACTTCACACTCATGTCATCAGCTCATTATTACAACAGCACTGTTAGGCAGACATAGTTCTACCCATTTTACAAATGGGGAAACCGGAGCTCAGCAGAGCTGACCTGTACACTTCCCACAGTTTGTGAATAGAGAAAGGTTGACCTCTGAGTCTATCCGGCCACACACATGAACCCAATCACCAC
>NW_006159515.1:1767686-1792145 GCF_000334495.1 Tupaia belangeri chinensis
CTCATATTTTTCTTTTTACCTTCCTTTCCTCCTATACCTTCTGTATAAACTTACTTAAAGACCACGTTATGGCTTCAACAGTAGAACAATGAGCAGATGCTTTTTCATCTACATAGACAGGCATTTGACACAAGAGCCTGGCCAGATGAGGAACAATGGAAGCAGTCAGGGCCTGGGCAAACCCCCGGCCACTGGAAACTAAGGTATTATAACACCCCACCTCTACAGGTGGGAGCCACACACTAGGGTGCAGAAGGACAAAGACAGTCTTTTCTAGTCAACGTCAACCCCCTTAAAAACTTTAACTTGCCTCCTCTGTTGGGGAGAGAAAAAGCAACTCTGCCATGGATTTCACAGAGGATCTTGCTTGTGTGTTTATCCAGCTGCCATGGGTTTCCCAATGAGATGGGTCCCTTAGAAGAGGAATCAAACAGATTAAACACATTTGGTTAGGTCAGCAGGCCCCAGCCATGCTTGCCTTCTTAGCACATCATTTGCACCTAGATTTAAGTGGCCACGAGACAAATAGGTTGTATCAAAGTGGCTTTTATTTAAGGCCCAGAAACTTACAATTCAGGGACTGGTCTAGAGATCTAAGGGGAAGATATCTTCCAAAATAGTAAGATGCAGGGATACTCACAGTGGTTTTTCTGTATAGTTACCTGCACGTCTAGCAATGTGTTCTTCGATGTTCTTTGTTCCTCCATTTTCTGCTTCCCTCTTACCCATCTTTTTGTTCTGTTTCGTTTTGTTTTTCTCGCTCTTGGTATCCTGAGCCACTTCTTAGTTCCTCTGATTAATTTCTGTGGAAAAGTAATTGTTGACCCTTATATTGCCAAAAGGTCGAGAAGGCTGCAAAGAAATTACATTTTCATCATAATTGTATTCATTTTAAATTAATATTTACAGCCTTAGACTTTAGAATCTGTTTTACAGTTCAACCTTCCTAAACACTAAGCGACATCCACTCCCAGAATTTAATTGTTCAATTCTACTCTTTCATTAGAAGTTAGAAGCTGTTGTGCTATGTTATATAAAATCAGCTATTTTTTGGACAAATACATCCTAAATAATATGGAGAAACAAACTGTATGTCCCAAGAGCAGCAGTAAATTTAACATGGTGAAACTGAAGTATGACTCTTACCTAGCCAAGCAAGCACATTGCGGCAAAGAATTATAATTACATAAGAGGTCACCACATATATTATCTAATGGAAAATTTAAAGCTTGCTTTTTCAACCTATCCTCTCACCTTTATGCCATAGATTTGAATAACCGAAGTAGGGCGGTTTTAACTAGAAGTCATGAGCCTTCAGGATGTCTGGATAATACCTTGAGCTGATTTTGAGCATTTTTTAATACTTTTTTATTTCAAAGCTTTTTGAAATAAGTTTCTTCCGTTTCTACTACCCTGAAGTAACAAACAACTGTAAAATATCATCTGTGTATACAAAAATATACATACACACACACACACACACACACACACCACGAACTTTGGCAAGATATTTTCCTAAGGTATAAAGATCAAAAGACCAAACAAGCCAAGATTCTGACAAATCAAAACCTAAGTGTGTTGACAATACAAAGAACTCTGAAAAATTAACCCAGGATTTAGAGAGGATTTATACCATCAATTATCAATTCTCTACCAGTAGTATTGCATTATTTACCAGAGTGGGACCAGAGTGGGTAAGCAGTAAAAAAAGAAAGGGATCAAAATTAATTTTGGATTCTCTTCTGTATATTCAAGAAGAAAGGCTGAAATATAAAATAAACCTTTTTCAGGCTATCTACTCTTGTCTTTCTCTTTCCTGTGTTGTGTATTCTGTTAATCAAGTTGCTTTTCTGACCTCTGTAGGTACTTCTTTGGTTGCTCTGGTTGTTCCTGTTTCCGTTGGAATGTTCGTTAATCACAAATGGCCTCGAACAGCAAAGAAGATACTCAAAGTAAGTATTAAGGCTCCCCAGTGGGAATGGAGAAGACAGGGTCTTTCTCTTTCTCTCTCTCTCTCTCTCTCTCTCACACACACACACACACACACACACACACAACGAACTTTGGCAAGATATTTTCCTAAGGTATAAAGATCAAAAGACCAAACAAGCCAAGATTCTGACAAATCAAAACCTAAGTGTGTTGACAATACAAAGAACTCTGAAAAATTAACCCAGGATTTAGAGAGGATTTATACCATCAATTATCAATTCTCTACCAGTAGTATTGCATTATTTACCAGAGTGGGACCAGAGTGGGTAAGCAGTAAAAAAAGAAAGGGATTAAAATTAATTTTGGATTCTCTTCTGTATATTCAAGAAGAAAGGCTGAAATATAAAATAAACCTTTTTCAGGCTATCTACTCTTGTCTTTCTCTTTCCTGTGTTGTGTATTCTGTTAATCAAGTTGCTTTTCTGACCTCTGTAGGTACTTCTTTGGTTGCTCTGGTTGTTCCTGTTTCCGTTGGAATGTTCGTTAATCACAAATGGCCTCGAACAGCAAAGAAGATACTCAAAGTAAGTATTAAGGCTCCCCAGTGGGAATGGAGAAGACAGGGTCTTTCTCTTTCTCTCTCTCTCTCTCTCTCTCTCACACACACACACACACACACACACACACACACACAAATGTGGGACTCCAACCACACTCTGCCATGTGGAACCCAGCTCCCTGTATACAGGGCTTAACTGCTACACTTTATGGCGAGGCTTTCAAAAAAAAGTTTTATTGTGAAAAACTAAAACAATAACAATGGTTTATGTTTGTTTCTGCCTTTTTAACATTCATAGAGTGTTATATTCATTTTTCTCATCATCATAAAAATTACAAAAGGTGACTGGGGCGAGATTTTTTATCTAACTACAAAGGAAAAAGCTAAGATTCAGAGAAGTTTATGATTTACCAAAGGAGGCAAATAGGAGGCTAAGTCTTCTAGGTTTTGTTTTCATCTCATTATATGATTGCCTTCTATGTATCTGAATTCATTAGTCATCCAGCCCACCATATAGAATGTCCTTCCTTGTCCCATTCATAGGGCAAATTTCTCTCCACCCTCTGAGACACCCTAATTAAATATCACCTCTTGGTTTTACTTTGTTCTGTACTCATAGCACATAGCACATTGCTTTTATCTCCATTATGTGATTCTCTTATAAAATATATCTAGATGGCTTTCTCAGAAAATAGATCATATCTATCTTATCTTTGTATCCATATGGCCAGTTCAGTTCCTGGCAACTGGTAGATGCAATATACATAGTAACCATTCCCTCTTCTTTGCCAACTCTATTCTAGCTAGTGGATATGGATGTGGACATGGATATGGATGATATAGATAGATTCTGCTGTTTAGGGGACAAAATATGCTAGTTTGTGTTTCTTGCTCTTCTGGACAAAAAAAAAATGCTATAATTTTCAAATTTTATTTTATTGTCAGAAGGCACATGCATTCATGAGATGAGAGAAAGAAAGAGAGGAATCATCCCCCAACAGACACAACCATGCCACAGTTCTTTTTCCTTCATTTCTTCCTCCTGTCAGGATATGGGGCACACATGCATGCATGTGTTTTTCAAACTGTCAGAGCAAGGGCTCCAACTGAAGTTCACCATGTGGAATCCAGCTCCCTAAGCACAGGGATTAACTGCACCCTGTGGGCAGCCCTTCAGAATCTTTTTTTTTTTTAAAGATTTTTGCCATAGGGTTCATGTGCTTGCCAGAGAGAAATAGAGAGAGACAGTGAGAGGGAAAGTGAGAAGTCACCCCCCAGAGGGGATGGCCACATTGCAATTCCTTCTCTTCCATTCTCTTCCTGGGATACATGCACATAAGCCCAGTGAGATTTTCAAGCTGCCCGGTCCGGGACTTGAACCACAGTTGGCCATGTGGGAGTCCAGCACTATAACCACTAAGCTACCTGCTGACCCCTCAGAATCTTTTTAACATGAAAAAGAGAAAATGATAACAGTGGTTTGCATTTCCATGTGCCTTTTTAACTTTTATAGAGTTTTATATTCATTTTCTCATCACCTTAAGAATCATAAAAAGTGTTTGGGGCAAGATTGTATCCCCAGTTAAACATTAAGGAATTGGGGACTGCAGGTGGCATGGTATTTAAGGACGCTGGACTCCCACATGGCCAACTGTGGTTCAAGTCCCGGACCTGGAGGCTTACTTTCTCACTTTCCCTCTCTCTTTTTCTCTCTCACTCTGTTCCTCTCTGTTCAAATTAAAATAAATAAAGTTAAATAAAATAACTATTTTTAAAAAAGAAAAAAAATGAAGAGCTAAGACTTAGAGAAGTTCATGGTTTTCCAAAGGGGGCAAATAGCAGGAAATGAATCTGAAAGTTAAGACTTTTAGGTGTTCTTCCTCTCTAATAATGACAAGTTGCAAGCAAGAAAATCTCCTTCAGTCTGAGTGTGAATACATTTTGTCCTGTTGTTTTCTTAAAAATGACATGGAACAAATGTCAGTATTCCCAGTGGGCCGACTATGGCCTTCAGCTGAAAATACATGAAGGGATGACTTCATTATCAACTTCTTCAACAAAAAGGAGTCTAGACTTCTTTCCCAATGATGTGTTTGGATTTGCTTTGACACTTTACTGACAGGTTCCCATGTGTCCTTTTTCCAGATTGGATCCATTGCTGGTGCAATTCTCATCGTGCTCATAGCTGTGGTTGGAGGAATATTGTACCAAAGTGCCTGGATCATTGCTCCCAAGTTGTGGATTATAGGAACTATATATCCAGTGGCTGGTTACACCCTAGGTTTTCTTCTGGCTAGAATAGCTGGTCAGCCCTGGCACAGGTATGGTGATTTGGTAAATCAGGCATTTTCATCCCTAATGGCTACCATATTGGTTTGCTAAGGCTGCCATAATGAAGTACCATGAACTGACTGGCTTAACAAGAGAAACCTACTGTCTCACAGTGTCAGAGACTGACAGTCACAATGAGGGTTGTCACGGGACCAGCAGATGGCATAATGGTTATGTTGCTGGACTCCCACATAGTCGCCCTCCATTCAAGTCCTGGACCCAGGAGCTTAAAACTCATGCCAGGTGCATGTGCACACATCCCCAAATTCCTAAGAGGAGACTGGAGAAGAAGGGATTGAGGCCTGGCCATCCCCCTAGGTGGTGATTTCTTGCTTTCTGTCTCTCTGCCTCTCCAGCAAGTGCACATACCCTGTAGCAAAAATCTCTCTCTAAAAAAAAAAAAAAAAATGAGGATGTCATGAGACCGATTTTTTTGGGGGGGACTGCGAGGAAAGGATCCATCACAGGCCTCTCTTGGCTTGCTCATGGTCGTTGTCTCCCATGTCTCGTCACATCATCTCCCATCTCTACCCATCCCTGCCTAAATTTCCCCTCTTAGAAAAACACCAGACCTACCAGATTAGTGTGCACCCTAACGACGTGGTTAATGATATCTGTCCTGTCTGCAGTTATTTCCACATAAGGTCCCATTCTGAGATACTGGGAAGTAGGACTTCCACATATAAATTTTAGAAGGATACAATCAACTCATAATATCTATAAATACTGATGAAAACGTCAATCCCCTTAACCTTTCATCACATTCACCCAGCTTCTGAAATGTCAGTCTAAATAAATGTATTCATTTCTAAATTATGCAAGTTTCCCAGAAAGATAATACCCAATTGCCTCTTTCTGGCTCAAATTCTTCTGGATCATTCCTCACACTGTGCAGGTCAGGCCCATCCATTGTTATGCATCCTCCTTCTCCACACAGCAGGACTTGAACAAAAGCAGGCTGGTCTTGTAACATGCCAGGGTTCCTCCAGCCAGTGGCAGCATGAACACATCATTGCCAGGTGCTGACTATTAGAATGGGTTCAGCATTTACACATCAGGTCCTGGGAAAAATTACTTCCCCTTCTCCTAGTCCATCTATTGGGTCGTCGGAAAAATCGTGATATATTTTTCTATGCGAAAATGTGCCATGACTTTTCTGACAGCCCACTAAATCCACAGACAGAGAGAAAAGCAATGCAGATACTGGTGCAGGTGTGTTGAGAAAGGTCTGCAGCATGGGACAGTGGACAGGGCACCAAGCAAACAGGGCCTTGCATTCTGACCAAGCATAGCACCTCAGCGAGACACTAATCCTTTTTCTGAGTTTTTTTATCTGTAGAATAAGAGTAATAACGCCCATCTTGCAGATTTCTTTTTTCAGGATTTCATCAGAACAAAGTGAAATTAATAATAAAATGACCACAGTACATACAGTATCTTCAGTATTTTTCAGGCTCTGAGCTGAGGTCTGCATTGTTACCAATGATGTCATTGAAAAGGGTGAAATGACCCTCTGCCTTGTCCTTTAGGGAACATGATTATAAGTGATCCTGTTCCTGATATATGTATGTATAGAAAAGCTATTTATTTATATTATATATAATAGATTATACTAGTAAGAAATATATCCATTCAATATAAAGTCGTCTGTTGAACAAATATGTATTAAATATATACGTTAGAAGCAGAGGCAGAATGAATACATACATATATATGTGTATATATGTATATATATGTGTGCTCATTCTCATTACGTCAGCTTTGAACGTTATACAATAACAAAACAAGTCAAATGGATGTGCTCGTAACACTCCTTGCAGGTGCCGGACAGTTGCTTTGGAAACAGGGATGCAGAACAGTCAGCTGTGCTCAACCATCGTCCAGCTGTCCTTCACCCAGGAGGAGCTGAACCAGATATTCACCTTCCCTCTCATCTACAGCATCTTCCAGCTTGCCTTCGCCGCAATATTCTTAGGAAGTAAGGAGCAGTGCTAATCACATTTCATTATGAGGCTCTTCTATGAAAAATCCTGCAGTTGCTAAACTGGCATGTTTTTCAATTCCCCGTTCCTGGCTGTGGATCGCACAAAGAAAGGGGAGGAAAAAGCCATCCGTAATATCATGGCTTCCCCACTGCTGAGGAAAAAGATGGTCATTTCACCAAAAGTTTCTAGTGGAGGTTATTTTTAAGTGACTAGAAATGGAAGCCGATTCTATCCACTGACTTTTTTTTCCCTTGGTCATTTGGGAAGCATATTAAACTATTAAGAAAACATCATCATAGGTCTCCCCAAATACTTCCAGAAACCTAGAATTTGGTGATTTTTTTCCCCAAACATTGTCTTGATCTGATTGCAAATATATTTATCAAAAATTGGTATGAACATTTGTCATGCTAAGTTACAAGGCAGACATGTATGTGTGCGTGTGTATGTATGTGTACACATATATATATGTATATGGCGTACTGCCAGAGGACACTTGCAGAGACAGAAAGAGGGAGAGGGATAAAGGATCCCCACTGGGCATGGCCATGCCACAATCCCTTCTCTCTTTCTCCATCCTTTTGGGAGTTGGGGCCTGCAAACATGTGTCCCTGGCATGGTTTTAAGCCTCTGGGGATGGAACTCAAACCATAGTTGGTCAGGTGGAATTCAGGTCCCTTAGCCACTGGGCCATGGGGTCAACCCTACATATATTTTTAAGTGTCCATATCATGGAAAGAGATCAAGGAGAAATGTTCTTTATTTCAAGTCCTGGAGCTAGTTAACCTGATGATGAAATCTCCTCAGCTGCAGCACAAAGCTTTTCCCCTCCCTCTTAGGCCTTGCCACCAGTGTCCTCTACACGGTTGAAACTTTCCCTCGCCTTTGCTTTCCAAGGACTGATGAAATTTAACCTCTATTGTTGTTGTTGCTTTTTAATAGAGAAGCTATTTTTCAAAGTTTCATGGCATTTTAGTGGGGAACGTGAAGTGAAGGTGCACAACAAATTTGATGTGAATGTTAAGTTATACCTGTCTGGATACAGTTTTAGTTTGTTTTACTTTTCTACTTTGCTCCAATAGGTATTTGACTTGCCCATGAGTGCTGATTATTCTCTGCATTGCTGTCCTGAGTGTTATTCTCAAGACGGGCTCGCTTCTAGAATGGGACTCTCTGGTTCCACTGAAAATATCCCATTGATTTATCACTGGTCCAGGAGACATAAGCCCATGACTTAATAACCTTGTTTTCGTATATGGGCCTACCCAATTTGGCACACTGTGAGATTCTTACTAATATTTAGCTAGCTATATCCACTAGACAAGCCAAAGAGCATGGATTAGTTGATAGAGCAATTCAGTAAATGTTCTAGTTGAACAACTAACTCCCCCAAAAAATGATGACTAGAAAATCAAGTTGAAAGAATGAGGAAAGATAGGACTGGAATTGGTCTTGTCCTTTCCCACAGTTTTATCAGTAAAGATGAAAATAAGAAAGGTATCTTCATTTAGTGCCTGGGAAGGGGGGAAATAAGATGTATAGTTAAACAAAATCGTTGGCATTGTATAACTTGAGAGCGTTCCAGCTCAATATCGTGTATATTGTGTTGAATCCTTAAACTGACCGCAAGCTCAACTAAACTCAGTAGTATGGTTCAATGGCTTTAAAACTGATATATTACTAGGAGTGCCTAGAAAATGCAAAGGAGATATTGATCTTGACTTTTTATTAAGATCTTCGAAGCCAGCTATGTCACTCAGCTGTGTATGATGATGATAGTTAACTTAATGACAGTTAAGAAAGGAGCACTTACTATTCTCAGGCCATGAACAGCTCTTAATTTTATCTCATTTAGTGGTGGTTAACTTAATGACAGTTAAGAAAGGAGGACTTACTATTCTCAGGCCATCCTCAGCTCTTAATTTTATCTCATTTAGTGGTCACAATTGTCCTACAAGGCAGATAATATCATAGTAATTTCACATGTGAGGCACTGAATTTGAGGGGTTCAAGATGTTGACTTTGGAATCAATTGAGAGGTGGAAGAAAAAATCAGACACATGATATCCCTTATTTGGGACCAGAAGTGCTATGGATTTGAGATCTTTTTGGATTGGGGGTTATTTTCATACATGCAGTGAGAAATCTTGGCTATGGGCCTAAGTTTAAACACAAAATTCATTTACATTTTATAGACCCTTTAGACACATAGCCTGGAGGTAATTTTCTGTGATACATTTGTATTATAGCATTTTGATTGTGATTTATCATACAAGATTAGCTGTGGAATTTTTTTCTTGTGGTATTATATGGTCGCTTGAAAAGTTACACATTTTGAAACATTTTGGATCTTGGATTTTCTGGTTAGGAATGCTCAACTTGTATATAGATAATAGATGCTCAGCTTGTATTTAGATAATAATAAAATAGCACTTTCATTATGGATGGAGCTTACTTGGGAAATAAGCTTGAACCTTAATTCTACCACTGCTCTCTTCACTACCTCACACACGTGCAGAAACCCACATGCACAAACTGCAAGTCTTCTCTTGCAGAATAGAGCCTGTCCTAGTAATCAGGTCTGAAAGGTAAACTGAAAACTAGTTGCTGCCAGGGACTAGCAGCTCCACAGAGGAGAAGGTTTCTCACCCATCAGCCAAGCCTTTTCTCCACTGGGAAACAATGAGTGAGGGCAGGGAGAGAGCATAGCAGGAAGTCCTTCCACAAAGGAGTGTCAGACCAAGCCCTGGACATTGCATCACTGCACGTAGCACATGAACTGGGCTGTGGTGGAGGGGGTGTAAATGCTTCTTGTATTACTGCTGAGTGTCATGTACAGGGCCAAATGTCTGAAGAAGTCATATGGCTGCCCTGGCAAATATCCTATAAAATTTCTCACTAGGTCTTCCTGACATGCCTGTCACCCCTCTTGCCAGGAGTGATCATAGGATTGAGAATGGTGATGGCTTTCACTAGGCAGCCTCCAATCTTCAGAGAATATTAATAGTGTCATGAGTCATATTCTAGATCAGATTCCTTGTTAAAAATAATATTGCAGTTTATTATGAAATTTATTTAACCTCCTGTCCATTGTTTTCCAGTTTATGTGATATACAAGAAATATTATAGAAAAAATGATGAAGAACTTCCAAAGAACAAAGAAAAGGGAGCAGAACCAGAGTTAAATGGAGGATTTCAACCAGATGAAAAGTAGATACCGAGTTGACGAAAAAGAGGAATTTGAAAGAATATTTTCCAACAATAACTGTATTTCATTATTTGTTTTGATGGGACAGCTGGCAGAAAAACTTTTAAAGTGAAAATTTAAATTTTGTTTGAAACTGTATTTTGCATATGGCACCAAGTGAATAGTGGTCCAGTTTATTAATGTGACAAATGTGTCATATATATTTTTATATGTGTATATATGTATATGTGTGAAATATTCCAAAATAAATCCATGGAATCAACATGACAAAGGTAACAGTGAGAACCTGATAACCTCTTTTTTTAAATTATTTTATTTAACTTTATTCATTTATTTATTTCAATTTGACCAGAGAGGTACAGAGAGAGAGAGAGAGAGAAAGAGAGAGCAAACCGCCAGGTCCAGGACTTGGGAGTCAGCCACGTGGGAGGCCAGCACCCTTAACCACCAAGCCACCTACCAGCCCCAAGAACCTGATAACCTCTAAACTAAGTTCTTATGTATAGAATCTTAAAGTCCAGAAATGAGCACTTGATTTTTGTATGTTAAAATAGATGTGATGAATTATTATTCTAATGCAATTAAAGTATTCTTCAGTATTTATGATTGTAAGATCTATGTGAATGCCTTCCGCTGACATTTTGATCCCTATTTAGAAAACTTTATGATTTGTTTATTTATATACTTTATAATATAACATAGGCAGATATCTGAGTTTCTGTATTTAAAAAATAACCTCCAGTGACAGTCCAAAAGCAGAAATGAGAGGAAAGTGTTACTAAACAGATTTCAATAAGCAAATTATAGTCAGGTCTCTTTTTTTCTTTTTGTATTTATTGTAGGGCCTGTGGGCTTACTAGCCAGAGAAAGCAAGCAAGAAAGCAACCCCCACAGAGGATGGTCACACTGCAATCTCTTCTTGTTTCTCCCTCCTGTTGGAATTTTAGGCATGCATGCACATGTGCCTAGTGTGTTTTTCAAGCCACCAGGTCTGGGACTCAAACTCCACAGTTGGCCATGTGGGATCCAGTTGCCTGAACCACCAGTTCACAAACTGGCCCAGTATCAGGTTTTTAACTCATCAGCGACGTTATGTACTTTTGTTGTTCTACCTCAGGGATCCAATGAGACTCACTAGATCTTTTTTTTTTTTTTTTTGGAGAGGTTTTCGCTATAGGGCGCGTGCACACCAGACAGAGAGAGACAGAGAGACAGAAAGCAAGAAATCACCCCCCAGGAGGGATGGTCATGCCACAATCCCTTCTCCTCCATTCTCCTCTTGGGGTCTTGGGCACGCACGCACACGCACCCGGAGTGAGTTTTAAGCCACCTGGTCTGGGACGCGAACCGCGGTCGACTACGTGGGAGTCCAGCGACATAGCCATTATGCTAACTGCTGATTCCAACTCACTAGATATTTTAAGGAAAAACGAAATTGTGTCTAATGATTTGGATTTGGCAGAGAGCTTTTCAAGCCCTAGAGAAGAACTCCTGCCAGAATTCCACATGTGAGGCAAATCAATGTCTTTCAGCTCATACGACGCACCCACAGAAGCACAGCAGGAAATGCAAAGCAGAAATACTGAAAGCAACACCAACACTCTGGTGGATAAATTAATTCCATGGGAGATCATGGGAAATATATACCTGGTTAAAGTGCTTAACCAGAATCCAACAATACACAGAATTAAGCTACAAGAAGAATCAAGTCAGAGAAGGATCAGGAAGATGATACTAAACAGTATTTTAAAAAGAAATATCCAATGGCCAGAGTAGGAAAGGTTTTGCCTGCTGAATGAGTTCCTTGGATGCTATAAGCAGGTGTAACCAGAGGAAGCAAGGAGGATTTGAACAGTGGAAACAAGGTTTTAAGGCTCTCAAGGAAAAATAATGGTCAAGGGGCAGCCTCTCAACGATGAGATCTGATTACATTTCCTTTCCCTCATTCTGCAGCAAGATACATGCGTGTTCTTAACTCTGTCCATAGTTTCCCTAGTTCCTTAAATCCTTTAATCCCGTTTTCCATTTGGATAGTTTCACCATCTCATAGATTCTCTTTCAAATGTTTTGGCATCCAAAAATTTTTGCATTTAGATGATCTGAGGTCAGATCCTGCTGGGAGCAGGAACTCAGCTCAGCTCCTCAAAGAAAGAGAGAGAAATTCTGCTTTGGAAAGTTGGGTATCTTGTTTTACAAGGGCCACATTTACAATGGAATAAGGCCTCCATATTGTTCCAACATTCAGCAAGCATAATGAAAAGGACTAGACTGTTTTTAAGGAGTAGTTGGAGAGAAGGGAGCACTAATTTTCTTCTTAGGGAATGTGAGAGCATTTACTTCCCACAGTGTGAAAGAAAGCCTCAGTCTATAGTTAAGCACTTCCTACAGGTTCTTCAACACAGACAGGTGCAGTAAAGACACTGAATTTTCAAGGGCCAGGGTGTCAGCAGCTGCAGTAAGCAGGTTTTTCCCTCCCTGTTGACCCAAGACACGTGAGTGAGACAGCCTGGATTTCTTACAGGATATGGTGCTGTGAGTTGTGTTCTTCCCTCCTAATGTGCCAGAGGAAAGAAAAATAGCTGAGCTTTCTAAAATGACAAGTCTCTATTTTGAAGTGAGTTTGAAAAGCTGATTAAATTATGTATTTTATTGCCTCTGTATCATATTAAATGAATATTTTATTTTAAAGCCTTGAATAAATGAGAATAATTTTGGTAATGTTTGGTCTAGTTGAGTCTTTGTGACTACTGTCAAGATTTTCTCACTACTCAGTTCTAGAGATATAAATAAGGCGGCAGTTCTCAAATATTAAATTGTTCTTTGAAAAGTGCCTGAAAGAAACTCTTAATTAAATATTCTAATAATTAGGTCTCCCACTAATACTGATTGATGTTTTCCCCCAGAAAAACTTACAGGGGGATCATTAATCAAAGATGTTTAAAAATAGCATGGTGATGATAGCTCATTCAAAATAATAATAAAAGTATTTCATGTACTTAAAAATAAAGCCACCACCTTCTATGAAATGGTAATATGAGGGTACTTCAGAAACTTCATGGAAATTTTATATTAAAGTATGAGTTTATTTCAGTATAAAAAATTTTGAAATCCCTGCATAGATTCTTCATAATACATATTTTGTACATGAACTTTTTGAAGGCCCCTCATATACATGTATGTGTATAGATATGTGCATGTGTGTACACATTCATACATACATGCATAGAAAGAATTCATGCAGTTCTAGAACTCATGCATTAAAATCTCTCATCAATGAGGGGTTTTTTTGCCTATTTTAGTATGCAACTTTATTTTTTATTTTATTTATTATCATCATAACCTTTTTATATTACATTGAATCAGATATATATTTACAGCGTATTACATTTCTTTTCCCAGCATAATTATCATGCATATCAGTCAAGAATCAATGAGTTTTGAAGGAATTCAAATGAGGAACTCACTTGACTCCTCAGCGATATCATTTTATTCTCCATCTAAGAAGCTCTTGCTCTCTTCCAATGGAAATCAATTGATCACTCTTGGAATATTTGACATCTCATTGCTTCTCAAAAACGTCACTCTGTCAGAAACCATTGGCAGTTTAAACCAAGAGTCTTCAAACTGTGGCCTGGGTACCCCCTGGGAGCTCATGACAATGTCCAAAGAGCATGCAGGCATAGAGAGAGAATCATCTCCATTTCACTAATTATCTTACATCTGTTTTCCCCCAAACTTCCCTGCTGGAAAAGCCTGATGCTTGGACTGTCCTGACCTAGTGTTTTTATCTTCTCAGCCCTTTCTGAGAATACTGATCTACACATAGCACCTATAAGTGACAGAGTAACAGGCTTGGGAGCTATTTGATAAGTCTAGTAAAGCGTTTGGTAGTATACTTCCCAGAAGCTAAAACAGTAAATGAGTTCAATTCCTGAAACGTTCTGATAGACAAATATTTCCAGTTCTTTGCTTTCAACAATACAATAAAAGAATCCTATTAAGTTGTTAACTCTTGCATTTAAAAAATATTTCGGGGATCAGCAGATGGTGTAATATTTACATCACTGGACTCCCATGTAGTCAACCACAGTAAGAGTCCCAGACCCCATGGTTTAAAACTCATGCCAGGCACATATGCGTGCGTGCCCAAAATCCAGAGAGGAGAATGGAGAAGGGATTGTGGGGTGGCCATCCCCACCCCCCAGTGAGTGAGTTCTCATTTTCTATCTCTCAGTATCTCTGTCTCTCTGGTAAGTGCATGTACCCTATAGCAAAAATCTCTCCAAAACAAAAACACAAAAAACATTTTCATGAGAAATGACTATGTGATTTTGTTTTGCATATAGCCTGGAAGGAGTCAAAATTTTAGAGACAACACTCAGATGTCATGGAAAAATATAATTAACATATGAGCTTATTTTGGTGCAAAGTATTTTGAAATTCATTCATACATTTTCTGAGATATACTCTTTCCATGAACTTTTTGAAAACCCTCATATATGCAAAAAGTCCTCCCATTACCATCTACCTCTTTGTGTTAACAATGTTAACAATTTCAGCACTCAAATCTATAAAAACAAAAAGAAAAAAGAGAGGCTGAGCCCCAAATCAGTCTAAAAATAATAGCAAGCAAGTACCATTCATTCACTGCAGGATTTTTTCTAAGGTATTTTTATATGTGAACTCTTGTAGCCCTTACCACAATTCTACAAGATATATAATGTCCCTCACACCCTCATTTACAGTTAAAGGAACTTAGGTACAGAGAGGTGAAGCAGTTTTCCCAATGTTACTCAGAGGGCAAGTAGCAAAACTATGACTCAGAAATCTGGCTCTGCATTCCACGCTGTTGCTCACCATGCAAAACTACATAAATACTGATCCACAGACACATGGAATGTTCAAATGTATATAAATACACTATATTAGAATAAAATTCTACTATATTGAAAAAGAAATTTAAATAGAAATTTAAATAGAAAGAAAACCAAGATGAAATTCCCAAATATGAAGACAGAAATTCCAATTTTTTAGTACATGATGAATATTATATCTATGAGTTATGTAGATTCCGGTGGATATAGTTAAAATAAAATTCACCACTTACTAACTTGTATTTGCAACTTTTGTCAGAAATTGACCTTTAATTATTTGAGATTGTGATGAAAAGCAAATATTATCTAAGAACATACAAGGTATGTGTAGCCTTTAAAAATTCTTCTGGGGATGCAATTAAGATTTTTTTGTTTTTGTTTTGTTTTGTTGTGTTGTGTTGTGTTTTTTATTAACTAAGGAACATATTCTCTAAGCTACTGAGATGTCTGGCTAATGCCATTCATTTAAAAGAATCAGTACAGACATTCATTAAAATCAAAATGAAACAGTGAGGGGAAATGGTTATGAAATCATGTTAAGTGAAAAAGTAAACTGGTATTTAATTATCTTCTTTATTTGATATGTAAGCAAGTGATAATGATTAAAAGGAATGGAAACTTGAAAATGTTTTCTTAAGGACTTGAACCTGTGAATTGTTTTTTCAATATTAGTCTTTACTATTGCATGATAGAACTAAAAAAAGTCAGGAAGAAAAAAAAAATGAACATTAAGAGTAACCTCAAGGGCTAGGCCCTATAACCCAAAAGATAGGTAGTGTTGGATAAAGAACTGGAAACCGCATCACTGACCACAGTTTGAGTATCAGCCCCATCAATGCACCAGGCACATATATGTGCATGCCTGAAATCCTGACCAGATGAAAAAGTGAAGTAGGAAGGATTGTTGCATGACCACACCCCATTGGGGGATTCTCTCTCTCTCTCTCTCCCCTCCTCTCTCTTTCTTTCTTTTACTCTCTCTCCTGGCAAGTACACATGTCCTTAAGCCTTTTGGCAATGAGGGGAAAAAAGGGGAGAGAGTAACCTCAAGGGTAAGCATGGGCCCCATGGAGTTAATATGCAGGGGTATACTGGGTGAATATGGGTGGATGGAGACTAGTAAGTGTCTCAGTTGCTTCTACAGCTTCTGCCATCTGCGCCTTCTCTCTTCCCACTAGCCTATGGGTCTCTGCTCCTAACCAGTAAAGCATGGTCTCTCCAGGTGCAGCAAAGACTAGTGTCTGGTTAGTTCAACACTCATTTCCCATTCCCACCTCAACTAAAACCTCATGTTCTCACCTGCAGTTGCAGGTAGGTGACCGCATGACGTGGCTCTAGACAATGACACAGAAGTAGAAGCAGAAGACTCTTCAGGGAGATTCTAGTAAAGACGTTGGTAGTTTTTGTTGGTGTCTTTAGACATTAGAAGCACAAGGCATTGTTCCTTCCCCCACACCCAGTTCCTTAAAGGCAAATGCTTGCCTGGGACTGCAGTGGTGTTGAGAGGGAAGGAACATACTCACAGACAGCAGCCTTACCACTGCTGAGGCATTGAATAATGCAAAAGCATTCTGCCTCTAGACTTACTGATACTCTAGCAAAATGAACACCAGCTTATGGGAGCTGCTGTTTCCCTGATACGCTATTTGTGACTAAGAGCATTCGTAACTCACTGACCTGCTGATTCCTATAATTGGAGATGTCTTGGGCTCCAGGTACCCACAAAAAAGCCCGAGAAAGCACTGACAATAGACAAGAGAAAAATTCAAGGAGTGGGGAGAATGCCACTCCAAACTTTCCCCATCTAAATGCTACTTAGAGAACAAAAAAGTAGAAAGTTTCATAGAAGCAATGACTATAATATTGAATTTGCCATATCTTTTATTATCAAAAAGCTTAATACATACTTCTGAAATTAAATATATTGGCCCTGAACCAGATAACAAAAATGTTGCTCATTTTCAAGGCAAAAGAATCTTTCTCATAAACCTAAATTTGAAAGTAATAAACATAGGAGTTACAGATATAAAAAATAGGACTTTTTTTTAAATTCTGAGTAATTACTGCCAAGATACATATTAGAAATATTTTACTTTGAACACAGTGATTTTTATTAATCCTCTCTAGATCATGCCAACTTTCTTTAAAGTGCAATTATATTTATCTGCTGTAATGAAAATGAACTCCTGTCATACAGCAAGTTAGGTGGGGAGTGGGGGAGAGAAGGACAGAAAACAGAAATAAGCATTATGTAAATCCTAATATGTAGTAATAGTTTTAAAGCCTTCAAATACAAATTTATTACATTGGGTTTGAAACTGTATGTAGAGTCATCCCTCAGATTGTTCTGGGATTTCTGAAGAAATACATATTAGGTATGTTTTGAAGCACTCATTACTAACTCAGTCAACCAGAACAAACCCATTAACTGTAAGCTTATCTGGTTTATTGAGTGAATCTAGATGAAGTTCTTGGGAATGTGCTTAAATGTCACATTTATTCATTAGAACTTGCTAGAATCCTGAAGTCATATAGTGATTATCCCATGGATTTTTCATGTGCTGTGTCAAATGATGTTCTCAAAATTACTTAAGTGATATAACATAATTAACTTTATTACCCAGGAATTAGTTCTTATGATATGAAGGTCCATGCATGAATCACCAGCATTATAGAGAACTTTGCTACCTTTGGTCTCTCAATTCCCTATATGTATCATCTTCACACTCTCTTCCATGCCCCACCTGTCCACTCACACTAAGGAACTTGGTCTCCTTCTTCACCTAGGGATTCTACTGCTGAGACCAAGAAATTTTCTCAAGTCAAACATGGAAGCCTCCCCAAGCCACTTAACAAGGTCCTTCCTTAAAGTTTCTCCTAATTCTAGCCTCCCTTGTAAAGAATCCCCCACCTACCCAGAACCAAGGAGGTGAGAATCAAATGGCTAGTATGATCAGACATCTCTAAAGATATAACTTTATCTTACATGAAACACACCACCATATCAATTAAGATACTGGAAATTATTTAATTTTCAGATATGCTTATCTCCTTACTATTCTCTGCCTTCTCCAAATACCCATAGTTTTTATTATCTGCACTATTATTTGGCACATCCCAAAGGCTTATTTTGTTCACTTTCTTTCTCCTACTCAAGCCTCATAAATAATTAGGATTTAATGAATATTCATTGAACAATAGATATTTCAAAGTATTATAGATCTTTAAGAAGATGCCCAGGCTCAACAAAGATCCCTACTCTACACTGCCTCCCAGGTGGAATTACTCAGTGGGTCAGTGGGCTGGAGGGGGCGAGGGGTGCCATGGGGATAACCTTGAGGGAAGCCAAATGTACAGCCCTTGGGAAATGAGGGCAAAAGGTGACTGACAGGAGGCTGTGACCCTATTCTCAGTGACATCCCAACAGAGGGACCAGGGAGTGTTCACTCTGACGCCTCCTACTGGCCTCACCCTTCAAGGTCATAGAGGCAAGGGTTGTCTCAAGGTGACTCTCAAAAAAAAACGCACAGGCACCCAGAGGACAAACCCCCAATGCTGGAGAAGCATAGACAGAGAAGGACGAGTGCAGACCTGCCCTCCCCAGCTGGACTCTCCAGGACTGGGGGTGCTGACAACTTGGCAGGGAGAAGGGGGCCCCTCAGGGACAAGTGGGGGTTATGGGGTCAGTCTCTTTTTTATTCCCATGTTTTTTTCTCCCTTTCTCTCTCGCAGAGAAACGCACACACTCAGAAACTTATTTCTAAGACCCCTTTTCCCTTCCTTCCCTCTCTCTCTGTCTCATATATACCCAGGTACAACTATTCTATTTCTGTCTCTCCAGTTTCCATTCCTAAAATTATAAAATAAAACAAAAAGACTCAAGTGCATTTATTCCTTCTCCATGCCACCTAGCAAAAGTGTTTTTATTTTTGTCCTTCACAAAGTCATGAGTTCTGGTGCCAGACAGTGGTACAGCAGTAGCACAGTGCCCTGTGAGCTGGGTCACATTAGGAAGGTCATGGGTTCACATCCAGAGACCTCCCTGAGTATACCGAGCATGCTTGTGCCCATGACCTGAGCCTGGCCGCAGCTGGGGATGAATCACTGCCTTTAAGACCTATTTGGGTCTCCCATTCTTTTTCTCTTGGAAGAAATAAATAAACTTTTTAAAAACTGAAAAAAGGCATTAATCCTACAACATATTATTTCATAACTCACAAAATAGACATTGGTTCCACACTTATGGATCAGCAGCCTTTTTATGATTATATCTTGCTGTTCATACCAAATGTTTCCTGGCTAAACAAAGAAGCATTTCTCTAGGGCTCATACTAAAAACTTAACTGAATATCATAAAATGTTGGAAAGATTTAGAAATAGCAGTAGTTTCCAAAGGGAAAGTGGTGTGATGAGGCCCGCATGTCTCTGTGCATGCATGTGCACCCAAGTTTCATGTCTAATTAATATAAACAGGATCCTGGTATGTGTGTGGACTGTGTTTGCCATGAGTTACAACACTATACTTGCAAAGGCAAGATGCATTTGGGGAGAAGAGAGACCTCTTGATGATGACCTTACCTTAGTGTGTGTTTTCTGTCTCCCTGATGCATGCTTCCCTTTATTACACCCTTTTCTGATGAATTAGAGAAAGTCTTGTCTCATTAAAATCCATTGGCAGCTGCGTTCTCCAAGGTAAGTATCTTAAGTGCCTAGGCCTTGCCCCACCCCTGCTACAACCCCCTTCTTCAAGGTCTTGAGCATTTTATAGACTTGTAAAGAACCTGTATTATATCCAATGATGATGCGCATCAGTCACACTCAAGCTCTGTTCCTTCCACACTTCATCTTATCTCCTTTTTTTATGACTCTGTTTTATTGTCATTTGGATTACTAAATCATAAACCTAATGGGGAAATGTTCCATTTGCAAATATCTTTTATACTATTGGGAGGTTACACCCATACTCTGAGTCTCCATAACTTGTATATGTTGTACCAAACAGCATCACAGTGTTGCCACCTCTCTCACATAATAGCTCATTTTCATGAGGTCAGGGACTTTTGTACTCAACCTTAGCACCTAACAGTGGTCAGTTCAGAATAGGACTCAATAGTGTTTGTTGGGAACCAGCAGTTAGCGTAATGGCTATGTCGCTGGACTCCCACGTAGTCGACCGCGGTTCACGTCCTGGACCCGGTGGCTTAAAACTCACTCCGGGAGCGTGTGCGTGCGTGTCCAAGATCCCGAGAGGAGAATGGAGAAGGGATTGTGGCGTGACCATCCCCCCTGGGGGTGATTTCTCGCTTTGTGTCTCTATGTCTCTCTCTCTCTGTCTTTCTGGCGAGCGCACACGCCCTATAGCGAAAACCTCTCCAAAAAAAAAAAAAATAGTGTTTGTTAAAAGTTAGTGAAAATCAGGGCCAGCAGATGGCATAATGGTGATTTTTCCCTGATGGCCCTGTACTCCACCACAGTTTGAGTCCCAGACCCGGCAGCTTAAAACTCACACCAGGTGCATGTGTGTGTACATGTGTGCCCAAAATCCTGAGAGGAAAATGGTAGAAAAGATACTGTGGCATGGCCATCCCCCTGGGGGTGGAGGGTAATTCCTCACTTTCTGTCTAACTCTGTCGCTCACAAGTGCATATATCCTATAGCAAAAATCTCTAAAACATTTAAAAACATTTTTTTGAGAGATTTTCACTGTAGGGCGCGTGCGCTCGCCAGACAGAGAGAGACATAGAGACAGAAAGCGAGAAATCACCCCCCCAGGGGGGATGGTCATGCCGCAATCCTTTCTCCTCCATTCTCCTCTCGGAATCTTGGGCACGCATGCACACGCGCCCGGCGTGAGTTTTAAGCCACCGGGTCCGGGACACGAACCGCGGTCGACTACGTGGGAGTCCAGCGACATAGCCATTATGCTAACTGCTGGTTCCCAACATTTAAAAATTTTAAAAATAAAGAAGTTAGTGAAAATCTCAAACATTAAACATTTTCCTCAAATTTCTCTGCTCCTTATATATCTTCTCTTTGTCTTGCCATGACACCCTTGTACCAGTTGTGAACACCAACATTTATTTCTGGGCAGGATGATCTTTAGTTGCAGAAAAGAAACAATTTGTCTCATTAAATTAGGCTTAGTGGCTTTAACTTTATACTATTGATGACTCTAATATCTTTATTTCCAACCTCGAGCTTTGATTTAAGCTACAGTCCTACATCTCTAACTGCAAAAAGAGCACTACTGCTTTGAGGTGATACCTGTCTTCTTCACACTAAAACTGAATTCACTTACTTACTTTCCTTTTTTTTTTCTGTCACTAGAACCCTCCCAGCACATTGAAAATCTGGAGCTGCTTCCTAGTCTTCCCTTTCCATTTTGCACTATAGTCAGCCAATTAAAATAGTCTAATTTTAATACAATAAAAGCTCCCTAAATCCGGTCCTTCCTCTTCATTTCCATCAACGTTTGGCCCCCATTTTCCCATTTCTGGACAACTAAATTAGCATCTTAGTTTCTCTTATTATATTCTCTCTTCCTCTAAATCCCACACATCCAACACTTGACAGCATGTTGGGGCAATATCAGGACTTAAATACCTATTTGTTCAAAGAATAAATGAAGAATTAAGGAACAGGTAAACGTCATAGCATATAATTTGCCTTAGAGCCTGAGTTCCTCATAACCATGCCTGTCCCCAGTACATCTCAACCTAGACTTCAAATCTGTCTGTAACCTGCCTCCAACTTTCAACTGTTATTTCCAAACTACCCACTATCTCAGGTAACTCCCCTAGGCAGACCAGCTCAAGGTTCTCTAGCTCTGAAGGCACCTCTCCCTCTCTTCCCCCCTGCAAAATGTGCTCTGTGATCTCCATGAACAGATGCCTAGAATCACTTGGGCCCCTCATTAGCTGTCCACCTTCTCTGAATTCCTGTAACATTTTCTGTGCAGTAGTAATACATCTGGACACCCTAATCTGCAGTGTCACTTCCCTCCTTCCTACACGTACGTCTTTTTTCCCTCAGTGATAGTTCCGTAATCCCGGAGGACTGAGACTATGATTTAAAGTCCTTGCTTGACTGACTCCAGTGATTTAAATGACGAGGAGTTTTTTTAACTGTCTAGAGTTACTTCATTTCACTTCTGTGTGTTTCCTGTGAAAAATAAGATGGAAACTAAAGCAAAACAAAATCTAACGGGCTCTTGAAAGGAGAGAAGACCTACACGTTTTATACCAATTTCTTAACATGGAACGTGTGAGAGAACCTTTATACAAAGAGTACCCCCAAATGCTTGCATTTATAGCCATGAAATGTGGGGGAGAAGATTATCAGAATCAGAAACTGGATATTTCACTTTTTTATTATTGCTTCCTAAAATCTCCAAGATTGACTTACTAATTTTTATTAGTCATCAGTTGAAATGGGAGAAATATATATATATATTTATGCATATAAATATATATATATATATATGCATATCTACACACACACACCCTTCTTCCTGTTCTTTTATAATAAATGTCTAGAAATATTTGTTTCATTTGAAGGCATCTCATGTACATAAAAGAAACAAACCTGCACAACCTGTTTTTAAAAGTATCTAGTAATGTCAAAATAAAGACAATAAACAAAGAGAAATCAGATATCAAAGGAAGGACCATATAATTTTATTAAGAATGCTTGTTCCTGCAACTCAAAAGCTGAAAATGCTCTTATCAGATAAGTTTCAAAGATAAGAAGAATGACGGAAGATAAGAGTTTATTTTTGACCCTCCAAAGACTAGCGGGTATTTAGTAAAGTATTACAAATAATAAAGGAAATAACTCACATTTTTTGGCCTCAGGAAATACCCTGCTGTTATGGAAATAATTCCCCAATTTTTATTCCCTGTTTGTTCAGATAACTATTTCAGTATTCATTTGGCCTTTATGCTTAGTAATAAAATAAGAGTTTGGGGGAAAAAAATCTCAGAACAACACATGAATATGTGAACAGAGCCGCCCGCAGGCAATCCTGTGCAAGGGAACTACATCTTCCCCTTATGCTGCACCCTAAGTCCCTCTTCCTGCCAGGTGTTCCCTGTGGGGCCATACAAGTTTCCAGTCTTGTCGTGAGCCAGTTCTCCAGAGCACTCATTCCCACTGAGGCCCATCTGCTCTGTATTTTATAATCATTGCTCATGCATCTTCAACTCTATCCCTTTTTTGTGACCTGGAGCATCTTGCTTTCGTCTCTCTCCCTATCTAAATCTCACCTGTTTCTTCGAGGTTACACTCAAGCCTCCCCCTCTTCTGTAGGGCACTCCCTGGTCATATTAAAGCTCTTATGAAACTCTGAAGAACCTAACTTTCATGTAAATGCTATGCTCTCTCTCTTCAAGTAGGTGTACTTACCCTGGTTAAAGGCTTGCATGTTTTATATTTCAAAAAACAACTACTTTGGGCCATAGCATGAGTCTACCTTAATTAAAATGACTATTCGTTCAGCCCTCTCCTCTACTTTCATGTGTAGAATTCCCAAGTTTTCACATCTTATTGCTTTATATTTAGAGGCATTTTGTTTAAACATTTCTTAGCTCTCTGACAACAGTATAAACCTCTCGAGAGCTGGAATAGTATGTCTTACATTGTATATCTAAACTTCAAAAACTAATATTATTATACATGTGTGTAATAAGAAATAACTGTGGAAGGCCAGCAGGTGGCATGGTGGTTAAGGCACTAGACTCCTACATGACCAACCATGGTTCAAGTCCCAGAACTGAAGGCTTATTTTCTCTCTCTCTCTTTTCTTTCTAATTTCTTTCTCACACTCCCTGATGAGCATGAATGCCCTATAGCAAATTTAAAAATAATAATAATAAATAAAACTAAATAAATTATTTTTTTAAATGAAATTACTGGGAACTCAAAAATATCTATTTGATCATGCATTGCTGGTTGAGTAAATCATGGTTTTAAGGGCCTGACAGTAGCTCATCAGTAAAATACAATGTTGTTCAGGCTGACCCACACATGAAGGTTCTCGGTTCATGTCCAGAGGTCCCTGGCAATGCCAGTCACAGGTGAGTTGAGGATCAAGGGCCGGCTGAAGCTAGGGATGGACTGTGGTGCCAAGATCCTGTTGGAAATGCTGTCTCTCTTTCTCTTTCTGTCTTTCTTTCTCTTTCTCTCTAGCTCATGAAAAAAAAAATCTTAAAAAAGAATCAAAATTTTGCCACTCACTAACAATAGCAGTATGACCTTAATTTCCTTGGTTTTGTTACTTACCTTCTGCAGGCCTCAGCTGCTGTACCTGTAAAATGTGAGTATTCAGTATTTTGGTATATGGTTGTGTTGTTATTAGCAGTCTCTTTCTGCCATCCATAGCTGAAGGAACAGTCATGTCTTTGGTGAGAGAAAGATTTTTTTAATTTAAAAAATATTAACTGTGCCATAAAACTGTCTTTAAAGTATATGTGCCACAGTTTTTCTATCCATACATCTGTTCGGGGACATTTGGGTTGGTTCCATGACTTAGCAATTGTGAGTAGTGCCACAATAAACATTGATATGCAAGCA
>NW_006159515.1:1792237-1796380 GCF_000334495.1 Tupaia belangeri chinensis
CTCAAGCCAAAAAAAAAAAAAAAACAAAAAAAAAAACCTGGCTTTTAAAAGAAAGTGGAAGAATATGGAAGACTTACTGCTGAGTGAAGCAAGCCAGGCTATGAAGGAGAGACATTGTATGTCCCGAGTGTCCACATTCTATGACTGAAACAGACTGACTAAAGGATATAGAAACGCAGTAAATGGGTGTGAATACCAGATATAGTGTGTGTGAAAGAGGAGGCTTTGAGGAAGGACATTTAGAAGAAAAACAGGGAGGCAAAGCATTAATGTGACGAAGAAATGTGGTATTACCTGTTGAAGATACTTAACAGTTTTATCAACAGGACTAGGGAGAAATGTTCAAATGTTGATATATTCACTTCGTAAGCTAAGTAATGTGATCGAATGTATAAAAGAAAATGAAACAAAACATGTAAATAAAAAAATTTTTTAAAAACTGTCTTCAGAAAATTTGTCAGCTCTTACCACTATATTTTTTGGAAGTTTTTCCAAATTCATTAAAAAAATGATAAGGTAATAAAAACAAAGTAAAGGAAGGATTTATTATATTTTACTCACTCTTAAAACCCCAAACAAATAGGGCCAGCAAATCATGGTGGTTAAAGGCATTGGACTCCCACATGGTCAACCACAGTTTGAGTCCCAGACGTGGCGGCTTGCTTTCTCACTTTCCCTCTGTCTCTCTCTGTCCTTCTCTGGTCAAATTAAAATAAATAAATAAAGTTAAATAAAACAATTCCTTTTAAAAAATGATACCACAAAAGTCTGTACCATCAAGTATCACTTTGTAATCCTTGATGGGTACACAACCACAGTTATAAACAATACGCTGGACTCAGCACACTATTTTATGGCTCATCGCAGTTTTGGTTAAAGTCTTTAACCCCATGACATTTGCTTCAATGAAAAAGTTCAAAACCACCTTGAGGCATTTTAAATAAAATGACATTTACTTGTTTTTTGTTATTTTGAGACTTTTCTGCAGTATAGAGGTATACCCAAAAGGAATCTGAACAGCCAAGAGACAGTCTTCTGCTGGAGCTAAAATTTGCATGCCTGCACCACTCTCTGATTCTCACATGCCAAATCAATGATAGAAGCAGGAGCAGGTTTAAAATTATAATTTTTTTCTAAGTCACTGCACGCAGTTCCTATGCATAATTTGGTTTTCATTATGCAAACTTTACCATCTTGTTTACCACTGTTCAGATGGAGTGTTTCTATTTAGAAAAGTTTGTGAGTGTCTATGAATTGATAAAGAGTGAGATTCAAAATCTGAAGAGTAGTGATTATTCAGGGAAAGAAGAACTGATGATCAATAATGAATAGGTTCAATAAATGCTCAGGAAGGTGAGGAACAAGCCCACTCTGGACCTCTCATCCAACTGAACATACTTACTGTTTGATCAAACATTGCATCCCAGGCACTAAGCAAGGTACTGGGAGGTGATCAATTATCCTTCTTTATGACATTGTGTATTTCAAATTGTATTTGTGATCTTTAGTTAAGCTGACCTGATTAGCAAATCATAGAGGGAGAAATCGCCACTCTGGAAGACTGGTCTGAACATAATGAATCTAATTGGTCTGAACATAATTAACCTCTTGCCATTTGTTATTGTCCATTTAACTTTCTAGCTATGGTCTTTAAATATATTTAATAACAACACCAGCCCAAAATTACCTAATTCCCACATTTTTCAAGACATCAAATATAGTATTTTGAATGAAGTCAGTTAATCAAAGCTTCTATGCTGTGAAGGAGTACTTTTTGGCCCTTCTTAAACTGTTATTTCACTATTTTTTGCCGTCCTCCTCTTCCTTAGGAGATAGTCTTTCCACTTTGTCTCCATTATTTAAATCAAGAATGCTTTTCTAAAATTCAAACAGTAGATTTATTTCTCCCAAGAAATTTTTTTACACATTGTTTCAGTAATAATAGTCACTCAAACAAAAGCTATTTCAATAGATGTCATACAACATCTAAATCATTCTACAATATAAAAGTCATTGGTAAATATATTATGCACCGTGTACAAAGCAGCTGTGTAATTAATGAATTGCAAATGCATAAAATTTCCTTCAGCTTTTCATCTCTCTACATAAACAGTCTTTTCAATGTGTATTAATCCTATGAGCTAGGTCTCTTTATTCCCATTTTATGAAAGAGGATAATAAAATAAATAATGATATATGTAGACATATAGATACAGAAATACATGCAAACATACACACACAATCAAATGTTATTCTGTCTTTTAAAAAGATGAAAACCCTGTTATTTGCAACAGCATAGATGAATCTGGAGGACATTATGTTAAGAAAAATAAGCCAGGCACAAAAAGATAAATTCCACATGATCTCATGTGGATCTGAAAAAGTTGAATTCATCTCAATGGAGATTAATGCAATGATAACCAAGGTCTGAATGAGTGAAGATTTGGGGAGATATTTTTCAAAGAATATAAAAGTTTAGTTAGATGGGCACAGTAAGTTCAAGAGATCTATTGTACAACATGGCAAGCACAGTTGATAACAATGTATTGTATTTTGAAAATTTCTAAGAGCATATATAATAAGTGTTCTCATCAAAAAAATTATATATATTCAAGGCAATAAATGCATTCATTTACTCAATTGAGCTATTCTGCAATGTAAAAATAATTTAAAATAGTATTTACATGCTAAATTATATGAATTTTAACTGTCGTTTTTAAAAAAATCAAATGTTGTGGTTTATGGAAAGAGGGAAAAATTAAGAGTTTAGTCATTGAATAACATGAGCCACTTTGAATGAGTCTTTGATTTTTAGGAGTCCTGGGAAACACAGTTGAGTAGACCAGATGCTTAGCAAAGCTATTCTCAGTTTTCTAAGGAAAAGAAACACACATAAAAGCAAAAGAATAATAATAATGACTGTTCAAATCATAAAGCGGTCTCTTTTGTTCAGGAATTTCATCTAAAGACAGATAGACCTAGGATGTCTCACAGGGGTAAAATAAATTTTCAAGCCCGTCATGTGATGGGGATGGATCAGCAGAGAGATTCCAGTCCTACTGACCTCCAGGAGATCCCCTTGGTCAGGAATGGTGAAGACCAGCAGAGAGGTCTCAGATTATGCCAGAGTCCTGGGATTGACCTGGAACAGAACCATAGAGAAGCTGGAACAGAAGTTGTTTGTTCATTTGCCAACACTTACCTCAGCATAAAATAACAAATAAAAAATGCCAACAAATTTTTAAGAGAATTAACCTGAGCTGTGCAACAATAAGAAAAGGAATGAGTAAAGATTGAAATGTATATATTTATAGTGCCCTCTTCTGATTCAATGCAATGAAACTTGCCTAATTTTTGACAGTAGGAAATATCCGGCCTTCAGGTTTTTGTCATGATCAACACCAGAACAAGACCTTAAATCAGATTATAAAAAGAAGTTGAGACTATTTCCCACATGGGCATAGCAATACTAAAAATCATAAATGTTGAAAGAACAGTAATTTGTAGGAACTAAATCCAGAAAATATAAGTGTAAATATACATCTTAACTTATTAAGCTTTATGTTCCTTTCAACTGAATACCTTGTTAAAGGAATAGTGAAGTATAATTATCTATTATTGGCCCCAAAATAAAGATTTCTATATAAACATACCTCATTAAGAGGTCACTTAAGACAATAGCCCAGAATTGGGTGCATAAGGGATTTCAGTCAAGGTGCTTTATTGCATTGCAATAAAGATCTACAAGTTAATTGAATGCCATGAAATTTCTTCTTGATTATCTATGCAACCAACACTGCATTAGAGAGAAGGTGTTTACATTTACAGCTTCAAAGCAGGGGAAGATTGTTGACAGGTATAACACAAGATATCTTAGTGGGAAAACACACTTGAAAGAATTTTTCATCATGTTCTCAACATCCTCTTTCCCACCTACATAGTCAGCCCCAGGAATTGCCAACCCTTCAGGAATGACACACACTCTATTAGCTTCAAACATTGAGGAAACTGGACAAGAGCCATCTTCGGGCTTAACTGCATTCTCTGAACACTGTGTGCCTCTCAGCTCATGTCTTACTGTGTCTACCTACTCTTTGTCCCTTTTTAAATGTGTTTACTTATGTATTTATCCACCGTGAGGGA
>NW_006159515.1:1796411-1798060 GCF_000334495.1 Tupaia belangeri chinensis
GGCTTGCTATGGAAATTCCTCTGAGTAACTTCATTGTTGGTCTTATCCAACACTATCCAACTCAACCTCAAAATGTAGCATAGACCAGAAAGAAAGCCCTATGTCCCTGGTTGTCTAATTACATCGTTCTTTCAGCACATTCTGTTCTTTTTCATATTTTGTTTTTGGCTTTCACTTTTATTAAACTTAAATATGTAACACCATATCTGATTTTTCAAATTCTATGTATACACAAAAAAAGGAAAGTTGAAGGGGAAGGTCAGACGCATAAAAGTGTGATATCTCCAGTTAGAGCCAAATTCCTAAAGGGTTAGCCCATTAAATGGCCAAGCAAAATAAGACACGATCGGTGTTAACTTCATTTTCAAAAGTTCCCACGTGTGGGTTTATAAGCGCCTAGAGGGATGAGTTAGCTTCAATTGTGTCTTGTTTAATTTGGCCACTTAATGGGCTAACCCTTTCTTAACTTGGCTCTGGTCATGGCTATCACACCTTTCTGTGTCTGAACTTGATTCTTAACTTGGCTTTTTTGGTGCACATGAAATGTTTCTGATTCTGTATCATTCTAAAAGAATTTGTAAGTGGTTTCTTTGCACTGATGTCTGGACAGATTGGGGTCAGAATTGTGATTGGTGGGTTTCTACTATTAAGTTATTTCACACTCCTTCACCCCCACCTATGGTTACAACCTCAGAGTTCATCTTCTGTGTGGGAGGCCAAAATATCTTGAGAAAAGGCACTGGAGAATGTAGAGCTACACATTGCAATTACAACCAAGCAAAAATGATGTATTGCTTTGTTGAATGAATGAGTTACCCTTGCCGAGAAATTCTGAAAAGCACTTTTTACTTGGGTAAAAATAAAGAGTTCCCTAATCTAGTAGACAGACATTGATTCATTATTTCTGTGAGTTTCTTCATTTATTAAATGGATAGACGATTATTTATCATAGAATTACCTAGAGTGTGATTTAGTATGAAAAAATGCAATTAAAATAAACTTAAGTCTTTCATGGAAATTTACTGAATTTATTCTTCTCCCCAAAAGAGAATTAAATCCAGCCTGGTACATAAAACACAAGATAATCTAAATTAGAATAAGCGAGGACAGAGAAAACTCATGTAAAGATTCATAAAATTAAATGAGGAATGAGTAGATGAACAATGAGGCTTAGAGTCATCTGTATCCGGAGTATAGTAGTTTTATAACTGGTGGTAAGTCATTCAACTTTACCCAGTCTCAATTTTCTTATGTGTAAAATAGAAATTACAGTAATTTCTACCTCACTGGGCTTTCGAGAGAATCCCATGAGATTACAAATATAAGAATACCTTGTAGAGTATAAATTCCAGTAAGATATTTCAGTAATACCATAAAAGAATTAGAGAATAATTAAGTGCTAAATTATGGTATGATTATAACTGTGAGAGTTCAGAGAAAGAGGATATTCACATGAATTGGAAAAGGATTAGAAAGTGTTCTTCGGAACAGGTGCAATTTGAGATGAGCCCTGAAGGAACTCTTTAATGTGAGAAAAACACCAGTATAGAAGATAGTCTTAGGGTTTAGGAAAGGACGTGGGAGAAGAGCAATGGGCAGCAGATACTGAAGCATACAGGTAAAATCACAGAGAATGGAAAAGGAATGCC